>NC_061797.1:39382146-39734646 GCF_021462225.1 Girardinichthys multiradiatus | reverse complement strand
CAAACCAGACTAATGAAGACAGATGAAGACTGATGACAGAACATGTGCCCAGGAAGGTACAGCAGCACAGCGAACCAGGCTCGACTCTCATTTATTTTAGTGGAGAAACTCACAGCATGGTCCTAAAATAGTGGTCAAGGCTCAAATACAGAAAATGTCACTGACCCCCTTTTTCAACTGCTCGCACCAGAGAAATTGGATAAAAGTGCTCAGAAGGAGCCTCGTCCAAGGAGCAAATTAATACAACGGAAAGGGGGATGTTCACAATCATGTATACAGAAAATTGATCATTGATTGATTGTGAACACTTACAGCATTTTGGCCATATATTATTTTACAAGACTTGTATAGTTATTAGGAAACCGATAATTGAATACCTGCTTTTGACTCTATTCACACTTACTTGTGCTCTCCACATGTAAAGTTTTTTGGTACCCCCACTTTTTTCCTTAACAAAGACCTATTTCCACACACAGTGGGCCTCCAGATTTGTCTTGTACTTTGATCTCCAACCTGTCGTTTTACACAGAGTAAAGGCCCAGTTGTGAATTGTGACAAAAATATGTCTATTGTTTCTTTGTTCCAAATCTCCATAACTGTCAGCACAATGATATGGAATCAAAGCTGAAGTGTCGTGTTCCCTGCTATTCAAATCTGGTGTCTTAATCTGAAGAGTTAAAGTAACATTTAGAGTTTAAATACTGTTAAAAACACCAAAGAAGCACTAAGCCGGATGGCTGCTGTCACAAGAAAAACAATGACTGTAACTCAACAGCTGTCAGGTTTGCTAATGATGTCCTGGTGTGCTGTCAATCTAGCAGATGAACGGACAATAGTATGCCAAGGAGAAAATACTTGAAACAGCTAATTGCTTCTAAGAGCTCACTCAAGCATTCTGTAACTACTCTGTGTTCACAGATGTCTTTTCCAGCTGCTGTTTCATTATGGACCCTAAAGACATTACAGACAAATGCATAGTTTTTTTTATGATCTTGAACGTCTAGTATTTGTGATCATAGGTGCATTACCACAGCCACAGCTGACAGAAAAAAGAAAACTAAGGAAATAGCACAAAGCATAGCATCTATATTTATGCATTTTCAGTATGTAGCCTAATTTGCCCCTGTCATTCCATTAATCTTTGCCAACTTGTTGATTGTCAGTTTGGAGACACATTTCTGGAGATGGGCCCGAGAGTATTTGCAGCCGGACCTCTGTCAGTAGCGCCAAGCAACACAGCCACAAATTGGAATGTGGTACAGTTCTGGGAAAGTGGCCAAGATTTAAATTAGACAATAACCTCTGCTCTCTCTATATTGCCTCTCTTTTCCAGCTGCAGGCCCAGCTATTTGTTTAATACAGTCAGCCCTGTAGTATATAATAGACTGATATATGAGTCACTGCTCAGCAGTTTGTGCTTTTCAGATTTATAGAGATTGAACAACGGGCCAGTTTGTGCTTACTGTGGTGCTCTGTGAGCAATAACAGGAAAGAGAAAGTTGCACAGCAGCTTGGAAAGTATGGTCATGGTACAAAGAGGAAGGCCTGGAAGTCTGTTACAGGATTCAATAATTTGGGTTACAAGGTAAAAGAAGTTGATCGACTTCCAGCTGGCTGCACACATAACTAGAAATATGTTTCATAATTTAAAATCCTTTCTTACTGTTGTCCGATTCCAACATCTGGTTGATTGTTTAGTACATCTGTACTCTCCAGGATACAACATATAGAAAGATCCTTTTGGCTTTTTGTCTGCTCTAAAAGTACATAACATAACATTTTTATTCATAAAATCACATATAGTCTTCCTCTGACTTCACAGGATAAGAAATAGATGACTGCTTTAAATTAATCACTGAAAGCTCTTGACAGTGCACATTCCCAAAGCCATTTATGAGTGCATTATCCAGTAGTGGCACACAGGGAATGTGAATCTGCATCCCAGGCCCTAATAGCAACCTGACAAGAGAAAAACATTATGGCCACTAAAAACAAACCTGCTGTTTGTGTCTGATATTTAGGCATATGATTTTTACTTATTAGCTTCACTGAATGCACAACAACCTCTTACATATTCATAGAAAAACAGCAGGAAGAGTGTTAGATGCTTTAAAATCCACACCTGATGTCATCTAGGGCTACAGTTGAATCGAAGCTGCTGAGAGTAAACGGCCCTGAGACATGGCTTGTAAAAGGAAGACAGCATCGGCAAGCTGAGCCTTTTAGATGTTGCTTCATTAAGAGCTGTTTGTCCATGCACCATAGCATTTGTGAGGAAGCTGCACCAAGTTTCTGAAGCTCTCTCCATCGCCAGAGCTCCTTTGTGGCTGTGGGCCAATAGCTTTGCACCCTGCTAGATCAAAGCTGGAACCCTATTTAGCTTGTGCTTTCTTTTAGGATTTGATCTTAAGAGTGCAGAACAATTTTAACTGCTAGAGAAAAAAGGCCGGATGTTGGATACTGACATGCATAGTAGTGAGACTGCTGTGCTTGTTCTACTTGTCCCTTATGAAAAATACTGAAACTATCTTTGTTTGGGCTGCACTTGCAAGGCTTAAGCTTCACATAAAAGAACGAAACTCTGGTGAAGGTGACTTGTTTTAGTATGTTGAAATACAAGAATATATATTTTTATTTTGGCCTTATCCAGATATACAGGGGTTGTACAATGAAACTGAAACACCTGGTTTTAGACCACAAAATAATTTATTAGTATGGTGTAGGGCCTCCTTTTGCGGCTAACACAGCGTCAATTCGTCTTGGGAATGACATATACAAGTCCTGCACAGTGGTCAGAAGGATTTTAAGCCATTCTGACGTGATACTGGTGGAGGAAAACGTTTCCTGACTCGCTCCTCCAAAACACCCCAAAGTGGCTCAATAATATTTAGATCTGGTGACTGTGCAGGCCATGGGAGATGTTCAAGTTCACTTTCATGTTCATCAAACCAATCTTTCACCAGTCTTGCTGTGTGTATTGGTGCATTGTCATCCTGATACACGGCACCGCCTTCAGGATACAATGTTTGAACCATTGGATGCACATGGTCCTCAAGAATGGTTCGGTAGTCCTTGGCAGTGACGCGCCCATCTAGCACAAGTATTGGGCCAAGGGAATGCCATGATATGGCAGCCCAAACCATCAATGATCCACCCCCATGCTTCACTCTGGGCATGCAACAGTCTGGGTGGTACGCTTCTTTGGGGCTTCTCCACACCGTAACTCTCCCGGATGTGGGGAAAACAGTAAAGGTGGACTCATCAGAGAACAATACATGTTTCACATTGTCCACAGCCCAAGATTTGCGCTCCTTGCACCATTGAAACCGACGTTTGGCATTGGCGTGAGTGACCAAAGGTTTGGTTATAGCAGCCCGGCCGTGTATATTGACCCTGTGGAGCTCCCGACGGACAGTTCTGGTGGAAACAGGAGAGTTGAGGTGCACATTTAATTCTGCCGTGATTTGGGCAGCCCTGGTTTTATGTTTTTTGGATACAATCCGGGTTAGCACCCGAACATCCCTTTCAGACAGCTTCCTCTTGCATCCACGGTTAATCCTGTTGGATGTGGTTCGTCCTTCTTGGTGGTATGCTGACATTACCCTGGATACCGTGGCTCTTGATACATCACAAAGACTTGCTGTCTTGGTCACAGATGACCCAGCAAGACGTGCACCAACAATTTGTCCTCTTTTGAACTCTGGTATGTCACCCATAATGTTGTGTGCATTTCAATATTTTGAGCAAAACTGTGCTCTTACCCTGCTAATTGAACCTTCACACTCTGCTCTTACTGGTGCAATGTGCAACCAATGAAGACTGGCTACCAGACTGGTCCAATTTAGCCATGAAACCTCCCACACTAAAATGACAGGTGTTTCAGTTTCATTGCCCAATCCCTGTAGTCTCATTGGAATTAAACTTTGTCACAAGGACAGTAAACCATCATTTGCAAAGTATTTGTAGAGTGCAAACCACACTGGGTGTGATATTTACACACATAAATACATATATAAAAAGGTAACAGCCCAGTAAGAGAAATCATCAGATGCGAAAATCTGCAGATATACAAGGATAGGAATTCAGCAGCATCATACAATGGGCAATAATGTACATGATTTCAACATTCAAAAAGGTTAAATATATATATATATATATATATATATATATATATATAAATAAATCTTTGCCATGATTTCTAAAAAACAAAACACATATTTTCTTTTATAAATGTTTTCTTTCTCATTCCATGTGTTTTT
Organism: Girardinichthys multiradiatus; assembly: GCF_021462225.1. NCBI lineage: Eukaryota > Metazoa > Chordata > Actinopteri > Cyprinodontiformes > Goodeidae > Girardinichthys > Girardinichthys multiradiatus. The sequence goes on along the minus strand of NC_061797.1, from coordinate 39,730,387 downwards.
GTGCACTTTTTATAAAGATCATTTAAGTAGAGACTGAAGAGCAGGGGTTCTAATATGGAGCCCTGATGAACTTCTATTTACACTGCTTAAAAAAGGAAGGCCCAGCATAGTGAGCACACAGTGTTTCAGCTGACAAGTTATTTGAAAACCACCTGTTTATGATTTAGTCTGTTTACCAACATAGTATGTTCAATTGTGCTGAAAAGGGAAAAGAGCATGATTTTGTTGTGACCCCAACAAAACCCCAAAAAACAAGTACCAGTGGTTTGACTTCGAATTTAAGCAGCTTAGCACACAATGGGCCATTACCGGATTAACATTAGCATGTATTGTCATCGAGTTATTCATAATTTACCAATATTAGCACCTTGGTGCCTGAATTTTACCTTACAGAGCAAGTAGGAAGGCTGTAATCAGTTAATTCTGATGAAAAGAAAACATAATAAATCTTTAGAACTGTTATTAGATTTCAGTGTAAATGCTATTGAGTCAGTGGTTCTCTATGGCCAAAAATGTTTTTGCAGAAACTACACAAAATTGAGTTTGTGCTAAAGTTTACTTTCTTGTGATTGAAAGCCTTTCTGCCTAAACCAATGTGTCAACCGATTCAGGAAACCTTATTCACAAGCAAATCTTATTCAGAAATACTTAAAGTGACACACAGATTTCAGCAGTGCTTTTCTCACTCTGGTTTGTTTACAGCTTTTATCACTCTTTTACACCATGTCTTTGCAGGATATATTTTTAGCGCCTTGGAACATGCAGAACACTCAAACTAAAGTTTGCTTTTTTTGCCGTCTTTCATCTGTGCCATAATGACTTGGGAGCCTGAAAAAACATAATGCATATTTGCTGAGCTGTGAAATGGCTAGTAGGTTTCTTTTCTTTATTTTGTCAGTTAGGCTTGTTGCATGCAGAGCAATTTGAGACACATGCTTAATGTGTCGAATTAGAGGAAATCAATGATTGTATCTTACAGATCTTACTTGAATTACATTTAAGTTTGTCAGTTCAAAAACTTCATAGCCATTGCACATTTCTGGAGGCAATTTTTGAGGGTTGGTGACCAGGAGGCATACAGATTTTGTTAAGGGGAAGATCTCTTCTGGTTTCTCCAGGTTGGATTTATTCAAGGAAAGCAAGCTGTGATGACACTATTTGAAGCCACAGTGGTCTGTGTGGTGTGAGAGGAAGATAATCGGTGCACAGCTTGAACAACACTGTCATCAGTTTGATTCAGATCCCACAAAAGACTTTCTGCTCTGCCATGGTTGTATTAACACTGAGAGGCAAACAAAAAGCAAGATGCTTTCAGTGAACTTCCCCTCAGTGGCACCTTTCATTGTTGATGACCAGCAATCTTAATAGTGGAAGACAGTGCTGGGCTAGGGGAGTAATGATTTTAGCTTAAAACTGAATTACCAATCGATCGGCCTGCAGATCAGAACCCACCTTATGAGCTGACTGTAGAAGCTGCGATGTAGAGTCGCTTTACAAACTGATTCCTGCACACATTGAAGGGAATATATCTATATCTCAGTTTGGCGCTGCATGTGCAATGGCCTGCTGAGTGTAAAAGACCTGTTAGTTATCATAGACGTGGCTGCTGCGTGTTTGTGCTGCATTGGATTGTTAATATTAAGGGAAGATGAATTAGGATTGAACTTTTTCAGTGGCTTGAACAAAGGCTTTGTGATGGACTCCAACAACTAACTGAAAACTAGCAGCAGGCCAAGCTTTGAAGGAAATTGCATAAAATAATACAAAGCATACAGCAGTGGGTTTCTCAGTATAGAAGGCTGGGTTTTAACTGTAGTGTTTTCACAGTCTTTTACTGAGGCCACTGGAGATCGTATTAGCACAAGTGTCATGTTCCAGAGAACACATGCTAGGCTGTGATTACTTGGCTCAAGCTGAACTGTAAAATCACTTGTCAGCAGTTGATTTGTTTCTGGAAAAAGCCTGGCCTCTTGATTGAATTAGTTTGGTGGTTTTCAGTGGGGAGCAAAAATGTGTCCAACTGAGTTACTCTCTGACAGACGGCACTGATATTGTGACGTTTTGATCGCACTTTAAAACCAAGGAGAGGGTTGTTGAAGCTTATTTAAAAATTGGTATTGAAAGAAACCAGCAGAGGGTTTTTTTGGTCGGTGTTAAATAAAGTGCACTTTTTTAATCTTGCATTGTTTGAAACGTCAAATTCAAAGACATAGATGAGAATTTGTATGCATGGAATAATGGTGCGAGCTACAGGAGGCTCTTCAGGCATGGATTGTACTGCTCTTTGTTGTCCAGTTCATGTTTACTGATAGGATCTGTGTGGTTACTCCATCATATTGAGGGTGAGATGGGGTCGTGTTGGTGCAATATTGCGTTCGCCCTGAGGTTGAAATAATTTTGTTTGCTGTAATAGCTGTAAAACACCTTATTTCCCACTGGACGTGCTTTCATACAAATATTTCTGTGCAGCAACTGAAAAAATACCAAGCATCGAGACCACTCCAGTTATAGTCAGAAACAAAAAAGTAATAAATGTGTAACTTTACATTGAACATGCTCTGTCTGATAATGAATACCTGATGAATTTGCATTGATTTAACAATTGTGCATGACATATTTTGAGTAGACAGAAGAGCTTTTCTAGGGATTTAAAGAAAAAAACCTAGAAATGTATATCCATGCCATTCAATGCTCGGCTGCTTGTTTTTTTAAAGTTTTTTTTACTATGTATGTGAGTGTTCATGCAGACTCTGGAGTCTTTTCAAATCAGGATCAGCGCCCATGTAAGCTCTTAATTCTCTCGTCTTAAACAGTTGTAGAAGAAATGTGCTGCTGGTGCAGAAAGAGAAAGAAAAACACAGAGTGCCCGGCATTTGCTCTGCCATGTAGCCAGTTCTGACTCTCAGGGCGGCTCATTTTACAAAGAGCTTTTAGTTGTGATTATATTCTGTTAATGAAAGCCTTAAAGCACCACTTTTCTATGGCTTCACAGTGATTCTCTTTTGCCAGAACAAGCAAATCAAAGTAAGAATTTGATATTTTGTTTTGTTTTTGGAGTATTTTTCTCTCAGTGCAAATCCTAGGATTTGCTCAAAACGTCCATTTGTAAAGCTTCTACCAAGTTGGCGTACACTCCGTTGTTTGGCCCCTTACATGGCAGCCGCTGCTCTCATCTAGCTCGTCACATCATTTTAATTACAGAGCCTTCATTGTCTGCGCTGACCCATTTTAGCGTCAGCTGCATGGACCCTCCAATCACACTTAATTTCTTCTGGCATTTGACTCAATTGGCAGTGCTGCAAACATGAGCCCTGAGTGCTCCTCTCTCCGCCCCACCCCTCATAAGCAAGGAACTGAGAATAACAACAACAATCTCCACTGCCTGCTCTCGTTGTGGCAGTTGGACCAACGTGGGATGAGCTTTTAAGATTGATAACAGTGGCAGGGGATGTTTCTTAGGATGTTAGTCACAGTTCTCCAAGGAGATTAGGAGCTGCTCTTAAATGACCTTTGAAACACAGTAAAATATGACTCACAGAAAAAGAGCCAAGGGAGATTCACATCGCTAATTGGCATTTGGACTTAACTTGATTGTGTTTCCTCTAATGTAGCTAATGAGATTTGGATCAATGTCCATGCTTGCGATGTGTAAATTAGCCATATCTCCTAGTATGATTTTTGTTGATAATGACTCATCACTTTCTGATTTAGACACATGCATATTTGTAAGGTTGTCATCTGCAGAATCCAGTGGTGTGTAGCGTGGTAAGTAATTTAGTAGATAATTTGTGGCAGTTAATGTTAGCATCGGATGTGAGGGTAAAGCTTCAGCATAAAAAAAAAAAGCCTTGACAGCAAATACCAGGGAAAAAGGGAACTGAACAAATCAATGTTTTTCTTAGTAAATATATTTCTAATTAGGCTACTGACATGTAATTCACACCAGATGTCTGTAACAACTCATGTGATCAACACATACAAAGGAATCAGCACAAATTAGGGCATAAGTTATTTATAATTTAGTACATTGATGTAGAGTATTGAACATATTTACTTTTTTCTGAAACCAAAAGTTTCCTTATTGCCTTGTTGAAAATGCACCATGTTTCACCCTCAGATCCTCATCAAGAAGGCCTCAATATATTTCTCCTTCAAGTATATGAAGTCTCTTAGTTTTAAAAGCTAAAACGTATTCCCACACAATGGTGTTTCCACCTCTAAGCCCCACTGTTGGGATGCCATTTTTCAGGTCTTATGAGGTGCCGCTGCCCCTCCAAACATGATATTTGCAGGGAAATCTTCCTGGCCAGGTGATGTTCTCAGTATTTTATTGACTGGTCCAAATGTTCTCAGCAAAAATTTTAATGAGCTTCAGCATTCTTTTTTTTCATCATTGTTGTCTTGTCCACTGAGCTCGCATAAATGTCATTACTCATTGTTTTTGTGTAAAAACGGTTTCTGCTAATTCCAGGTCTCTCTGAATCTCTTTGCAAGTGGTCTTCATCTCTTGGTCAACTCATCTGGTTATTATTTTTGCTTCTCTGTGAGAGAGCTTGCCAGGAGCACCTGGTCGTGCAGACATTTAGAAGGGTGCTTATTTGTTTTGTTTTCTTTGTATGTGTAGCTTACTTGTGCTGTTACTGGCACCTGGTCTGAGTCTCTTGTCTGTAGCCTCTTTAAAAAAATGTTTATGGAGAAAATGTTGACATATTCCAAATTTTACTTCTTCTCCATATATCAAGAAAACATAGGAGGATTACAGTTAGCTAATTTCTGCTTTGTTGTGAGGAATGTCTTCAACTTACCTGAAAAGTATTTAAAATGAGAAATTGTCAGCTCACTTTTGGAAACTGTACTCACAGGACCTGAAGAAGCAGGGCCTGCCCTGCATGTAGCCTTATCTTGTTCTAAATCAGAACAATTTTCTTAGTGCTCGAAGAGAGAGGGATATCTCTGGGACTTTAATTTATTATCTAAAAGAAGACGAGGGATAGAAGAGCAGTTCCAAGATAAGGCCATGGTAAGGTTAATTACCGGCCAAGTGGTTGACGTAACCCAGCCACGTCATGCCTCCAAGTTACATACAGCTGGGCATGTGAAGGAGTTCTAGCTGTTAACATATGTTTCTGATAGGAGCTATGTAGCGCTTAACTTTTTAGAACACTTTGATATAAACTATGTAAACCCCAGTTCTTAAGTCAGGTATAGTACAGTGGGGCAGCTTCAGTCTAACATGGCACCAGAGGCTCAGGCAAGCTCGAACCATCTTCTTCAGTAAATGCTATTAGAGCTCATGGCACTTCTAGTTGTTACATAGCACAGTTAACACTGCTGCTGACTTCCCACTTTCTCTCCAGGGCATGGACTAATTAATGGATACCATTCGCAGTTGATTAGTAGCACTTCTTTCTGTAATTACATTTTCATACTAATCACTCATAAGAAAGGAAGTGTAGAAGAAAACACAGTGCTAAAAAACATTCTTATTTAGATCCAAGTTTGTTAGCATTACTGTTTGGCATCTGTCCTCTTAAGGAGTGTGTGTGTGTATGTATGTATGTATGTGTATATATATATATATATATATATATATATATATATATATATATATATATATACTGGGTTCTCAGTTAAATCTCATGAAGATGTAACCTCACCATGATTCTTTCTGCCCTATGTTGTGCAGGCTGTTTTCTCTCCTCACTCTTACAGAGGTGCATTGTGCTCCTGGGCCCAGCTGCTAGCCCATAATTCTTCATTCTATGTCCCATTGTTCCTACCTGTCAGCACAGTTGTGTCTCAGAAGAAACAAAGTGGCTGCCATTTTGCCAGCAGGCCATGTGTGGGTTGGGAGGGGTGGGGACATGTTGTGGAAACATGTTATTTCTTTCCAAACTACAGGGTTTTAATATCTTATCAGTTGCCTTAAATACTACTCAATTTTTACAGTGTGGGATGAACTAACTCCCCATTGTTTCCCACACGTTAATCTGATGCATGTAGGCACTGGAGCTTAAAATAATTTATATTGCAGAAATTCAACTTGAGAATGATATAAGTTTAATAAAATGGTAAACCCATCTATTACTGACCAACAATGCACCCCCACCTACAATAAAAACACCCTCCACCTCTTCATTTCCCTCCAGTATCCCTCCTCCCATCAGTTATTTGAAGTTAATAACCTGCCACTGCATCCTGATACTTGGCTTTGTGATGCAAACATATCCTTAATTGCCATCCCATAAGGGCTGAATAGCCAGAGCAGATTCTCATTACGCTGGCTTGAATTGGCCAGGGCCTCTCACATGCCTCTCAACATGTAACAATAACAGCAAAGTGCTGCTTCGCAGGTGGAGAAAAGGGTAAACTATATTTGAAGTGTAACAGTTTGAATGACAGATGTCTGTTGAGAAAATGGGGTTCCCCACTAACCCACTGTACGTCATCTACTGATGGTCTTTTTTTCCCATCTTTATTCGCAGTTCCAGAATAACAACAATTACATGAACATGGCCGAAGCAAATGGCACCCTTGCTGCTGGGGATGTGAGTACCCTTTACTTTTCCTTTGTTCTAATGTCCTTTGAGCTAGGGCTGTATGACACAAATTATGTTATTGACATCGGTTGTCCTCATTCCAATTCCACAACGTAAATGAAGAACTTCACTGTAAAAGTTGTGAATTTTGTTTAGATAATTGATCAGAGATTTATGCCAATTTACAATAATTGACTTTATAAAGCCTGTGATGGACTGGCGATCTTGTCCAGGGTTTACCCCGCCTCTCAGCCGTAGACCCTGGAGGTAGGCACCATCTCCCATGTAGGGGGACACTGTACGGAAGAAGCAGGTATAGAAAATCCATGGATAGATGGACTTTATAAAGCTCCGACCTGCCAATACCAGTTTAAACTGATTTCTCTTTGGGAACAACGGACTTGAACTGTTTTAACAATAACATTTTTATAGAAAATAAAACAATGGTTTCAAAGTTGTAGAGCTGTCTCTCTCTCCTCATCAGTCGACCATCTACAAATACAGTAAAATCCTCCACTTATCGTAAAGAGGTATTTATAAATGAAACACTTCTAAAAGGAATAACAGTAAATCTCATTCACTCTTTTACCACATAGACTATAGCTCACTAACTTGTTTCTTTTTTTGTGTGTGTGTGTGTGTGTGTGTGTGTGTGTGTGTGTGTGTGTGTGTGTGTGTGTGAGAGAGAGAGAGCAGTCACAGTTAAACAGCTCTGCAGTCCAACAAGATTTGACCAATATTTAAAAAAAAGACAAAATGAGTACATAATTAATGTTTTGAATAGTTTTAAGCATTCTAAATTGCTAAACGATTAGCATCATAGTTTGGGTGTTCCTTGTAGTGCCTTAACTGAACTGTGAGTTTCAAAAGAGGAGCAACATTGCCTGATCCAGCATATCCCATAACATACAGATGAGAAAAATATTGGATTTTTTTGTTTCTGACTGGCCAATCCAATGATTTGGGCCTGTCAGTCATTTTCTACCGCTTATTCCATAGTGGGTCATGGGGGAGCTGGTGCCTATCTCCAGCAGTCTATGGGCAAGAGGCAGGGTACACCCTGGACAGGTCGCCAGTCCATCGCTGGGCAACACACATACAACCATGCACACACTCATTCATACACCTAAGGGAAATTTAGAGTTACCAATTAACCTAACAGGCATGTCTTTGGACTGTGGGAGGAAGCCGGAGTACCCGGTGAGAACCCACGCATGCACGGGGAGAACATGCAAACTCCATGCAGAAAGACCCCAGGCCGGGAATTGAACCCAGGACCTTCTTGCTGCAAGGCAACAGTGCTACCAACTGCGCCACCGTGCAGCCTGTCAAACCTAAAATCATCTGATTTCAGCTTGTTTCTCGATGCACCTCAAGTTCATGGGTTGATGTGATCAAATCTTTACAATGACGTTGGCAGAGAAGCACAGTGGCAGACAGAGACTGTATCTGTCATTATTTGCAGCTTCATAATTTCAAGCATAACTTTGGACAGCTCCTTAAAAACCACAACAATTTTCTCTATGTTTACTTTGCACATAATTAAATCCAAAAAACATTATGAGCCAAATGATCAAACTCATATAATAAAGAGGGAGGCAAGCCTTAATTGCCTTACTACTTCAGCAAACTTCTCTCCTATAAAGGTCATCAGTGGAAGTGTGATGTGAGTTTACTGAGGGCCTTTTGCAGCTGTATGTCGACTCTAACCATCTGTTTGAAATAAAAAATAAAGTTACGTGTGTTCTAAATTAAGTATAGTTAGAACATTATAGCAACTCTCTCAGAAAACTTTGGTCATTGATGAGGATGCAATCACACTTATGTCAAACCCATTTGGGCTTAAAAAAAACATGAGACGCTGTTTTGTACAAAGATATTTGAAGAAAATTAGAAAAACACAAACAGAATCGGAGGAATGTGAAAAAAAAGTTCTCTACGTGCAATAAATGTAATGTTTCCTAACTCTGTGAGTGATCATGATTTTAAATTGAGCAAAACAAATAATATTTATTCTTTCCATAATTGAGTAGTTCTATATCAAGCATATTCAACTCAAGAAACACAGATAAGCAAATGTAAAGAAAGAATTACGGGCTTTTATAGGTTAGCTTCATAGTTTGTCTCATACATACTGTTGCACAGTTATAAATGTAGGAAGAGTCAAAGTAGAATTTAGACGAATGAACTCCTTATGTGATCACCAATACTCGCACATCATTGGTCACCACATCCTTGTTTGTTCTTAAACCCAAACTGGAGTTTACAACAATAAAAAGATGAGCTAGGCTCATTCTACATTTTCATGCGGATGGGTGAATTTTCTGTGATCTGACTACCTTGACTACACTCTGTATCCCCAGCTTTCTGAGATAATGCTGTATCTTCCAAACACCTGTTTCCTTCTATTTTGTTAAGCTATAATAAAGGAGCAAAAGACATTCCAGATTTTGCTTTGGGGCTGCAGGAATAACACTGATGTTCTTCTGCATTAAAAAAAAGACTGGAGTTGTGATTCCTGTGGAAGTCTATAGTTGCCTCTGTGAGCCGTAGTCATCCTAACAGTAAGCTAAATTTACCCATTTTTCCCCCCTCCACCCACTCTGGTGCCCTGTCATTAGAGACAAGAGTACCAAAAATACCCATCATCCTCTGTGGTTCAAATGGTTCAATCTCATTCAGAGATTGATCTGGCTTCAAAACCCACAGCAAAGCACTATTGCACTGCTCCAAAATACAGAGATAGATGTCATTGTTAACCTCATTGTTTTCATTCATGTCAGCTGGGCAGCAGGGATGCAACTGTGACACACACGATCAGGCAGCTACACACAAGTGTGTGGAGCGTGTGACCTTGTGTTCATAAAGTGGCTGACTCACAAAGCCACAGTGCATTATTGAAGAAGTCTAATTTTCCCCCACATTTACGCTGACTGGGCACATCCTCTGAATCCACGTGCTCCATAGGCCCAATGCAGCAGGAAACACATCGACACAGTCTGCTTGGAGAGCGTTCAGTCCCCAGCTGTGAGGAACCACTGTGGCAGTGAGGAGAAGGGGGGTTCGGGGGATACAGATACAAACAGTCCAGCTCATTTGCATTTAATCAAAAGAAACAACTGTTTCCAGTGTTAGGGCACAGATGGTATTGTGCTTTTAAAGGAAAGAAAGAGGGAGAGAAAGTCATAAACATGGATGGTTCTTTCAGACATTGAAGTTTTCAGGCTATTGTGTGCTGCAGCCTGAGCTGAAGGAAGAATAAAGATACTTCCTCCTTTCTCTTATGAGAAGATGTTTTTGCCTAATGTGACTGGCTCATATTATGTTTACTGGGGAGGAACGGTCTTGATTACTGTTCTGATGTACAGACTTTCAAGATGTTTGTTGAACATAGTTAAGTTGTTCTTGAAAAGCTCCTATATTGAAGAAAAGGTTGTATGTCCAAAAAGGTGACATAGCACTATGTTTGGCAATAAAGTAACACTGCACATAAACCTGAACACACAATGGTGAAACATCGTGGTGACAGCATCATGCTTTGGGGATGCTTTCATTAGTGGGGACAGAGAAACGAGGCACCATTGATGGTTAGATGGATTGAGCTAAAAACAGGGCGATCCTGAAAGAAAACCTATTAAAGGCTGCAAAAGATTTAATACCAGAGCAATAACCCTGTTGCTTCCAATAATATAATAATGGCTAATAACTAAATAGATGCTAATAATGTAATAATTGTAGCAATTTTAGCTGTAATAAAGCCAATAATTACTGTTTGAGCCAATAACATATTAACATTTCCGAGTGATGCAAAATGTTATTACATTATTGCCTGGTTATCATGTTGTTGTTGCAAAATTAATAATAAAAAAGTTAGTAACTGTAGACAATTATATATTGATGCTTAAGGAATGCATTTCTTAGAAATAATAAATGTATGCAGTTTTTATGCAGTTTGCTAATTAAAAATAGGAGTATTGGACAGTATAGTTTTCATACTCTTTAATTCAGGAGTGTGTCCTATAAAACGGTTTCTCTCCCTAATTATGGTTATAAAATAAATTGATAATTATTTGTTGCACAAAATCTTTGCTTAGAATATTCTTCACTACCTTAGAATTGTAAATTTATAATTTGATGTATGGATAAATATGATTGATTAATTACTTTGAAGTGCAGTTGGTAGTAACATAGCTTAGAGGAGTATGGCCATGTGACCTACATGTGTTACACTGGTATTGCATTTTCAGATAATTTGTTTAAGGCTATACCAATAATATAATACCAGCCAGAATGTAATTTATTACACTACTGGCAATATTTTGTTATTGACTGAAAAATTACAGGCAGGTTATTGCTGTTTTGGATTTTATTTAATTTAAAATTGCCAAAATTATTACATTATTGGCTGTTATTATATTATTGCTCGCTAGAGACCCTGAACATCCAGCCAGACGTATTATGAGTCAGTTAAGATCAATGCACATTCATGTGTTACAATGGCTCAGTCCAAGTCCAAATCAAATTGAAAATCTGTGGTGAGATATAAAAATTGATGTTCGCATATAGTCTTTATCCAGCCTGATTACGCTTCAGCTATACTAACCAACCGGATACCAACCAAGATGGCGGCGACGATGGCAGCCTCGGAGCTTCGCTCTCTCTTTCTTTGTGTATTTTGTGTGTTTTTATTTTTTTCAAGCCACAGTACTGTGGTCTCGGGCCACAATTCTGTTGGCTCATACAGCAGAGAGGAACTACTCAACATCAGAGAGTCTCTCTCGGGATTTTTCACCATCTTTCATCCATCCGAGCTTCACCGAATTCCTGGCGAGCGGAGCCGTGGCACTCTGCAAGATACTCCGCCGAAAGCGTGCTGGCGCGCTGGTAAAGCTCCGCCAAAGAGGACTACGAACACCACTGCCTTCAATCCATCTGGGCAAATGTCCGCTCTCTAAGTAACTAGATGGACGAGCTGTTTCTTCTCACCTGTAAAAACACGGACCTCCATGGATCAACGGTTATTTGCTTTACCGAGACATGGCTGAGTGAAAACATCCCGGACCGCGCATTGCTGTTGCCTGACTTCCAGCTGTTCAGAGCGGATCGCAGCGCGGAGCTATCAGGGAAGAGGCGAGGAGGTAAAATCTGCTTTTATATAAACAAAGGTTGGTGCAGAGACATAAGTGCTGGGGAAAACATGCAGTCCTGATCTGGAGACATTTTCCATAAACTGCAAATCGTTTTATTCACCAAGAGAGTTTTCCTCGTTTATAATAATTGACTCATATTTTCCACCGCATGGCTGCACTTCTGCCGCGGAAAAACATCTCGCTGAGCTGATCACAGACGTGGAGAAAAAATACACGGACTCTTTCATCATAATACTGGGAGATTTTAACAGAGCAAACCTCTCCAATGAACTCCCCAAATACAGACAGCATATTAAGTGTCCCACCAGACAAAAACACACTGGACCATTGTTACGTAGCTTTAAAGGACTCATATTATGCTGTTATCAGGGCAGCCTACAGGCAGAAACTAAGAGCTTCCAAACCCGTGGTTGACACTGTTAAGAAGTGGACTGAGGAATCAAAGCAGGCGCTACAGGCCTGCTTTGAATGCACAGACTGGACTGTTTTTGAAACTTCAGCAACTGACTTAAACCAACTAACTGATGTGGTGACATCATACATCAGTTTCTGTGAGGACATGTGTGTGCAGACCAAGACCTTCTGCACCTTTGGGAACAACAAGCCATGGTTTACTCCACATCTCAGGAACCTGCGCAGGGACAAGGAAGAAGCTCACAGCAGTGGAGATTGGGCGCGGTACAGGCAGGCCAGGAACAAACTAACAAAGGAGATCAAAGCAGCCAAGAGAAGTTACACTGAAAAGCTTAAGAACAGCCTTTCTACTGGCGATGCTTCGGCTGTATGGACTGGTCCGAGAAACCTGACTGTCTACAGAAGCCCCCCCACCCATCCTGAACAGAATCCTCGCCTGTCTAATCGTCTGAATGGCTTCTACTGCAGACATGACAGGAAGTCGTTCACACCTCAAACCATTTCCTCCACATCCCATTCAGGAACAAATTCCTCCCATAAAGTAACCAACCCCCTACCTTCAGATCCTCTTCCTGCAATAAAGATCTCCGAGGATGATGTAAACAGGCTCTTTCAGCGCATGAAAACAAAGAAAGCTGGAGGACCTGATAACGTCTCCCCATCATGTCTGAAAGCCTTTGCACATCAACTGTCAACTTAGGTCTACACTTCATCCTGCAACACCTCAACCATCCAGGGACATACGCCAGGATCCTGTTTGTAGACTTCAGCTAGGCCTTCAACACCATCATACCAGACATCCTCCACCAGAAGCTCACCCAGCTCAACGTTCCGGCCTCCACTTGTCAGTGGATCAACAGCTTCCTGATGGACAGACAGCAGCAGGTGAGACTGGGGAGCATCTTCTCCCGCAGCAGATCAATAAGTACTGGTGCCCCCCAGGGGTGTGTTCTATCCCCTCTCCTCTTCTCCCTGTACACAAATGACTGCACCTCAGCGGACTTGTCCGTGAAACTCTGGAAGTTTGCAGACTACACCACTGTCACTGGTCTGATCCAGGACGGTGATGAGTCTGCATACAGACAGGAGGTGGATCGGCTGGTACACTGGTGTGGTCAGAACTACCTGGAACTCAGCCCACTCAAGACTGTGGAAATGGTGGTGGACGTTCGGAGAACACCACCCCATACACCCCCTCACCATCCTCAACAACACCGTGTCAGCTGTGAACCACTTCAGGTTCCTAGGGACCACCATCTCTGAGGACCTAAAATGGTCCTCATGCATAGACAATGTTCAGAAGAAGGCCCAGCAGAGACTGTACTTCCTGAGGCAACTCAAGAAGTTCAACCTTCCACAGGAGCCACTGGTCATCTTCTACACTGCCATCATTCAGTCTGTCCTGTCTTCATCCATCTCAGTGTGGTTTGGTTCATCCACCAAACAGGACAGGTCCAGACTGCAACGAATAATCAGGTCTGCAGAGAGAATAATCAGAGCTGACCTTCCCTCCATCCAGGACTTTACAGGTCAAGGGTCAGGAAAAGAGCTGGAAAAATTTGCAGACCCCACACACCCTGCACATAAACTGTTTAGAGTACTACCCTCAGGCCATCGTTACAGAGCACTGTTTATAAAAACCAGCTGCCACAGAGAGAGTTTCTTCCCCCAGGCTGTTTCTCTGATGAACATTTAATAGAGTACCAAAAAACCTCATATTGAAGTTACAAATCCATCTTTGTATATGTGTATATTGTATATTGTATATATGTATTTATGGACATAAGGATATATGCAGAATATATATTATAACACAAAAAAACAAAAAAGAAACCCAGAGAGCAAAGTGTACCAGAGTCAAATTCTTTGTTTGTTGTATGTACGAACTTGGCAATAAAGCTGATTCTGATTCTGATTATTTTGCACAGACTAATGGGCAAAATTCTCTCTTTGATGTAAAAGCTGGTAGAGACAGACCCCAAAAGACCTTTCACAGCTATAATTGCAGTGAAAGGTAGTTCTGCAAAGTACCGCCTCTGAGGGGCTGAATACAAATGCTGCACACTGAGTTAAATAGAAACCTGTTTATTCTCAGCTGCTGTTTGCACACTGTTTATAGTAAATCTCATACTGTATATATTGCCCTGACAAGAAGCTTCAACTTGAGAACTGCAGCGTTGTATTTGCTGCATTTGGATGGCCAGTGTATCATTTACCTTATGCACTTAAAGGATGAGATAAGATGACCTTGGTGTGCCTGGTAAAGCTCACATCCTAGCAGTGAAAGGTTGACTGCCTCCCTCAGGGAAAAGGGATACTGTACACTGAGAATGTTTTCCACTCAGATGTATCACTTTACTCTTGCAATCAAATTAGAGTCATGTAATGAGCTATAAATATGTAGAAATGGACTACAAATGATCCAAATTTGAAATAATGCTGATTAGGGGTGCCATGCCTGATGTTGTCATTTGAGTAGTTGCACTCTGCCTGTCTATATATTCGAAACTGGATATTCAACCAAGCCTCTATTGATTCTGAGGCCTATTATACGCAGTAATTGCATGCTGCTGCCTTTAACAAGTCTTGGTTATTGCATCTGTGAATTGGATTACTACATTTATTGAGGGACTGGGGCTATTGTCTGAAAAGCCTTTTCTTGCTCTTTCTCCTGTTATTGAAAAAGGCATCATTGCATACCAAAGATAAAACACTGGAAAGTGCTTATTAACTGTTTCATCCAACTGTTTTGTTTGTTTCAAACACAGTTGAATGCTTAATTATATATATACTGTAACTAGTAATATTGATTATGTGTGGACGCTTCACCATTAGTTATGTTCCCATATTTTTTGTAGAAATTGCTTCCAGATATACAGTACCTGTGAAATATTTTCAAAAATGGTCCACAGCATATTTTAAGCCACCTGTTCAGTTTCACAAATCAGTTGACAAATGATTATGAATAATGCCAAAGAAAGTGCCAAATTCAGTTTTCTTTCGCTATTTAGAGCA
Organism: Girardinichthys multiradiatus; assembly: GCF_021462225.1. Classification (NCBI taxonomy): domain Eukaryota; kingdom Metazoa; phylum Chordata; class Actinopteri; order Cyprinodontiformes; family Goodeidae; genus Girardinichthys; species Girardinichthys multiradiatus. Next base: position 39,715,269 of record NC_061797.1, on the reverse strand, counting down.
TAAAATAACAAAGCCCGCCCCTCTCCCACCTGTTGCTGTACACTACCAGTTAGCTAGCTATAAGGAAGCTCCTATACCTTTTTCTCGCTTAAAAGAAAGACAAATTGTTGTGTTTAAAAATATTTTAATTAGGAAAGAGATAGTCATTCATCACAAAATGAGTGCTAGCCATCACTGTTCGTATCAATGTTTTAAAAGTTTTATATGAGCAGCTGGTTACCTGACTACCAAAGTATCACTTTAAAACATGTGATTCTTGGATGAGTACTTATAATCAAGGTAATCATACAATCAAAATCTTACACTCAGAATTGCGTACTGACGTATGCATACTTCTGTATATGCAAGCGATGCAGTCATCAACTGACCTTTATGTTAGAAAACAACAACTTTACACACTAACTGCTTTCAAAGATACTGATTAGTTCAGTGGTTAATGAACTAATCTAAAACTATAATGATTGATTTAGGTGAAACAGTGTCACCAAAACAAAATGATGTCGGACAGTCTATGTAATGAGGATAACACGGTAAACTCCAACAAGGAAGATTTTGAAAGGCTTCAGTTTATGAGGTGAAATGCTTAGTTCATTCTAAGTGTGGTTGGACTTGTCCTCTATATTTGTTTTTTCCTAACATCTTTCCTGTACCTTTTCATACTTAAATAAGGTCAGTAATCTTCAAAACAGACCTGGAGCTACTGAGCTGCTGCTGCTTTGGCAATTTAAAAAAAAGGATCAACATATTTGCTCAAATACACTCACTCATCTTTTGAGATGGACTGGCACAGTCCAACTCAAAAATCTGAGCATCAAAAAGTTTATTTTAGTAATTTGTTTGAAAAAGTGAAACTCATGTTTTGATTCAATATACAGTGTTTATTTCTTTTCATTTTAAGAATTCTTGCTTACAGCTTATTAAATAAAACCCAGAATTTAGTTTTTCAGAAAATATGAATATTATAAAAAAAATAAAGAAATTTAAATACAGAACTGCATGCCCGCTGAACGGTATATCAGTGTACTGTAAAGTGAAAGCAACTCAGTACCTGATCAGGGCTCCATTTGTTTTCTCCTGTTGAGGCAGCACATGTTTTCTTTCGACTTTAATTTCCATGAAGATTATTATGATCTTCATTTAACCAGGCAAAGCCTGCTTGAGATTAGAAATCTCTTTTCCAAAAGGGAACTGGCAAGAGAGGTTAGATAAAGCACCTTATGAACAGCCAGCGTCTCTAGCAATGGCTGTTTTTGTTTCTTACCATTAGTGACTAACAGCCTACACGTTTATGTGGGCCACTCACAAACTTTGAACCATTCCACATCCCAGATTTTGACTTTTTAAATTAAATTACTGAAATAAATGCTTTTTTAAATGATATATATTTTACTGAGGTGTTTCAGTTTCATTGTCCAACAATGAAACTGAAACACCTGGTTTTAGACCACAATAATTTATTAGTATGGTGTAGGGCCTCCTTTTGCGGCCAATACAGCGTCAATTCGTCTTGGGAATGACATATACAAGTCCTGCACAGTGGTCAGAGGGATTTTAAGCCATTCTTCTTGCAGGATAATGGCCAGGTCACTATGTGATACTGGTGGAGGATAACGTTTCCTGACTCGCTCCTCCAAAACACCCCAAAGTGGCTCAGTAATATTTAGATCTGGTGACTGTGCAGGCCATGGGAGATGTTCAACTTAACTTTCATGTTCATCAAACCAATCTTTCACCAGTCTTGCTGTGTGTATTGGTGCATTGTCATCCTGATACATGGCACCGCCTTCAGGATACAATGTTTGAACCATTGGATGCACATGGTCCTCAAGAATGGTTCGGTAGTCCTTGGCAGTGACGCGCCCATCTAGCATAAGTATTGGGCCAAGGGAATGCCATGATATGGCAGCCCAAACCATCACTGATCCACCCCCATGCTTCACTCTGGGCATGCAACAGTCTGGGTGGTACGCTTCTTTGGGGCTTCTCCACACCGTAACTCTCCCGGATGTGGGGAAAACAGTAAAGGTGGACTCATCAGCGAACAATACATGTTTCACATTGTCCACAGCCCAAGATTTGTGCTCCTTACACCATTGAAACCGACGTTTGGCATTGGCATGAGTGACCAAAGGTTTGTCTATAGCAGCCCGGCCGTGTATGTTGACCCTGTGGAGCTCCCGACGGGCACATTTAATTCTGCCGTGATTTGGGCAGCCGTGGTTTTATGTTTTTTTGGATACAATCCAGGTTAGCACCCGAACATCCCTTTCAGACAGCTTCCTCTTGCGTCCACAGTTAATCCTGTTGGATGTGGTTTGTCCTTCTTGCTGGTATGCTGACATTACCCTGGATACCGTGGCTCTTGATGCACCACAAAGACTTGCTGTCTTGGTCACAGATGCGCCAGCAAGACGTGCACCAACAATTTGTCATCTTTTGAACTCTGGTATGTCACCCATAATGTTGTGTGCATTTCAATATTTTGAGCAAAAATGTGCTCTTACCCTGCTAATTGAACCTTCACACTCTGCTCTTACTGGTGCAATGTGCAATCAATGAAGACTGGCTACCATGCTGGTCCAATTTCGCCATGAAACCTCCCACACTAAAATGACAGGTGTTTCAGTTTCATTGTCCAACCCCTGTACGTAATCCTTCAGACAGATTTATACAGTGTTAAAACATTTTCAAACATTTTCAGACAGGTCATTTAAGCTAGCATGCTATCTTTGTAATTATGTTAGCAAGCAAACATTAGCATTTACCTTAAAGTACCCTTATTAGCTTAATAGAGTGAAATATTCACAGTAAATCAATACACAGCAGAGACCTAAATCTAATTTTTACCAAAGGTCTTGCATATTTTCTCAAACAGAATCAATTTGGTAATGCTGACTAAGGAACTTTTACCACCTAGAATAGGCAATTGGTATTTCCCACACAACTGTTCAGGATGCTCCCACAGGGGTAAATCAGGCCTCTCTGTTACATGCCCTGCTCTGCCCTCATGCGACTGAACTCTGTGGCTGGTGGTAGAAAGACACACACACATGCACATACACACTGGCACTCTCCTGTGTTGTTCCCTCTTGCCCATCCCTTAACGTGTACATGCCTGCACATCCAAAAGCCAGCATCTGACTTGGCACTTAGCTGGGCTGAGCCTTTCAGAACAATTTAAATGGATAATCAGGCTGGTGATGCAAAGAAAGTGGATTGTGCATCTCTTAATCTCCAAACAGAGCTCGCTAAGCTGCTCCTGGTGCAGAATTAGACTGGCTTTATGTAAAATGACACCAGACAGTGTGTGACACTCTAACACTCTGTGGGTTCCAGTAAAATCTGGCACCTCTACCCCGGGGAGAAGGCCCTTCTCAACACAGACAGCTGACATCTTCCATAACCCCCTATATGAGACACAAAGCCCATGTCTCTATTATCAGTGCCCCTGGTGTAGATGTTAATTTGTATCATCATTAACAATGAGAAGAGATGCACACAAGAATGGTTTTGATACTGATATTGCTCTATCCACCCTCCCCACTGTAATATTTTGTTTCTCTCTGTATTTTTCCATCCTCTTCCACTGTTTTAATAGATGGTAAACACTAGCATTCTTCTGCACTGGGTAAGTATCTGTGTTACACTTAAAAGGTCACTGCCATGCTTGTGTTGTTCTCTTTCAAAGGTAGCTCTGACCTCAGCCAACTTTAATCTTTGAGTCCAAATTGTTATAGCACAGCTCTCAATAAACAATCCAGTATCATAAAGTGAGCCCTCCTAATTTATCTTATGTAATATAACTCTACAGGAAATCTACATGCATCAGCAGGTAGCAATCCTTTCAGTTAATACCACATCATATGTTTATTAACTGTGCTTATGTTGGCTTTCTTAACCAAGAATTACAGTTTTAGCTGAATATTTGACCGTAGACACACACTTTTCCCAAAGTAACACATGGTGGTGGCAGCATCATGCTGTGGGGATGTTTTTTTTTCAGAGTTGAAGAGAAGTTAGATTAAGCTAAATATGGGGCAGTTCTGGAAGAAAACCTGTTAGACGCTGCCGATGCTTGAGACTGGGCTAGAGGTTCACCTACCACAACGAAAACATTTATCATACAGTGAGGGCTACAATGTAATGGTTACATCCAAGCATAGTCGAGTGTTCAAATGGTTCAGTTAAAGTCCAGACCTAAAACCACCTAAGAATATTTGTCAAAACTCAAAAATTGATGTTCACAAATGCAATAAATGGGTACACGATTTAGTCTATGGATGTTAGAATAGACATACACCAAAAGACTCACAGTTAACATTGTGGGCAGAATAAGAACGCATGCCATGCTTTTCTGATTTTTATTTGTAATTTGTTTTTGAACCATGCCTTATGTTAGATTACAGTCATAGCATTGTATCTAACTGTGGATGACACAGCAAGACCTGAAGCAAAGCATGCTTCAAAATGCTACATGATATGATCCAGATGAGACTACGAACAGATTTAAAGGCTGACCCTGAATGTGGCAAGCTGAAAATGCAGAATGAAGACTAAAGAAGAGCGATCTGATTTTTTTCCATTTGCTACTGAAAATTTCTTCAATGATTGAAGACATTTTGGTTTAGCTCTATGCACGTCATCTGTGTTCTGATGAGCATGCTGCTGAACTGCTGCTGTAAACTACAATACGTATTCCCTCTTTTTGTAGTTGACTAAAGCATAATGAAAGAACAAAGCACTGACAGTAATAACTTCCTGTTTACAATGTTATATAAGGACTTAACATTCTCTTTGCTAGCCAGAGTTGCTGTGAATTTGAAGAGAACTGAAATACATAGTGAGTCACGGAGCAGGGGGAGACATTGAAATGGAAAGCATTAAACTCTGATTAGCTCTCCCTTCATCAGTGCTTGTAAAGACAGCTGCCCTGAGTAGACAATGAATTAGTTTCAAGTGTCTATGTGCAAAAACAAGCCCGGGGACCGTTAATACTCCCTAATCAAGGTCTGTGTTATTCCACTCCTTACCAAACACAGAAAGGCAAAGCATAGAAAGACCAGATTGCTTGAGTCATATCTGCTGACTAATGTGAAACATTTAATATAGCTCATATTTTTGAGTGAAATGCCTTTTATATATGCAGGGTTTATGAGCTTTATTTGCATTTACATATTTGCTAAAGCTGCAATGCGATATAAAATACTTAGATTTAAACACCACCAAGGCTTAGAAAAATGTAATAAAATCTTGTGAGAGTTACATGCAGGTGTGTATAAAGGTTAGTCAACATGCGGGAGGCTCTGCAAATAGTTATAATCCAGGATTATTTTTTGGCCAAATAGTTTCACGGCTGAATTCCTATGAAATTTCAAATGACTGATGAGTAGTGGAGACAGCTTACCTCTCAATGAGGAGATAAGTGGCCAAGAGCCAAGAACCCTATGGCACATTCTTGGAAGTTTACAATAGTTTTTTTTTCGTTATCAAGTCTCAAATGGAGAAATATGAAAAAAAGTTCCTAAAAAGCAAGACAGCACAATGGACCCGAGCACAATGCACAATATGTCTGGAATGCTGAAGTTGGGCATCAATGCGTAAACCATTTGCCACCCAAGACAAAAATAGAGACTGGAAAGTATCCAGCTTAATTTAAGTTAATAAAGTATAAAGCTGATATGGTAAAGAGTTAATTTATCCAAAGAGGAGGAGGAAGTCAAGAAAAATGTTGCCTGACTGCAGTAGCTTGGAGACTTAACAAACCCGGACCCAGCTGAGGGATTTAGAAGTATCCTGGGGTGAGCCTAGTCTGCCTATAATTCAGTGCAGGGGCAAATGACTGTTGTGACAAGAACCATAATTTGAAATTAATGGCAGCATTTAAATAGATGTATTTTTTTATTTAGTTTATTAATTTCGAATTCAGCAAAATCGCATTGTTAAATATTATTTTATTACAATAATACCTAATTTACCCTTCTGGTTTGCATAGTGAAATCGTTGCTAGAACACATACAAAGTGTTGTTCTCAATTAGTTTTAAAACTAATTTGACCTCATTCCAAATTCCTCAAGACAAATCTTGGTTCATAAACCACTATATTCACAATGAATTGATATATCATTGCGTCATTATTTCGGTTATTTGTTTCAGTTTTTTCAGTTTTTGTTTATTAAATTTCTTTATTCTCTTCATTTTTGTTTGGTAGTTTTAGTTGAGTGTTACTAACCTAGATTGAGCCTATTAAGAGTTTGCTGACTGAAATATTTGAACTTGAAGTTGGATTATTCTGTAAATAAATTCTTATATTTTGGAGATTTTGGAGTTGTGTGTTTATTTTGTATATATGCTCATGGCTTGCTGTTTTAAATGTCAGTGCTTGAATTCCCTTATTTTTAATCTTTTTTTTTTCTATAATACCACACCAAATTGGGCTGGGATTCACAGGACAAGACCTGAAGTTGTTTGTCTAATGATTCTTGATCAGGTGGTGCCATGATTTGTTAGTCTGACTTTATATTCTTACTGTATTAGTAATTCTGTTAATAATTATTTGTTAATTGAAATTACTGTTGCCCAACAATGGTGCTCTGATTTGTTGGTGTGACTGAAAATGTAATATTATAACTTTATTTATAATTTTGTTAATAATTAATTATTATACATCACTAACCTATACAATAATAGCTGCTTGTAGCCAAACAGCTGATTGTCAGTAAAAGAAAGCATTCTCATAACAAACACTTACTGAGTGGTCTGGCTGTTGACTCTAAAGCTGATCAGTCTTAGATATATATATCTTTCATACTATCATGATTCTGAGGTTTTCTGGCTCTATAAGCCATTTGATGGAAAGATTCTGAGCTTTTGTTTAAGTATATTCTACAATATACAGGGGTTGGACAATGAAACTGAAACACCTGTCATTTTAATGTGGGAGGTTTCAAGGCTAAATTGGACCAGCCTGGTAGCCAGTCTTCATTGATTGCACATTGCACCAGTAAGAGCAGAGTGTGAAGGTTCAATTAGCAGGGTAAGAGCACAGTTTGCTCAAAATATTGAAATGCACACATTATGGGTGACATACCAGAGTTCAAAAGAGGACAAATTGTTGGTGCACGTCTTGCTAGCGGATCTGTGACCAAGACAGCAAGTCTTTGTGATGTATCAAGAGCCACGGTATCCAGGGTTATGTCAGCATACCACCAAGAAGGACGAACCACATCCAACAGGATTAACTGTGGACGCAAGAGGAAGCTGTCTGAAAGGGATGTTCGGGTGTTAACCCGGATTGTATCCAAAAAACATAAAACCATGGCTGCCCAAATCACGGCAGAATTAAATGTGCCCCTCAACTCTCCTGTTTCCACCAGAACTGTCCATCGGGAGCTCCACAGGGTCAATATACACGGCCGGGCTGCTATAGCCAAACCTTTGGTCACTCATGCCAATGCCAAACGTTGGTTTCAATGGTGCAAGGAGCGCAAATCTTGGGCTGTGGACAATGTGAAACATGTATTGTTCTCTGATGAGTCCACCTTTACTGTTTTCCCCACATCCGGGAAAGTTACGGTGTGGAGAAGCCCTAAAGAAGCGTACCACCCAGACTGTTGCATGCCCAGAGTGAAGCATGGGGGTAGATCAGTGATGGTTTGGGCTGCCATATCATGGCATTCCCTTGGCCCATTACTTGTGCTAGATGGGCACGTCACTGCCAAGGACTACCGAACCACTCTTGAGGACCATGTGCATCCAATGGTTAAAACATTGTATCCTGAAGGCGGTGCTGTGTATCAGGATGACAATGCACCAATACACACAGCAAGACTGGTGAAAGATTGGTTTGATGAACATGAAAGTGAACTAGAACATCCCCCATGGCCTGCACAGACACCAGATCCAAATATTGAGCCACTTTGGGGTGTTTTGGAGGAGCGAGTCAGGAAACGTTTTCCTCCACCAGTATCACGTAGTGACCTGGCCACTATCCTGCAAGAAGAATGGCTTAAAATCCCTCTGACCACTGTGCAGGACTTGTATATGTCATTCCCAAGACGAATTGATGCTGTATTGGCCGCAAAAGGAGGCCCTACACCATACTAATAAATTATTGTGGTCTAAAACCAGGTGTTTCCGTTTCATTGTCCAACGCCTGTATATCGTTACGTTTTTTTAATGTTGGGATTGTACATTGATTTTAGCACAATGTCACGTAACGTTTCAAATATTAGGATCGAAAACCAAGCTACTTTTAATAGGTGATGTGTGTGACTTGACAGCAGCAAAAATGCATAGAACCTCAGATCGCATGCCGCGCAATATTGTGGTCCCACACTGTGGTCATTGTGAGAAGATGATTATTTTGGCCTTCCAAAGAGTAGCTTATTTCAATGTGCAGATGAAAACAAGACCCAAGTTTGTGAACAGCCCCATCTCCAAGAAGGCACATAAGCAAATTAAGTGTGACCAAAAGCTTTAATTCAAAAGGCAGAAGGATTAGGCTGTTTGATGAGCAGATTCAAGGGTGCAGGCAAGGGGGAACAAAAAGAAACACTTCTGGCCAGGCGTAATAATCTTTGAAAATGTTCTTTAAACCCATCTCCCTGTGACGTGCATTTTCCCTGCACTTCAACCCAACATCTTCCATCCCCAAGATTAAGGGCTTTTATCATGTATCCTCTCTTTTCTCCATGATTGCTGCTTGATATTTCTGCTTTTGACGTCCTCCTCTGCACTTGCTTTTTACATCTTTTTTTCTCCTTCAAAGTGGACTTCAGTAGGTTTAGGAAATGTTAAATCTAACCACACTTAGAGTGTAAGTGTATTACCACTCTCCTAAAACACTGTCTGCTTAAGCAGAGTTGTTTGATTTAATCCCTGATGGTGTACTTCCGGTGAATTTGATAAGATCCACCACAGGAAAAAGGTCCACTGCTATTTTATGTTTCATGATTTTCTCCTGTTTCTTCTTTCCTGCAGACTTTTCATACTCCCAGCTTGGGGGATGAAGAATTCGAGATCCCACCCATCACACCTCCACCTGAGACTGAGTCCAGTCTCGGACCTGAAGTGAACTCGCCCTTTCCAGCAATGCCCGAGCCCCCAGCTCAGCATAGGGGTCCAATAATTCCTCAGTTCCCCCCACAGAGTCTGGAACTACCCTCAATTACCATCTCACGCAACATGATGGATCAAGAAGGGGTGTCTGTCAGCAATGGCCAGCATATGGTGAGTACTACTATGCATAAAATTTTAAATTTTTACAAAAAAATGAGGCATGCATATACTACTTTAGTCTGATTACCCCAAATAAAATCCAGATAAATTAATTTCCTACAGAGGTCGCTTAATTAGTCAGTCTTACCTGTGTGTAATTAATTTTCAGTATAAATACAGCTCTTTTGTGAAGGGATCAACGGTTTGTTTGAGAACATTAGTGAACATCATGAAAACTAAGGAACACACCAGTGATGAAGTTGTGAAGAAGTTAAGAGTAAAAGAAAGTCCTAAGAATTGTTGTTGCTCTATACGATAAAACAAAATCAAACATTTGATCTACATGCAACACGCAGTATTTGAAGGAAAGCTAACACTGCACATCACCCCAAACATACCAACCCCAAAATAACACATGGTGGTGGCAGCATATATTCTGTGGGATGCTTGTCTTAAGCAGGGAAAGGGAATCTGGTTAGCATTTAGGATGCTAAACAGGGCAAATCTTGAAAGAAAACCCCCGTAAAGTTTGTTAAATCCTTCAGACTGGTACAGAGGTTGATGTCACAGCAGGGCAGCAAACCTAAGCGTACAGCAAGAGCTATATAATGGTTTAGATTAAGATGTTTGTGTTGGGCTAGTCCAGTCAAAGTCCAGACCTAATCCCAAGAGCTGCTAAACATGTCTGTCTCAGAGTTGACAATGCTGGTAGAGACACTATAAAACTTGCAACTGTAGTTGTAGAGAAATGTGGCTCTGCAAAGTATTGACTCAGGGTAGCTAAAAATGTAAGCAAGCCACACATTTCAGATATTTATTGGCAAAAAAAACAAAAAACTTTTAACATTAGCTATCGTTTTCTTTCGACTTCACAATTCTGCTGTACTTTGTCTTTGTCTATCACGTAAAATCTCAAATAAATACATTGATGTTTGTGGTTGTAATGTGACAAAACACAAAAAGGTTTAAGGGGTATATATATCTTTGCAAGACACCTACAAACATTAGAAAGTCAGTTTGTAATGTCTGTAGTTTGTCAGAGAGAAATCCTGTATTTGCAGCTTCTGCTCCAGATGAGATTTGTGATGACATATGTAAAACAAAAGATATGCTTTAGTTTGGCATAAACCACTGATTTCAGTAATATAATGTCACCTTCATAGCTTTTGTACACCTCCTGTTGTCAGCACATCTGGCACCGCATCTGCCCTTGTTTACAGCATCGGATCTATGTAATCAGTCTGAGTAAATGTCATGATATTATGTTACTGCAAGGATTCAAAACACAAAACAAAAACAAGAAAATTACAAAGAGCATGGATGACCCCTCTCTCCCTCTTTAAGGTGAACAGATGTGAAGAGATCACATTCATCTCTGCGAGGACAGTGGAAATGGCACCCAAAACTGCCACAGTTCCACATGATCATACTTAATTCAATTTTGCCAAAGTAAAAGCTGATGCATGCTTAAGGCCACACAGACCATTAGTGGTTTAGAGTTAGCTTTGTTTCTGTGATGTAAAGACTTTAACTTGAAGGTTTTAACTTACCTCCAGTTTAGTTAAATCCCTTTTTTCAAACTGTATTAAAGTTAAAGCTCAGTAGATTCTATTAATGTTCATAAATAATCATTTTAACTTCTCAAAATGAATCAGAACTGAAAATATTTGTAAAGGACAAATATATATTTTTCCACTAATAGTGAAACAAAACAGATCTATGATAATCTCTTGGGTATTAACATCAGGATTCAGAATTTATTTAAGCTTGACAAGAACACAATATTTGCTAAAATTATCTTAAGTTCAATTTATTAGTAATCAGCTGATATATACTCACTGCTGATTAACTAAAACAAACAAACAAAAAAAAACACAATCAACTAACACCTACAACAAAACAAAAGTACTCCTAGTGTACAAACCAGGAATTTCTTTTAAATAATAACTGAGAAACAAACACTTAAGCAACATTATGTGGAATAATAACCTAAGAATTACCAGGAGTTTATCGGTTTCTGGTCGACCGATCAGAGACAGACTTGGGGGAAATTGCAAAACTAGCTTCATAGAGACTCTTCTGTAGTCTGCGAATATATAAAAAATACCACCAATATTTCACTTTAGCCATAATGACTATTAGCAATGTCACACTTGAGCTAAATGTGTTCAAATTGCGAGTTGCAAAACCAGTGGGACTTGCTAATTGTTGAGGTGCTAACTTCTTACTAGACAATAATAATGTGTTCTCCATTTTATGCTTTCAGTCACAAATTGAACATTTTCATAAATAGATATTTTACAGTCCTATGTAAGTCACTGATTTACTGGGAAACTAAATGATTTAAACCTGCAGCTTTCATTACATTCTGTATGCATGGAGGTCATATCGGAAACTGAACATAGGACTGTTCATGGAGCTCCTGCTGTACCACTCAGAATTCCGATTTCAAAAGGTGTTACTGTAATTTAAACTGGAAACTCGGTAAATCTTATAATCCAAAGCATGTAATAATTTTGTAAAATAAAATTCACCTTTTTGATACATTTAGTAGCCAATATTTAAAATTAAAGGTAATAATGAATTATTCCAAAGCTTTCTGGTTTTCTAAATCAAACAAAATAAGATTATTCACCTTATGGAAACTTTCACATTGAACATTTAGATAAACAACCTTGACTGTAACAACCTTGAATACCACTTGCTTTGACTAAATTTGTCATCCTACAAGGCCAGTTTAAGTGACCTGCAAAGATACAGTTTTGTAGGTTAAAGCGCACATCCAAGCTGTGTTCTTCATTAGAACATAATACAGAAGATCAAATGTAGAACTGTAGATTAATACAGTCCTGTTGTTAATATAGATATCATGCTGCAGATTGTGAGATCGTCATCTGAGGGTAGAAATGCATTTTCAAATGCTACAATCATAGAAGCACTGAGGAGGAAAAATGGAAATGTCACTGGCTGACTAGTTGTCTTACAGACCTATTACAGAAATGGAAAATTCATTTAGAACAGGAGAAATAAAAGAACAAAAGCGTGAACGAAGACACAATGATATCGGTACCACATTTACTTTGTGAGCCACAAATCACATTGCATCAAACCAACCAGTCATTATCATTAGAACTGTATGAATAAGTGAAATGTGTGTTGAAAGTGCCTCTCTCACCCTCCATGCTCTCAGATATTTATTTACATTCCATAAGGGAAGGGGTTATAAAATTTTTACCACTCTTTTTCTTGCTTCTATTCATCTGGCATATAAAATAATTGCAGCTTTTAAAATGTCTGTGCTGCATATAGTAAGTTAGCCCCAGAAGGCTTTTTGCCTAAAGAATTTTCATTTCATGGTCAGTTAAGCTTTCTGCATCTGGAAGAAACGGAACCTTGACACAATTACATTCCTGACTGTTCTCCCCACTTGCTGGAGGATTAGATTTGATTCTCAAACATTATTCCTCTTTAACACCATTTGCATGGCTCATGTCTCTGATTGTGCTGAGACTCTATTAAAATCTGAGGGGAGAATATGGGTCTGTGCTCCCTGCCTACCGGCATTGTCGCCATTACACTGTTCACTTGTTATCAGTCATTGCACATTGTAGTGCAGGAAGGCTTGTGGTGGCCCTTCATTTTTCCTGCAAATGGGATTGATCCCCAAAAGTCTTATAACAGTGTCTATATAAACTCTTTTCATCTGTGGTTTTATCTCAGCTTTGAAAGAAGAGCACAACTTCTAAATGAGATAAGTAACAATGTTGTTTGCAGTGGCTTCTATATACAGAGACAATGATTTACGCAGGCCCTAGGAGAGGTGTTTTGTCATTTTGTCAGCACACTGATAAAGAAATGACAACCTTATATACATGATTACATTCTGTGTTATTTGTTGTGGCTGCAGGGGCAAACAAATAAACCGTGCACTATTCCAATTACATTTTTCATCAAGCCACCATGCTCATATTTCCCAACACTTATTTTGCTTTCTCTGTGCTGGCTTTCTGGTGCAGAATACTTTCTCTGTGTGAAAGTCTCATTCTTATCACAACTTAATGAGAAACCCATCCAGTGAATATACCTGGGCTGTTTTCAAAAGCTTCTTCCATGCCATTGCACTGCCAAGTGTTCTGTTAATTCCTCTCTCCTAATGTTCAGCGTATGTCTTGTAAATTGGCCACAGATGCTGGGCCCTTACAAAAAAGAAATACATTTTCTCAGCTGCAGTTTGCCTAGCAAGCCCTGAATCTGAAGTCATTATTTATTTAATCTGCTCTCCTAACAAGCTTCTGGCTCTCATTTTTGTCTCACAGCATGTGTCCTCCTGATTTGTGATTGAGTCTCAATAGTGCCAAATAGTACTGGAGTTAGAGCTGCCAGTACTGCTTTATTCACAATTTCGTCTCGATTTTTTTTTCTCCCCTCTGCACAGCGAGGGTCTGTGGGTTCCATTTCAAAAAACACCTGGTGCCTTCACCACATTTTAGGGTTTTCTTGACACGTGGAAGCGTACTCTGAAATGGCCTGCGTGTCCTCCCTGATTGGATCCGAAGCCTATAGTAGTCAACTGGTTGGATTGGATGTTAAAATCATTATTCAGGGGATCTGAGCCCCGCTGTCTCATCACATTTACCACTATGGGGTGACGCATTATGTATTTTTTATTTCATTCATAACTAGCTGTTTCACATGCCATTAGCTTTACAGCCGCAAATATGATAATATTTAATAGCACTGAGTTTTAGTCATACACACCATGTAAGATAACAGGAAGGCTGAAAGAGATGTTTTTTGTTGAGAGAATGTCACGATGTAAAAAGGTTTGTGTCATGTTTTTTGTGCAAATTAATCAAGGTTATCAATATTTTTTTAGCTGTCAAAAATATGCAAAAAAAGTATTTATTACAAGCTGAAGTTACAGCTAGCAGCATGGATAAAATGTTTTTTGTGGTTGAAATATCAGAGTTATGCTAAGGTTCTGATTGTTTTTTTTTCTACCAAATTAGTTCAAATTAATTAACCAAGACTGGTCCTGCAGCCAGTTTGGTTTTCTACAACCTGCGAGTCTACTCAGAGCCATGTCATTGATTTACTAAAAATATCTCATGCTTTGAATGTTTTTAGATCTTAGTACTTTTGATAAACTATATAAAACTCTTAATGTACTTTATCCCTGCAAATAGATGCCCTAAAATCTCCATCCTAATTTCTTAAAGCCATCTTAACCAACAAGGGGTGTTTCAGAATCTCTTTCAGCTCTTCTCTGATTCTTAACAAAACTGAAGCTAACCCTGTTTAGAACAAGGTTTATTAACACCATCTGGTGATATTAAAAGAGCTACCGCACTTAACAAGTCATTCGTAAATGGTGATAATATCAGCTTTACCTGCTACTTCATACAATGCACCGACTTAAACTCTCGACAGGTCCTATCAAAATGGACAACAGGGATGCCAGGGACATTGAGCTCATGTTAATTCAATGTTAATCTGACTATTTGTTCATGTGACTATTTGTTCATGTTTAATCATGGTTTTACAGATTTTTTTTATTTTAAATTAGGCAGGTCAAAACCAGAAACTAACTCCACACTTTTAACAATATCAGTCACTAAAATGTCATTGGTTACTGGACTCTCCCATGTTCTGAAGAAAACCATTCTTTCCACTGGCACGTCTCAAATTTGGTGCTAAGAAAGAAGCGGAGCCATAGCCAGAGTTTGTAGCAGTGGAAAAAGAAGGAACTGGTGCTAAACAATCACTGGCACCAGTTTAGCACTGGAAATGATTTGCTGACAAAACCCATGTAACAATGTTTTTGATAGATAATGAATTGTTTAAGGTTTTACTACCTCTGATATTGTGTGTCATTTTAATGGTGATTTCATTTCAAGATGGTAAAACTTACCTCTGGAAATTTTATTGTGTTACTTATTGAAATCATTTCATCCCAAGTTTGTTGTTTACATTTGATATCCTACCAGATTTCCAGTGAGTACAATACATTCACTTCTGACTGGCCAAAGCCCACTATATCCTGAATGAAATGGAAAATGTGAGCACTGTTGCAGAAAGCCTGTTTTTCTACACATCCCTCTTATCTCCCTTCCAAGCCATGAAGCACTGACATGAGTTGTACATCAATTTAAGAGAGTGGATTTTTTTTTTCTTCTTTTCTCGCCCCCTTTTTTTTTCCTTGACAGCAATTGTGACATATTGGGTCAGTCAGAAATGAAAAATATTCATGCGGGCATGCAGTACTTGTAATGAAGTCTCAGCTTGACCTTCTGCATGATTGATTTTGTAATTTACTTTTTTGTAAGGTTCTCAAACTGAAATGATGTCATGTTGGACAGGTTTTAAATACACATAATCTATAAAGAGGAATGGTAGAGAGGGGCATGGGTCAGTGGCTGTACCAAACCGTGGGGAGAAGAGGGAGCCTATCGGCTTCAGAGTCTGAGAGCAGAGGTGAGCAGAATGAGGGAGATGCGCTTTTAAGTGTGGGTTAGAGATGTACAAGACATATAGACTGAGTTTTCTCCCAATCAGACATTAAGACAGTGAAGTGTGTTTGACTGAGATGGCACAGAAGGAGAAAAAAATATGTATCTTTGTGCTGTTATAGCTTTTCTGGCATTCAGAATACCATATTTTTCATTTGGCTTAAGCACAGACATCAGCAGGTTGCAGAAAATGGAGGTAAAAAAAAACTGATGTACTTGTTTAGAAGCAGCGTAAAGGAATATGTGCAGAGCGCTGATAAACTATCTTTAATAGGACTGACCTTTAATGCTGGCGAAAGTTACTGGGGGATTCATCCTTATAATTACCATATAGATGATTTTACCCTTCTCCTGCCATGGAACATTTCCAAGAGCTCTGGCATTGATTGAATGGAAATTGAACTTGTTAACATTCTTTTCAGCCTGTTACAGCTTGGTGCTACTGTTAATAAATTCTGCCCAAATTCAGATTTCCAGTATCTTAAAAAAAAAGACTGGAGGCTGTTTTCATTGACATCGGTGCTGAGATTTTTATCACTCAGTGAATGCATAATGTTGCATTGGAGTCCCACTGCAGTGTTTACTGTGGAAAATGTTTCACCTTGTTTCCTTGTTTATAGTTTAAGTGGCTCAGACCAAGAGTAATGTGGGAAACCAGCTTTTACTTCCTTTATATGAAGCATAGGACTGGCAGAATCATGTTCTTATTGTTTACTGTTTTGTCTTTGACTTTAAAAACAGCACAGTGAGGAATATGACAAATGGCATTTACATTTAGCAACCCTTTAATGATTAGACAGAACATTTCAGCTTCAAAGTGTCACACACAAAAAAGGAAACATACCCACACAAACACGTAAATCTAAATAAGGCGGGCACATCTGGCCGCTGTGTTCTCAAGATAAAGACTTATTTGCAGATTCATGATGACTATCAAAATATCTCACTGCTGTGACTGCTGGTGATACTGCAATCAAAATGCTAATGAGCAGGCTCAGGGACAGAAGTAAACATGACTTTGTCAGATTTATATTCACAATCAAGACATCTGTTACTTAATATCACTAATTTGTCAGGCTTTCCTTTAAATCAGGCATCATAGCCCTGGCATTTATTAAAGATGGCTGATATTGAGATGCACTGATCAGGGGTTTTTCTTGACTATTTTGATTTCTTTTTTCTTCCCCTATTTATGCCTTAAAGGATATGTTCCAAACCAGACAAGCACGGAATTTGGAAATAAACATTTGCGATATTATCTTTTTTTCTTTTCCATATTTTTTTCAAGTCCTCAAAACACCCAAGAGTGGGAATTGAGTGCAGTGAAAGTTCCTTCAACTGGCCAAATGTTTTATTTGCTTGCAGATAATCAATGCATGGGCTATGAAACATTATGACCCCACAAACATTGCATCCAAGCAGTCCTATGTGATTGCAATATTGGACACTGATGATGGTTTCGATTTCATTTATAGTGCAACTCTATCCCTAAGCTTGATCTGATTTTTACTAAACCAAGCAAAACGTATGTTTATTGAAAGAGTAAAAATGATGGTAGTTCTTAGGCGTGATGTGATTACACAATAGGGGAAAAAATTTGATTCTTCACATATCAGAGCTGATCCAAGGAAAACTGTCCAATTTTGCTCCCTTGTGCATTTTTATTGTTTTTAGTCAAAAATAACACATTTTTAATGGTACTAAATGTAACGCAGTAACAAGTGTTAAACTATGATCAGCAATGCTTATTTCGCTAAATGTGCTGCAATTAATTTGGAGCAAAGTAAAAAACAAACTCACCAAATTACAAACAAACATCAGAATGGTCGATTGCTTAAAGTCAAAACTGCTCCTTAAGGATTGTGCAAAAACTTTATTACTGTATACAGATGGCCACAACTAATGAGTTCAATGTGTGCCTTTGATGTTCACAGGAAGCAAAGAGCAAATTCACTTTATTTATTTAGCGCCAATTCACAACACATGTTGTCTCAAAGCACTTAACAATAGTCAGGTACATACATTCCAATTAATCTTAACCATTGAACAATGCAGTCAGATTCAGTTATTTATTCAAATTGGATGACAAGTTTTTCTATCTAAGGAAACCCAGCAGATTTCATCCAGTCAGAGACTTGTAGCATTCACTCCTCCTGGATGAGCATGTAGAGACAGTGGACAGTCACTGGCGTTGACTTTGCAGCAATCCCTCATACTGAGCATGCATGTAGCGACAGTGGAGAGGAAAAACTCCCTTTTAACTGGAAGAAACCTCCAGCAGAACCAGGCTCAGTGTGAGTGGCCATCTGCCACGACAGACTGGGGCTTTGAGAGAACAGAGCAGAGACACAAAAAGAACACAGAAGCACTGATCCAGGAGTACTTTCTATGGGAAGGAAAAGTAAATGTTAATGGATGTAGCTCCTTTAGTCGTTTCACCTAGAAAGAAAGAACAGATAAACTGTGAGCCAGTTTTCAAGGTTAGAGTCTGAAAGAGAGCACATAGTTTGTTACAGTAAAAGCTCAGTCAATTTCCATGTCTAGGAGAGAGAAAGGGTTAATCACTGAAAGACAGGGCTATGTGGATCATCAGTAGAGGGTAAACATTAAGTTGTTGCCAGCAGAAGCTTGGACAATGCCCCTCCTCCAGAAAGGTGTCACAGGTAGACACAGAGTCAGGCCAGGTGTAGCTTTTAGGAAGAGAAAAGAGAGAGAACATAAAGTTAAAAGCTGAAATAACAGCAAATAATGCAAAATTAGAGAGTAGTTTGAGAATGTAGCGAAGAGGGTGAAAGTGGTCATTATGTCCTCCAGCAGCCTAAGCCTATAGCAGCATAAAGACAGAGATAGCTTAGGATAACCTAAGCCACTCTATTAGCTTTATCAAAAAGGAAAGTTTTAAGCCTAGCCTTAAAAGTAGACAGGGTGTCTGCCTCACGGACTAAAACTGGGAGCTGGTTCCACGGGAGAGGAGCCTAGTAATCAGAATCAGCTTTATTGCCAAGTTCATACATACAAACAAGGAATTTGACTCCGGTACACTTTGCTCTTTGGTTTTGTTTTTGTATTACAGAATATACATATTTATAATGTACAATATACACATATACAATAAAAAAGTGCATTTGCAACATCTGTATGCTGTTGTTTTGTACTCTATTAAATGTTCAACAGAGAAACAGCCTGGGGGAAGAAACTGTCTCTTTGGTGGCTGGTTTTAGTGAACAGTGCTCTGTTACGGCGGCCTGAGGGTAAAACTCTTAAAACTCTAAACAGTTTATGTGCAGGGTGTGATTTTAGCAGCTCTTTTCCTGACCCTAGACCTGTATAAGTCCTGGATGGAGGGATGGTCAGCCCTGATTATTCTCTCTGCAGTCCTCATTATTTGTTGCAGTCTGGACCTGTCCTGTTTTGTGGATGAGCCAAACCACACTGAGATGGATGAAGACAGGACAGATTGAATGATGGCAGTGTAGAAGATGACCAGCAGCTCCTGTGGAAGGTTGAACTTCTTGAGTTGCCTCAGGAAGTACAGTCTCTGCTGGACCTTCTTTCGAACAGTGTCTGTGTGTGAAGACCATCTCAGGTCCACAGAGATGGTGGTTCCTAAGAACCTGAAGTGGTCCATGGCCAATACAGTGTTGTTGAGGATGGTGAGGCGGGTGTGTTGCTGAGCGGGGAAAATCTGTTAGAAACCCAGGTTGGTGGTGACCTGTGGGCTGGGATCTAGGACTATGCTTTCTACGTACCGTCACCCAGCCGGCCAGAGGCCCCAGCTGCACGGGCTCTGCTGAAGGACTGCTATGGGGAGCTACCCTCGGTGGCTCTGCGCCGGCTAAGGGGCCTCGGCTGTCTGCTGGTTTTTCCACAGCGCGGGTCAGGCTCCAATTCCAACACCCTCGCCTCCAAAGCTACAAATATGTTACATTTTTTACATGTACCATTATCACTAAAGGAGGCAGAGGAGTAACTGAACATCTGACACAGAGAGAAGGAGAGAGGAGAGACTCATGGTAGAGTTAAAGCTAACGCTAAGCTAGCGACCCCTTACCACTACTTGAAAGACACGGAGAGTCCCTAAACCTTAAATGCAGCATCAGAAAGTATGTGTTTTAACGTGCTTATGTATCAGAACAAGTAAGAGATATCACAGTAGAGAGAAATCATATCAAACGAGAGAGCCTTTACACACCAAACAATCCACCGAGTGCAACAGTGAAGACAGGAAGTGACGAATACGCCTTACCACGCCTTCAAAACCGTTGTAAGCTATTGAGTTTTCATTAATCACAATGGCCTTGCTGAAATGTAAATCACAGTTATTTGGTTGCAGGTTTGTTTATGGCGGCTTTTATTTGCAAGATTTTCAAATGTGAGAGATCACAATCGTATTGCTTGGATTTCTTTCACTGGCTTTGTCCCACCCTTGGCAGAAACCTGCTTGCACATGTAAATATAAATCTGTTCTCACTTGGTATATTGTATTTATGATAAGCAGGAGACATGCCATATGTGAAAGAAATGGATTGTAGATCCAATATGTGCCTGTCTGCAATAGTGTTACAGTATTGTTTTTCAAGACAGGCATTCATAAGGTTCTTTCAATAAAGCCAGGTGCATGGGTTTATGAGGTGTTGATGTTAGGAGAGATTGAGTTTGCGCTGCTGAATACCAGATGGATGCACCCAGAGAGAACAAATCACCTTTTCTGTTTTGTTCATGTCTCCTTCCATGTTTCATGTCAGCTCTTCTGGCTCTCTGATCAGTCTTCCCTTCGTAGAGCTAGCGGAACTTGTAATTTTATCCTTGACATAATCAATGTAAATATGTTGTTTGTAACTTTAAGAGTCTTTAAAGAGCTCAATGTTTTATTTAAAAAATAATAAAAAAACAGACTTGTAAAAAGTATTTTGCCTGATGCTTTTCAGCGTATTGATTTATGAAAGTGCTTTTCTTTTTTCTTCTCTCTTCTCAGTAAAGCACGTTGCATGAAAAGTTACTCTTCTGCAGTGTTACACCCTAAAAAAGGATTTATATTTGCGGTTACTAGGCTAACATTGTGGTATGTACAAAGACTGTTCCTAATGTGCCATTTAAAGTTTTGTTGTCCTTCAAGAATGGCAGATGTAAGCTGTGAGCTGTGATTTACCTGATAATTGAGCCTAGTGGCCATCCACTACTTATTTATCAAGATAATTTATTATTTTTTTGTAATTTCTTTGTATTTTTTGGTGGATATTTAAGAGTCAGAACATGTTGACATGAGATCTTGGACATAACAATACACAGAATCCAATTACCAAATTTTTGTTATGGCAAAGGGAAACGGGTTGTTGGGTTTGGGCAGTAGGGTGTTACACTGAGGACAGCCTGTCCTCAGAAGTGAGCCTTGTACAGCTAGATTGAGATCCATCAGGAACATAAGTAATAAAGGTATAATGGCAATTAAACAAAATACATTAGGATACTATTAGCAAAACCTGCATATCCAAATAAAGTGTTTCTTTATGCAGATTATTTAAAAAAAAAATTTAAATCCCCATCTTTTTTAAATATGCACAACAGTTACCTCTTTCTTTAAATGAAGACCCTTCTATGATTCAAAATGACAAGAAAGTACAAACAAAATCCATTTTTTGTAGATACCTAATCTTCAAGCCCATCTCTCAAACCTTCCAAAGGTCCTGGCGACCACCCTAGATGAAGAGTTTCTAAGTTCCCAACCATCAGCAAAAGGTCTAATTGTTCTTATTTATATTAAACTTAACTGCCCTCCTCACTAAAAAAACTTGCAATGTAGAAATACATCTTATTTTTTGGGGATTTTATTTTGGTGCTAGTCCTTGCTTTTTCTAAATTCAGAATCATTCTGTGCCCGCTACTATTTATTACAACTGAAGGTGGTTCACAGAGGCCATGTGTCCAAATGCAAGTGAGCAAGAACCCTTGTTTTGATCTTCACTGTGACAGGTCTGACAGTGAGGATACCACTTTAATCAATAGGATATGCCCTGCTTTTTTATACCTTAAAAACGTTCACAGACCTAAAACTGACAAACATTTGCTTGTTCTCTTTGCTGTGGGTTGGCTAGATAAACGTTTTACCTATGCAAAGCCTCTTGTTCTGTCCTTTGGTTTCCTTCTGGCAAGCTTTGCCATATTGCTGAGATAGAAAACTGCTGCCTCACTCATCCACATTTGTCTTTCAGACATCATGCCTTTTTTCAGTTTTGAAAAGATTAATTGTTTTGCTCCAAATCACAATGTGAATTTTGATAAGAACTGTGGTCCTTTCCTTAGTTGTTATTCAGAACTTAGTAATGTTCCCATTGCAAAAAACTAGATCTGTTTCATATTGGTTTGGTTATTGGCTGTGTTTTTAAGTTTTTATTTATTTGTCTTTAGTCTAAAATGTTTTGAGTCTTATCTTACTCTCTGTGTTCTTTTTTTATTTTGTTTTTCTAGAATGTTGGGCCTGGTCATTTACGTCAGTACCCATCCAACCCATCTATGGTCATGAAATCCATCATCAGCATGAACAGCCCTAATGGCATGATGTCACGAAATCAGCTGTCCACCATCAACCAATCACAGCTCAACGGACAGTTGAGTTTGAGCATGGCTGGAGCCAACATCAACCATACATCACCATCGCCCCCTGCCAGCAAGTCAGCCACACCTTCTCCATCCAGCTCCATCAATGAAGACGACCAGGAGGACAGCAACAGGGTGAGTAAATCAATAGGCAGGCGTTATTTTAGATAATTTTAGATAAAGCCGGCTTTACACTTTTTCCTGTCTTCCAATGTGTGCTTGCTTATTGAAAAGTGTTTCTTGGTTTTAAATGTAAGGTAATCATTACACAACAGTGCCATGGAGGGGATAAGTATTGTAAGAGCCTATTTTATCAATGTTAAAATTTTTAACAAACCTTTCTTTCATTTTAGGTCATTGGAGAAAAGCGACCAGCGCCAATTGATCCTACAAAGAAGCCCAAGACTCCCAAGAAGAAAAAGAAGAAGGATCCCAATGAGCCCCAGAAGCCAGTTTCTGCCTATGCCCTGTTCTTCAGAGATACCCAGGCTGCAATCAAAGGTCAGAACCCAAATGCGACCTTTGGAGAGGTGTCTAAGATTGTGGCCTCAATGTGGGATGGCCTTGGAGAGGAACAGAAGCAGGTACTTCTAAATTCTGTTTTCAGGCTGGGCATCACTCTGAAAATATTTGCAATTGATGCTCATTTTACTGGATTCTGTCTCTTCAAAGGTTTATAAAAGCAAAACAGAAGCTGCCAAGAAGGAATACTTAAAGGCCCTCGCTGCTTACCGTGCAAGCCTGGTCTCAAAGGTGAGAACTCCTTTTTACCTCAAAAATTTGTTAAAGACATATTTTACTATATTACATATAAAACATTATGATGTTGGAAATAACATGTTATGTTTCTTCACTCCATTCAGGCTGCAGCAGAATCAGCTGAAGCTCAGACCATTCGAACTGTTCAACAGACCCTGGCCTCCACCAGCCTGTCCCCTGGCCTGGTGTTGCCTACACCCCACAGCCAGCACCCTGCCATGCCATCAGCTTCCCAGGCCCTCCAACAAGCACTGCCACGGGCCATTGCTCCAAAGCCTCTACAGATGAGACTAGGGGGCAGCCATGTCGTGACTTCAGTTACGGTTTCCCACCAGAACATGTCCTCTGGGATGTCTCCGCAGCTGCTGGGCCAGATGGGTGCCGGCGGGCCCATGGTGGCGGGTGCTCAGTCCACAGCGGTGTCTCAGATGAGCCCGCCCATGCAATCAGTGCAACAGCACGCCATGCAGCAGCTCCAGCAGCAGCAACAGCAGCAACAGATGCAGCAGCACCTCCAGCACCATCAAATGCAGCAGCAGCAAATGCATCACCAACAGATCCAGCAGCAGATGCAGCATCAGCATTTCCAGCACCACCTCCAGCAACAGCTGCAGCAGCACCACATGCAGCAGCAGCAGCAACAACAGCAACAGCAGCAGCACATGCAAATGCAGCACATGCAAATGCAGCATCAACTGCATCAGCAGCAGATTCAACATCTCCAGCAGCATCAGCAGCAACAACAGCAGCAGCACCAGTCGCAATGTTCCCCACCCCAGCACTCCCCTGGTACTCCACATTCAGTGGGAGGCTCTGCATCCCTCGGCAGTCCCCAACCAGCCTCACAGCAACAACCACACCCCTCCCAAATCCAGGCCCATGCACAGGTCCTGTCACAGGTCAGTATTTACTGAGCCAAATGAAAATCATATCTCAAAGAACAGGAATAGAATAAAAGCATCGCTCCATGTTGCTTTTCGAAGTTGCACTTAAGAAGTGTGTAAAGTTTAGAATGTTATATAAATAACCTGTTTATTGTTGTAGACAGATATGCACATACATGTACAGAGGGTCAACATGTTAGGTGGGGTTTTATCTATGTAATAGACTGAGAACTGACAGCAGCCTGTTAAGCTGAGCATCCAGTGGTTGTTTCTGATGTCATTCAGTTGTTAATTTGAACTTACTGGTTACACAAAATGCAAAAAGACATTTATCACCCACTCTTTTATTTAACAATAAAGCTTTATTTATGAGGCCAGAGATGTGAGCTCACCTCAGCACAGTGCAAGGACATTTGGAAAACATTTTTATCACTCCTTGCCTGGGTTGAGTGACTCACTAGATCTTCACTGGAAACCAGGAACCTACGCATCAAGTCTTTGTTCCCACACTGGCCAGTATATACAAGACTTTCTTTCCTACATCTTTCCTGCAGATCTAACTGCTCAAATCATCACACGGAGGGTGGCTCTGTGATATTTAAAGACACTTTCAAGCTATGTCACAAAAGCAGACAATGTCTTTGAAGAATGAAGAGAACTGGAAATAAAAGGTCTTTGGAAGCAGTTATTTGGATGAATGACTGAACTGACAAAGACAGAAACTGCCATAAATCATTTATGTCATCACACCATCAAACTGTAGCTGTAATCTGCTGTACATGTTTTGTAGAAAGGGGAGAGACAAGATCTCCTGTTTGCAGCAATTCACCCTCCAGACAATTTGCCTAAAAGTGTGTAACTGGCTGTACCTGCCCCCTTCCTATCCAAAAAATAACTTCTTTAATTAATCTCAATGTTTTTATGTCAAAATGTATAACAATTAAATTATGTTTTCTATTGTGCATCAGAAAGGGGATATTTTATGGTAAATACAGATTTCTGGATTAAGGCAGATGATTTGGGGGATACTTGTATTTTTACTCTGCTTACCAATACGGACACTGACAAAAAAATACAGCAGAGACGGTTTGTTGCACTGCCAAAGCCAACTTAAAAGGGTATTGGGGATTGTTTTTGTGTTTTTCTGTTTTGTTTTCAAGTTGTACAGAAGTCCCCGGAAGAAAAAAGAAAATGTACATGTTTTCATATCACTTCTTGTAAAGTTTTAATATGTGAGGCTTTAATTAAAACATTGTTTTAATGACCTGTGGATTGCTGTATCACATAGTGCATTTCTGCTCTTTTATACTTTTTTATGAGTTCCAATAGCAGCAATTAAGTTTGTTTGTATTTCGCTTACAAACCAAGTACAGATGAAAACTGTCCCTAGGATAAATGCATATTGGTTTAGAATTCTTGCAAAAAGATGTTTGCAGCTTACAGTAGGAAACGTAATTTAATGTTGGAGTTTTTGCGCAGGCATGAAGACAATTCCAGAGACATTCCATCACTAATATGATCGTAGCCATAATTTTGTATGAAGTATTATATATTTCTTTGTGTCTCTGTTTAAAATTAAACTATCAATCAAATATTTACTTGGAGGAATCAGTTTCTTTTCAGGCCATGATTTCGATGAAGTTCTTTCACATCTCCTTGTTAGCTTTAAAAAACAGATTACAGTGCTTAAAGGAGGTGGAAGGGAATGATGCATGGTTTTCAAAATTCAATACAAATAAAAATCTAAAGAAAATGGCAAGCATATTTATTCAGTCCCCTTTAATCACATCCCCCTAAATAAAATCAAGTGCAGCCAACTGCTTTCAGAAGTCACATAGTAAACATCTGTATGTACATTCATCTTAGTATAAGTACAGATGTTCTGCAAAGATCTCAGAGCTTTCTTGAACATTTGTGAGAAGATCAGTGCGAGTGCTGTGGGGTTTTTTCTTTCCAGCAGGGACAGAGAAGCTGATCACAGATCCAATAACAGGAGATAACCTGGTAAAGGCTGTAAAAAAACTTGAGATTGAGCCAGCCAGAGTTATAGTGGTTTTATTGTAAGACTACTTATGTGTTAGAATGGCCCAGTCAAGGTCAGGACATAAATCCAATCAAGAATGTATGGCAAGATTGAGCCTGAGCTATTTTGCAAAGAACAGGCAAGAATTTCAGTGTGTAGATGTGCAAAAGTGGTAAAGACTACATTAAAAGACTTGCAGCTGTAGTTGCAGTAAAAGGTGGTTCTACGTAGCATTGACTCAGAGGAGCTGAATACACATGCAGCCCACCCTTTTCAGATATTTATGTAGAAAAACTTAACACTTGATAATTACACACTTATTTATCGTGGTCTCAAAATAAAATACATTGAAGTCAGCGAAATCTTGCAATGTGACAAAAATGTGAAAAAAAAACAAAAACATTCAGTGGGCATGAATACATTTACATTGCACACATTTACAGTTCCCAGTTTATTGAAAGCTATATAAGAATATTGTTTTCTATCAGAGTTTATAAAACAAGATATTTTTGGGATGTACAAGCATTAATGCTGTTTTTTTCATAGTGTCTTCTGTCCCTCTGTGTTTTGAATAGGATGAGGTCAGCATGTAAACAGGCACTTGTCTCAATAACAGTTCCCCTTCTCACACACCAGTGCATTGGATTCTGCCTCTTTCTTACTCCCTTCAAAAATCGCTTCATT
The DNA here is from genome assembly GCF_021462225.1 of Girardinichthys multiradiatus. NCBI lineage: Eukaryota > Metazoa > Chordata > Actinopteri > Cyprinodontiformes > Goodeidae > Girardinichthys > Girardinichthys multiradiatus. Next base: position 39,688,600 of record NC_061797.1, on the reverse strand, counting down.
TCCAAGACATCCCCAGGGGTTTGCTGAGCTCCCCTGAATAATATGGTGAGCGGGGGAGGGAAGGCAGGCAAACAATAATTATCATATCTGCACAATAGCCTGCAAATCCATTGGCCAAGAGAAGACCCTTCTTTTTTTTCTCCCTCACAGCAGTGGAGAGATTTTAAACGTGGGCTAATGGTAGTTCAAATTAGATCAAGAATTTACTCCTGAGCTTCTGTGACAGCAGCTTGAGAAGAACATTAACATTTTCTGTTGTTTTCCATTAGTAAGCTTTTGGAAAGTATTTGGAACCTGGATCCGAGGCCTGACCCTGCCGCTGCAGCGATTGGCTCGGGATGGAAATGATGCCCGTTTCACTGCCGTGATTAATTGCGGCATCTGTCCTGTCAGAAGCCCGAGTGAAGAGGTCTGCAGGAAAACAGCAAATAAGCATTGGCAACAGTCTTAAAGTGCTTATGATGAAATGAAAATTAAAAACAGCAAGTGCTTTCCATGACCTGAATCCTAATAGAGAGAGAGAGAAAGAGAGAGGAGGGTGGAAGAGGAGGAGAATGTGAGAGCGGGTGTCCATGGATACCAAACACGCTTTAAAAACACACAGTAATGAGGCTCTGGGAAATCGCTGTTATTATTCTGAACAGATTCACAGCAGAGCCCATTAATAATGCATGCTGCTCCTTGTTATTCCATAACCCCTCAGTACTGCGGTCACTGTGTGTACAAATATCTCACAGCCAGGGTTGGAGTTATGGAACTCTGCAATAAAAAGGTTACATATATTTTCAAAACACTCTTATCCACACACATCATTTACAAGAATAATACACTGCTCCTCCTGTAATGGAACCTGTGATAATTTGAATTGGCGAATAAATAAATTCTCGCTGTTGTATGTGATACACTTTTTTCTTTGAAGCAATCAATATCCTCTGCTCATCTTTCTTCCTGTCCTCATCATTACCCAGTGCTGATGAAAGGCATGAAGGGTGTCGTGACAGTAATGTGTCATTTGAGTAATGCAATCATGAAGTGACCTAATTGTCCCCCTCTCTCCCGCTGAGGTCAGTTGTTCGGCACCGTGCCGAGGATGACTAAGGAGTCAGATGTGGAAGCTGAGGGATTTAGTATTTTAATGATTTATTTGGCTCCTTTGTTGTTTTCTGGTTCACTGCACAGATACAATGCAAGTGGAACAAAAGCCTGGATGACACTGACCATCTGACCATCGCACCCACGCTGTAGCCCCTCTCACGTGTCTGGCCACAGATGCAGAGCTGGACACTAGGATTTGACAGCATCTACTTTGTCCTCTTAAGAGAAGCGTAACAAAAACCATGGCTCTTCATGCTCCTACTCCAGCTTGATGCCGAGACATCCGACCCTGAAAGCCCAAAGTCAGACCCACTTAACAAGAAGGAATTAAAGCTGCAGTCAAATGCTTGACTACATTTAAGGAATTCTTGACCTTGTGGTGATGATCTTTACAGAGAAAGCTCCTGACCTCCAAGATGAATAGTAAACAGTGTTTATGGGGTGTGGGGAGTTGGACTGCTGACATGCCTAATGTGTAGAAGTTTGTTTAGAGAACTTTTGACCTGTCAGACTGAAGGAGCATCAGGACATGGTTACCAACAAACTGAGAAATTTAGTGCGTAAATGTAAACTGCAATTTCTTTCTTTTTTCAGAAAGAAATTACCAATGTAATCTTTAAACCAATTTACTCTTTAAACCCCAATGATCACACACCTAAAATCATTCAACCACCATTGCAAATTAGGTTTACTGGCAAAACTAGAAATTGTTCAGGTGTTTGTAATTGAGCAAATTGTACAATAACAGTTTAAATGTATAAATAAAACTAATGCTAGAAGACTTTATTTTAAATAAAAAGCTAAATCATCTTCTACTACTCTACTACATCTTGACTACTGCAGTGTCAAGATGATTAAACAGAATTCTTCATAAGGGGAACATATACATATTTTGCAAAACAGGTATGGTCACAGGTACACCTGATGCAATTAATGAAGCCCTTGATCGGTTGCATCAGTTTTGCCTGTGACAAAACGCCTCAAATATGTGGACTGCTGACAATAAGGTTTCATTACATGATTGAAATTGTCTGAAAAGATCAGAGTTAAGATCCTTGCCTTGCAGAAACAAGGGAAAGGGTACTAAAACAAAGCAAAGGCTCTGAATGTTTACCTAACTCTTACCAGATACAGTTGTAATAATGACGTACAGTTTAAAATTAAACAAACAGTGGAACAGAAGCTAAAAAAAGGCTGATACATTACACCTGATTCCTGATGGTCAAAAACCCTCGACCAACCGTAAAAGACCTGCAGCAAGACTTGGTGGTAACGGCCACTAAGGTTTAAGTTTCCACAGCATGCCAATTACTAAATCCTGAAGGACTACATGCCTGGATTCCAAGATTTGCATCCCTACTGCCTCAAAAGAAAAAGAAAAGTTGGTTCCAATTTTCTCACAACTATATGGATAGGTCAAATAGGTTTAGGGATTCTGTTCTGTGGAATGATTAATCAAATCTGAACAGAACGTTTTGGTTCTATAGAACCAAAAATATCCCATAATATTATCTTTGCACCCATCACAATAACCGGGGCATCTTTAAGATTTTCGGAACGAGAAGAAAAATTGGCATAATCTTTTTGCTGTGTTAACCAGGCTTAAAATTCCACAAAAATTCTGCCAGTAGCTGGTGTCTAGCTATAAATCATGCTTGCAGGTCAGTACTAAAGATGCTGGTCGTGAAGGGGTTGAATAATTTTTTTGACTGCATTTGTCATTAAAAGTGACATTTTGTGTTTAATTTTTTATTTTGATAGTTTTTACTGCAAACATAAACTTATTGTAGTAAGGGCTGAATGAACTGAAGTGCAACTGCCTGCACCCATTTGTTATTTATTATTTATTTGAATCTCATGTTTTAAAAATGCTGCATGGATGTGCACAGCCTTCTATGTCACTCAGAAACACTTTGGATGCATGCCCACTGATCTGCTGCACATGCTGCACTGGTCCGTGCTTGTTAGTCGCTGCTACTGTTAATGACTAATCCTCTCTTCTAACAGGAGTAAATGATTTAACAGAATGTAATCATCAGTATGGCATGGAAACAGATGCTAGTCTGTGTTTATGTCATGCAAAGAAATATACAGAACATTCCATAAATATTTATGCCACTTGGACTTTTTTACAATTTTTCAAGTTACAACTCCAAACCCCAAATAATTTATTTTGGGACTTTAAGTGACAGGCTAACACAACATAGCATAATACCATAATTGTGAATTATGGTATTGATGTGCATTCACATACAGTACAGACCAAAGGTTTGGACACACCTTCTCATTCAAAGAGATTTCTTTATTTTCATGACTATGAATATTGTAGCTTCACACTGAAGGCATCAAAACTATGAATTAACACGTGTGGAATTATATACTGAACAAAAAAGTATGAAACAACTGAAAATATGTCTTATAGTCTAGGTTCTTCAAAGTAGCCACCATTTGCTTTGATTACTGCTCCACACACTCTTGGCATTCTGTTGATGAGCTTCAAGAGGTAGTCACCTGAAATAGTTTTCCAACAGTCTTGAATGAGTCCCAGAGATGCTTAGCACTTGTTGGCCCTTTTGCCTTCACTCTGCGGTCCAGCTCACCCCAAACCATCTCAATTAGGTTCAGGTCCGGTGACTGTGGAGGCCAGGTCATCTGGCGCAGCACATCATCACTCTCCTTCTTGGTCAAATAGCCCTTACACAGCCTGGAGGTATGTTTGGGGTCATTGTCCTGTTGAAAAATAAATGATGGTCCAACTAAACGCAAACATGGAATAGCATGCCGCTGCAAGATGCTGTGGTAGCCATGCTGGTTCAGTATGCCTTCAATTTTGAATAAATCTCCAACAGTGTCACCAGCTAAGCACCCCCACACCATCACACCTCCTCCTCCATGCTTCACGGTGGGAACCAGGCATGTAGAGTCCATCCGTTCACTTCTTCTGTGCCGCACAAAGACATGGTGATTGGAACCAAAGATCTCAAACTTAAACTCATCAGACCAAAGCACATCTTTAGCCCAAACAAGTCTCTTCTGCTTGTTGCCTGTCCTCAGCAGTGGTTTCCTAGCAGCTATTTTACCATGAAGGCCTGATTCACACAGTCTCCTCTTAACAGTTGTTCTAGAGATGTGTCTGCTGCTAGAACTCTGTGTGGCATTGACCTGTTCTCTAATCTGAGCTGCTGTTAACCTGCGATTTCTGAGGCTGGTGACTCGGATGAACTTATTGTCCGCAGCAGAGGTGACTCTTGGTCTTCCTTTCCTGGGGCGGTCCTCATGTTAGCCAGTTTCTTTGTAGCGCTTGATGGTTTTTGCGACTGCACTTGGAGACACTTTCAAAGTTTTCCCAATTGTTCGGACTGACTGACCTTCATGTCTTATAATGATGGCCACTCGTTTTTCTTTACTTAGCTGCTTTTTTCTTGCCATAATACAAATTCTAACAGTCTATTCAGTAGGACTATCAGCTGTGTACTGTATCCACCTACTGCACAACACAAGTGATGGTCCCAACCCCATTTATAAGGCTTGAAATCCCACTTGACAGGGCACACCTGTGAAATGAAAACCATTTCAGGTGACTACCTCTTGAAGCTCATCAACTCAGTACTTCAAGTCAGTACTTCAAAGACCCGCCATTCCCTGCGGCTACAGCTACAATTCTTTTAGGGTTTATCATATTAAGTGTCTGGTTTATTTTACCAGCTTTACCACTTTTTCTGTGCAAATTAATTCTAGCTCAGTCAGATTGGATGGAGAGTATCACTGAACATCAATTTCCTATTAATTATTCTGTCGACGTATTCCCACACCAGATCTATGGATGTCAACAGCTCCTCCAGAGTTACCATGGGCCTCTTGACTGCTTCTCTGATTAATTCTATAATTTGTTTGTCCTGTCAATTAAGGAGGAAAGCCTTGGTAGCATTGCAGCTGTGATTTACTCTTCTGGTTTTTGGTTGATGGATTGAACTGTGTAAAACTGTTGAAAGGTTAAGAATTTTTTTATGACCTAACCCCATTTTTAAACATTATCCTTGACCTGTCTGCTCTGCTGTGCTCCTTAATCTACATGGTTTCATTTGGTCAGCAACATTCCCTAGCAAACCCAGACACCTTCCCAAAACAACTAGATTTATCCTCTGATTAAATTACACACAGAGGGACTTTAATTTTAAATATAAGAGACTTAGAGTAATCAAAAACATGGGGCTAAATAGAAATTTTAGGCCCACTTGGCACACCATCGTCCATTTTCATCCGAATTTAGCATTATGCAATACTTTTTGTTGGTCTATTTCATGAAATTCTTATAAAATGCATTGAAGTTTAAGGTTGTAACACAACAAAATGTGAAAAGGTTTGAGAGGTATAAATACTTTTCAAGGCACTAAAATTAGACTTTTTTCAGCTCTTTTATTTGAGAAGCTTTATGCTGTCATAAAAGCACAAGCCAGGCATAAGGATGATAAACAAATCTCTATTATGCTGCTGTCAGTCATAAAGGTCATGAAATAAACATCCACAGCATAAGAAAAACTGTTTATACTTACTTGTCTCTATAACAATAACAGCAGTAAAATCATTGAGTAATGAGCTGGTTTGTTTCAAATTATTTTCCTGAGGTTGTCTTTTTTATTGCACATTCTGGAGTTTTTGCAGACCAAATACATCTGGAGTATTTTATTCTCTGTTGCATTATATAGTCACTTAAAAAAATACTGAGCAAGCTGTCAGCGATCTGAAAATGCATTCTTTATTGTGACAGATCATCATCCCCCGGAGGTTGACAGATGTCCCTGTGTTGCATAGAATTATTGCAGTTTCTTTTTATTTGGAGTTTGTTCAGTTAAAGGATGCAAAAGCCTGCAAAAGCCCCCCCTCTCTGCCACTCGCCTATTTATTTCAGTAGTGTTTTATGGGCTTTGTGTTCGGCAGAGGTTCCCTACTCTGAAATTGCCTTTTATTGCAACTTACTTAGCTTGTTAATATAGGTTATTACTGAGCCGACATGTTTCTATGGCAACAAAACTGATAAAGTGTACCAGGAGAGTGGAGTGATAGATTACATGTACATGCTGTGTCACATCCAATTAACTCAAACTGACTGTACACCACATTATGCCACGACTTTGCGAGAAAATCAATAAATGTGGATGGTACCCAACAAGGTTCTCCCCCTGCCTCTGCTTCTTTCTTTTCATCCCTTACTATGGCAGCGAAGCCAAGACAGATCATGCCACTAGGATGTCCCTGCTGCTACAAGAGGCAGGTGCTGTGTAGACACCATTCAAAACTTAGTCTATTCAGTCCAACTCCTCTAACGCTCCATTCATGCATAGCAAAACACCATCTGCTCCTGTTTTGCCCGGAGCAATCACAGCTGACCAGAAAAAAAAGAAAGAAAGACAAAAAGAAATCCATGATAACAGCTGTTGCAAAACAAAAGCCAAACAAAAGGGAGAAGGAAAAGGTTAGAGACAAGTTCAACACCAGAAATGACTCAGTGGAGAGGACGAAGGAAAACATTTACTCTTGCTAAGAGTCTAGAAGGGGGATGCCATCCTGCAGAGAAACGAGGAAAGGGGGTTAAACGTCAGGCGTTTTAATCAGCGAAGCCGTTAGAGTTGCAACAGCACATGAAGGATCAGGTGATAAAAGATTCAAGTTGAGGATGATTCTTTTACACAGCAGATTCTCAGGGTGTAGGCGCAGAGGCAAATGAGCCGCCGCAGTCCCCCCTCAGAGTGTAAGAATTAGCTATCTTTAGCAGATGTGGGCAAACACAAGGTACCCAGGAGGGGCACAAAACTAACACTTCACATTCTGAATGGATCTGTTGGCATTAAAATTATATTTTAGCCCTGTAACTAAAATAAACCTTTATCACAAGAAATCTGTAGATTATTCTCTAAACTGAAAGTAATTCAGTAACACAAATGGAGAATATTGTGCAAAATAGACATCACGTTTTTAGCCTAACTTAAATATATGTTCAGAATCAGAATCAGAATCAGCTTTATTGCCAAGTTCGTACATACAAATAATTTGACTCCGGTACACTTTGGTCTTTTGTTCTGTTTTTGCATTACAGAATATACAAATTTACAATTTACAATGTATAATATACACATATCTAATAGAAAAGGTGCATTTGCAACATCTGTATGCTGTTGTTCTGTACTCTATTAAATGTTCATCAGAGAAACAGCCTGGGGGAAGAAACTGTCTTTGTGGCGGCTGGTTTTAGTAAACAGTGCTCTGTAGCGGCGGCCTGAAGGTAAAACTCTAAACAGTTTATGTGCAGGATGTGTGGGGTCTGCAGAGATTTTGGCTCTTTTCTTGACCCTAGACCTGTATAAGTCCTGGATGGAGGGAAGGTCAGCTCTGATTATTCTCTCTGCAGACCTGATTATTCGTTGCAGTCTGGACCTGTCCTGTTTTGTGGATGAGCCAAACCACACTGAGATGGATGAAGACAGGACAGACTGAATGATGGCAGTGTAGAAGATGACCAACAGCTCCTGTGGAAGGTTGAACTTCTTGAGTTGCCTCAGGAAGTACCAGAGAGAAGAGGAGTGGGTACAGAACACACCCCTGGGGGGCACCAGTACTTATTGATCTGGATCGGGAGAAGATGCTCCCCAGTCTCACCTGCTGCTGTCGGTCTGTCAGGAAGCTGTTGATCCACTGACAGGTGGAGGCTGGGACGTTGAGCTGTGTGAGCTTCTGGTGGAGGATGTTCGGTATGATAGTGTTGAAGGCCGAGCTGAAGTCTACAAACAGGATCCTGGCGTACGTCCCTGGGTGGTCGAGGTGTCGCAGGATGAAGTGTAGACCTACGTTAACAGCATCATCTGCTGACCTGTTTGCTCGGTAAGCAAATTGCAGGGGTTCCAGCATGGGGCCTGTGATGTCTTTCAGGTGCTTCAACACCAGCCGCTCAAAGGATTTCATGACCACAGACATCATGGCTACAGGCCTGTAGTCATTTAATCCTACGATGGTGGGTTTCTTGGGAACCGGGATAATGGTGGATCGTTTGAGGCAGGAGGGGACCTCACATTTCCCCAGTGACTATGTTGTGATACATCTTATTAGGACACTCATTTACTTTAAGTAAACACACTTACGTGTAAGAATAGTGTAAAGATTGCATCATATTTGAAAGACATACAATTGTGTTTGTTTAATGTAGCGCATGCCAACACCTAAATTTGTACACATGTAATTACTTTCACCAAGACTTTTTGAATGCCTTCTTCATGACTTTAGATCCGGTCACATTAACCTCTTTCGGGGCACCCCACGGTTCAGTGGTAGAGCAAGCCCTCCATATGCAGAGGTTACAGTCCTCAACACAGTTGTCCCTGGTCGATTCCCGGCACTGGGCCATTTGCTGTCTTCTCCTTCTCTCTGCCCTTCTTCCTGTCTGGCTACTGACAAATAAAAGCCACTAGTGCCACGAAAACCTGAAAAAACGACACTATTATCCAGCAAGTGATGTTCCATTATCTTCTTTATATGTGTTTTTAAAACCTAATTGTGGTGTTACAATAAGTTGTTTTTTAAATAAAAGCTCTTAAATTAAAATGGTCTTAAAATGGGCTGCACAGTGGTGCAGTTGGTAGCGTTGTTGCCCTGCAGCAAGAAGGTCCTGGGTTTGACTCCCAGCTGGGGGTCTTTCTGCATGTTCTCCCCATACATGCATAGGTTCTCACCGGGTACTCTGGCTTCCTCCCACAGTCCAAAAACATGGCTGTTAGGTAAATTGGTCTCTCTAAATTGTTCTTAGGTGTGGATGGTTGTTTGTCCTGTGTTGCTCTGCGATGGATTGGCGATCAGTCCAGGGTGTACCCTGCCTCTTGCCTGTAGACTCCTGGAGATAGGCACCAGATCCCTTGTGACCCACTATAGAGCAAGTGGTATATGCTTATGAAATAGTACATTTAATTCATGATTTATCATAGTGTTTAAGTGTAATTAATGTGATAAACAATGAGACTTGAGTGTGTGAGGCTACTTTCAGTCTAACAGTAGTTGCTAGGCATATTTCTGCTCACTCTGGGATTCATACATGGTGGGAGGACATAACCACATGCTCCGAAATCCTCTCCTGATTTGTGATCAGCCCTGGTGGCTTGTTCTCTCCTAGCAGCTTCTGTGTGTATGCTGAATCAGACTGAGCAAGAGTCCAAGAGGAAACATACAGAACACAGAAGTTCTAAACAATTGATTGAAGGCTAATCATCTTGCCAAATCTCAATTGTGCTTTTTTGCATCACATGCTTTTAATTATTTTGCCTAAATTTTCTTTTTTTTTTGACAAATTTTGTCTTATTTTTCCACAAAGCCTCAGCATGCTCAACATTCTTAAGTGACTTTCCATAGGAATTTGGCTTTGGAGTGATATGAAGTGGTAAACCATCCAATAACCTGAGCCAGATTAGCCAGACACTACTTACCCCATAAACACCGAACAGCCATCAGATCAACCACATTAGTCTTTAAATAGTAGATATGTTTAATATTTGTTGTTTTATGTGTTGTTTAATTAAGCATTAGAGTAGACCTTGAAAACACTAAACATAAATATATTTCTTGAGTAGGTGTGGTTAAATTAATTTATTTAAATTGATTAAATATTTGAAAAGTTTCCATTGATGAACATTAATTTAAGGAAAACCAAACTATACAAAGTGCATGTTTCTGTGGGACCTAAACCCCACATAAACATGCATTGTGGGCTGATTGGCACTGGTTCTTTGACCCCGAGAGGCCCCCAGCTTGATCTGATGCATGTCCACTGACCTGGGGGAGGGGCCATAATAATAGGTGAAAGACTGAACAGCTTGCATGCCTCCAGACCTCAGCTGGCCATGCAGACAAGGAGCTGGGAAACCACTGTTTGAGCACAGACATTTCACAGTAGCCACATGCAAATCTGATAGGACCTCAGTGTGCAACTCAGAGGGAACAGAGCCGTTAGGTAGCAGTTTGGAAAGGAGCAAAGTTAAAATGGGAGAACAGGAAACAACACGATCAGCTTAGGCTTGTGGAGATAACCAAGTTTCACCTTATCATGCTTTATGCTGACTATGAACAGACCTGGGTCTAATTGCATTTTCACCTTACTGAGGACATTAAAATAATTTATTTATGCCACAGAGCCAGATGTTTGGGCGTGTTTAGTGCCTACAAAGTCAAAAAGTGCAGGAAGGTTAAAGCAGTTGCAACTAACTCCATGTTCTGTTATGTAATTTACAGCCTGTCAGATGGCATGAACCTACAGGGAGAAAGACTACAATAAATTCAGCAGATGATTTGCAAACGTATTTTTCTTCCAATTTGACTATGAAACATGCAAATGTCTGGATGGCAGCCTGTTGCAGTGAGACTTGTCATAGGTGGAGCTTTTATTTATAAACAGAAACTCGAGTGGCAGTTGAGAAGTAGATTTGCTTAACAAAATATCTCCTCAACATCTTTCCAGACGACTACTCAAGTTAGCTTCTTTGTTTGCAACTGCAAAGATAAAACTAAATGCATATAAAATAACCAATACAAGGAGGAAATGTGAACATCTGCTCTGTAAGGTCACGTCCCGTGCAGTGAACTCTGCAGAGCAGCTGAATGTGGCAGCATAGATGCCTGGAGAGTGTACAGTATAGACAGGAAAGAGGATAGGCTCCAGCCTTTCACCATTAGAGGTGATTTGTCTGCCAAAATGATTCCAGTCCCATAGTTTTATCAGTTTAATGCCCAGGCAGCGTTCATTATTTCTTTGCCGTCAGGGTCAGCCTCTCTTCAACAGAACAAGTGTGGGCTGTGTTTCTGTCAAAGAGGGAGGTTGGGGGGGTGCTTGACCCGCAAAGCCATTCAGCTTTCAGAGTGATCCATTGTTTGGGTCCTCTCTTTGTTACGTTCCTGCAGAGAGCAAAGGGGCCAACTAAAGGGGAATGAAGGTGCAGAGATGGGGTTTTGCTGTGTGCCAGGGGTCTACACTTACCCGTGGCACATCATCACCTACAGTTCTTGCGGTCCTAAAGGGATGTGCTGACAAACGCTTGTCATGTGTGTTGTGTGGGTGTGTTTGGGTCCCAATCAGACACTTAGGAATACTACTTTGTGTACTTAAAAAAACATCTATATATTTTGTTATGGAAGTAAAAATTTTTATGGCTGCTTGTGTTACACATGAAATTGTAAGGGTTTTAATTTACACTACATGATTGGTGCTCAAACGTTATATAGCAACTACTTCCTCAGTAAATACTAGCTTTCCAAAGTACCGTCATACTGACAGACATTTTAAAACAGTAATAGAAAAGGACTTGGACTTTTTCAGTTTGTTGTGTCATTACATAAAATAAAAACAAAAATGCAATAATTATTGCTCAATTTTTATTTAGAACAGTGGTTCTTAAACTTCTTATTACAAGTCTCACCCCAGTAAATAGCAGGTTTTTGAGGTAGTGTCTTCTGCACAGACATTTTAACACAGTTTCACAACTAGAGTTTTACTTCTCCAGTTTGTTATGTTATCATAAAAAATGAACAAAATAGTTGAAATAGTGTTTCATTTTACTCAATTGAAGGTTCTGATTTGTAGTTCGAAATATTTACAGAACATTTCTCAGAAGTTGAAATTATTTGTGGGAAAATTGAAGTTCACCTGCCAGTACAGATCGTGAAATCCAATATGGCTCTCTTGCATGTGATGGTTTAATTTTTATAAAAGGCATAACAGCATAGAACTCATCTTAGGGAATGTTGGTACATTCGTTTGCATTGGTAATAGCAGTTAGCAAGGTCACCAGGCCGAAAAGATTTAGTACTGCTTTCTGAACTCGAAATTGAAACATGGTTAAATTGGATTAGAACTATTCTTCCATTTGTATTTACCAAATACCAAACTTTCATCTGTGCAGCACCCAAAGAAGCCCAAGTTTCACTTGTAGTTCAAGTACCACAAGCGGATCTGTCATTGTTTTAAGATTACGACATGCTAATAAACAACCCCAATTTCCTAAATTCAACCCAGAAAAACTTAAAACACAGAAACCACATTAAAATCATTGTTAATGGAGCCTGTATGGGTGCACCTCAAATTAGAGTTGGAATATCTTCAAAGAGTTCATTTAATTTTCATTAACTAAAATTAGTAAGTGAAACACATAATACATAGAGAAAAATGCAGAGAGAGAAAACATTTTAAAAGTTCTGGTCATTTTGTGTTTACAGCTTACAGTCAATCAAAACTGAACATTAAGTTTCCCTGAAAATATTATATAAGAACAACATAAAAGGCTGATCGCATCTATGCTATGTCACAATGATGGTGTGGTTAATGCAAAATATCCCCTCCCAAACATTGAGTGTATATGCTTAGTGTGTAGACAAACTTCAGTAATTTCTGTATAAAAACTTTTTTTTATTGGTCTAATGTAATATTAAGTAGGTAAAATGTGGGGCTTTTATTGGTAGTAAGCCTTGATTAGAAGAAGTAACAGAAATAAATGCTAGATACAGATGCTCTATGTGCAATCTTTATCTACATGAATTCAACCTTTTGAATAAAATTTTTGTCTGAGCTTTTACTGCTTTTCCAGTTCAAACTTACTCAGACAAGGAAAATATTTGAGAAATGTACAAGATATTCAACATAACAAAAGTTTTTCGAACAGTTGGCTGAGTGTTAGTATGAACTCAGTCTGCTGGCTGTGCTGCTGTGTATTTCTAGCTCTCTTCAGGGACTATGATAATGTGTGTATAATCTATTTAGTCCAAAAACAAAACAGAACTAACATAAAACAAACACACAATTTCTACAGAGCAGAGGTTAGAAGTCATATCAAAATCTCTCACTTTACCCCTAAAATCAGCCATAAAGAAACTACCTCAAAGGACTAGTTATGCAGGAGTACTTTGATGCTATATTCCTGTGTCACAGAGGTCTCAGGAAAAGGTTTTAAAAATTGGCATATGCTTAAATATAAGCAGGCCTTTAATGTGGAAAAATAAAGCTCCATTGTGATCCTCTGCTTTTTTTCTCAGGTAACCATAGGAAGCTGAGTAACTATAAATCTGGTGAAGCTTTGGATGCAATTGGTTTGTGTAACCAGTCTTTGAGGAGCTGGAAGATTGGTTGCTGGTTGTTCTATTTATCATATGAGTCCTAATGTGCTAATTCTGTGTTCATAATCTGAGGCAGCATCATCTATCAACTTTGGGTTGACAGGCTCCGCCCCCGCCTCTCCTTAAAAGGCTGTTCACATGTGTAAAGGGGTCATTTCTTCACAATGTCCTAAATCCAGTTTGCACCCGGGAACAATACAAATGAGCTTGCTCTGCCATTGTTGATTAATGGAAAATCACATCCCCTCAGTCTTTTTTTGGTTATTAAACTAAGGTCTGCATTTTGGATGAATGGGGTTGGAATAAAAGATGTTCCACTCTACAGTTGTTGGTGGAGAGGGATGAAGAATGATTATTTTGCTGCCTACTTGCAGGAATTGCTGTGGTGCTTTATTTTTGTTAGTTTCAGCATTAGACAAAATTCTTTTAACAGCATAAATCTAGTTGAAAGAATCCTCTCTACAGTTAGATGTGGGAATGTATGCAGTATTTAGCATTTTCCAGGCTTATTACATTTCTATGATAAACATGTGCCATCAAATGAAAACTGGGAAAAAATCTTAAAAATTAAAGGTGACAGCTAATTCAGTAGGCAGACATCAGACATGAGTGTTTGCTTTGACCTTTACTATGACTATAGAACAGAGTTACTCACAAGTGGAACTATATTAGAAAATAAATGAAAGGTCTCGGTGGAAAGGTCAGGACACATGTTTCTGTGAAGTGGAATAAAGTCTGTTTATAGAAAGGTATGGCTGGCTGCATTTAATACAAATAATCCACAACACACCAGGTTTTGTATCAGTAAAAAGCACCCTTCGCATATACTGATCATGCTGGAATTTTTATGATGTGATCTATTTTATAGAGTAAGGCTTTAACTGCTGACCTTCATAAAGAAATCTCTTTAAGAACAGGCTCCTAAGTTTCTTTTACAAGTCAGCTAATATGACTAAGATCAACGGTTTTGTACTTATCAAAGTTGGCAGAAAGGCTGTGTTTATCCCAGAACAGTTTACATTTCACTGGAGAGAGAAAAAGAAGCATCCCCAAAGATGGCTATTACAGACCACAGTTGCAAAGACCAGATGTTTCCCAAAAGTAGACAAAGATGCGCTCTAGAATATCTAAAACAGCATTGGGAAAATAATTCTACATAATGTAGACTGGTGAATATAAAATAAATAGTTAATATGATAATAACATTATCATATTTTATAACCAGAAAACAGTAATATGTGCTATTCGTAAATCTCTCATGTTAATCACAGGGCTGTTTTGAGACAAAACCTTTTAACAGGAATATGTCAAGTATATGGTGAGCACTTTTGCTACAAAGATCATCTATGCATGAAACTTAGATTCACACATGGGAGTGAACAGGTGAAGATGTCTGATTTCTCCTTACTCATGAACAAGTCGCTCTGTTTGAAACACTTTTTGCCTCAATACTGTGGAACAATTAGAATCTTGAATTTACATGAAGAAAAAACCCAAACTTGAGTCAGGAATCAATACAGTTCAGGCCACAACTAAGACAGATACTGTAGCTTGGGCATTGAATAAACAGCCAAACCACTCAGGCGAAGAAGGAAGGAAAGAATATTTGACTGCAGATGCAGTCTGACTGTACATGGGGATTTTAACTTCCCTTCCATCCACCAAATGTGTAACATTGGCTTGAAGTAAGATTGTAGGACTGTTGTGCAATAACATGATGAAGTTATTTAATATTTAATGAAATAACTTTCTGTCTGTTAAGTATTTTCCTGTGAATACCAGCCCAATATGGTGTTCGTATCAGAACATATGATGATGAAAGGTTGATTTGAGCACTAGCATTCACAAAACTGCACACATATAGAATAAATTTACAACAACTTTTCTTCAAAATATAAGAATTTATTAACAAAGACATATGTATGTTTAAGAACAAAGGTTTCTCTTAAAAAATTTGGAAATTAGGTCCTTCTTTCCTTCTTTATTTATTTGATCGGGACAGTGCACATTAATAAACAATCATATACAAATTGTACACAAATTGTAAATGTGCTGGATTGTAGCAAAACTGCTAATTTACATCTATAGTCCTGAGACAGACACAACACATACGACAAATACATAGATGAAGCATAAATATATAAAACCTACACAAATACAGTCATAGTTAAAAATGAGAACAGGACTGATTTACTTTAAGAAAGATTTTAAGTTGTTTTTTAAAATTAGGTAAGATGGGCATTCTCTTATATTTGTTGGCAGACTGTTTAAAAACTGACCTCCTCTCACTGTCAGTACCGTTAATAAGATTTAACAAAATATTATTTGCCGAATTATAAACCAATGATCGTTTGGATAATTGATTCTTAATGTTTTAATTAGCCATCATTATTTTAGCAAACATAATATTTAAGACAATTTTATTTGCTGAATTACAAACCAATAATCTTTTTGATAATGGATTTTTGACAACAATTCTGACTAAAAGACTCACCCTCACCACCTGCTCCATCCAATGACTCCTCCATGCGTCTCCCCTCCATCCAATCAGTGTCAAGTCCGCATGCCTCTTCAGCCAATCACCCTCTGACACTTCGCTTTCAAGGACCGCCAGTCATGGATTCCTCCTGCTCTCCAACTGAGCTCGACCCTCCTCCACTCCACCTCCACCATCTTCCTTCCAATCTCCTCCCCATCTCCTCACCTCCTCTGGCCTTCACCCCACCACCAGTTGGATCCCGGGGGGAATACATCTCTAATCCTAAGCCTAAAATGTCCATTCAAGCTGATGATATTCTCAGCATTAAAGTCTGCCTCTGGGGACCGAGCGCCAAAGAAATAATCATTTGCCAATAAACTTCTCTAATCGCCATCTTCGTGTTTCTTATTGGGAGTCTTTCAGGTTGAAATTGATTCTTAATGTTATTTTAGGCCTGTTCGCATAAGCTTTAAGAGGGCCCATTTTCAGAAACTGGGGTTGGTGAAAGCTCAAAGTAAGTTCTGGTGTTGGTTTTTGCATACCCCGGATTTTCAGTTTAAAAAAGCCAGTTAGCTGTTACCCTGTTTCAAGTTATCCCTGCAGCACACTCCATGAACCAACCTTCTCAGTAGAAGGATTTATAACTAACCCTGGATATAGTCTACTTTTTAGTTGAGACCCAGCACAAGGAAAATGTCAGAAATGGTGTGATCTTTTCTGGAGGAGCCCGTAGATGTTGGAGCGATTAGATATTTTTGTCATGACGGATAATTTCCTGACCCACACGCAGAACCAACAGCAAGGCTCAGATCAAAAGTAGTAAAGACTTATTTACAATAAGTAAACTCTCAGCCTATACAAATGCAGGTGACCACACATCAAAAAAGAGGACAAAACCCCCACACACTGCAACCCCTCCACGCCACCCTCCAGCCTGCGGCCCTGCCTGAGCAGGCTAGCCATACCGTCCACCAAAGCAAAGCCTCACCCCCCTGCTGAAACCCAGCCACCCCCACCAAAGCCAGATACCAAGATCCAAAAAAATCCTAATAATCCCAAGAGAGCTGAAACGCCAGCCCCGGCACCAATTGACCCCTATGACCTGACTCCTAACCTCAGCCCAGACCCCTATCAGAAGGCCCGCTCCTTTTCCCGGCCTCCAACCCCAAACAGCAAACAATGAATGGGGGTGTAGCAAGCCCCAAGCCTACCTTGGGCCACTCAGATATGGTGTTGATGTGTGTTGTTGTGGAGTGCATTTAAAAAGAAAAACAGGTGGGGGATGAGGGTCCGCCACAAACCTCGATCCCCATCCTCGACACCCAGTCCCCCGACCAAAGAAGACACTGGTCCCCAACAGGCCCACCCAAATTCATACCCCCAACCAACATAGGCAAATGCCCCCCTCCATAGACAAATGAACCAAAACTGCCAGTGCCAGCCAAGGGCCAAGCAAACCCCACAATGCACAACCCTGCCCACCACTGTGCCCAAGGAAAAGACACTAGTCCAGCAAGCCAAAGAGCTTAAGAGGTTGTCAAAGTTAGACACACTGATAAACTCAGAAAAGGTATGAAATGAAGACACAAGCAAGTCAAAGTTATCTTTGGCTGGCCAGGGAGAGACAGTCCATTGCTAATCAGTGACTTCCTTCTCTCAAAGGGGCTGCCCTCTGTACAGAGCCTTTTATTGAAGAAAGGAAAAAAACATGTTACAGCATCGTGGGTGTGACCATACACAGTTTAACAAATACAAGTTTTACTGATTAAAATCTGAATATATATCAGAATATATATCTGAATGCTGCCAGAATTTTTTTGTTATAATTCCCTGTGGTGAATTACAGTAAGTCTGGACTTTTAAATCTCTCTAGTGGGTACTGGCTTGTAAGGTGTTCCAGCTCCTGCTCTCCTGCATTTCTCCTGACTTTCTCCTCCTCCCCACTACACAATTCATCATTTAAATCTTCACTTTATGGACTCAAATCAGACACTGGACACTTAAGTATCAAGATGTTTGCCTTGGGTGGCTACTGTGTTATTCGTTGATGTCCAAGTTCACATCACTCTTCTACAACTTTTAGCTGCTTTCTCAGCTGCCTTGTGCTCACATTTTTTTCATGCTTTTTTATATATTGCTCGATTCAATTCGTGGAAATGAATAAATATTGCAAGCTACAAGTCTGAATACATTTGATAAATAAAAATGTATAAAAAAAACTATGATATATGCCTTTTAATATGCAGCAGCAAAGTTTATATTGAACAATAAAATTAATAAAAAACTGAATCTTCCTATAGCTGCTTTTAAAATAGTGTTAAAATATGAATATGTTAAGCTTTAAATGTGTTTTAAAAAATTGTGGCTATTTATACATCACATTCCACTTGTCAAACATTTAAAATGCTGACATGTTAGGTCGGAGTCATTAGCATAACAGTTTGTAGTTTGCTGCTTTTCTATGATTAATTCTGTCACTTTTTACCTTCAAGCTGAAGCAGGCTAATCCCTGAAATTGATGTTTAATTTAATTCCTAATAATAGAAGTAGTGTTGGCAGCAATAACATGATCTATGAAAAAAATGCTGTGGTTGGGCAGCATGTCACTAACTATAGCCTCTTTTTTTTAAACTACTGTATCTCAATTGAAATGACAATTTTGCTGATAACCAGCTCAATGACAACCACAGCTAAAACACAAGTGAGTGAGAAAAAATATATTTCAAAACCAAGGAATGTTTTGAATGGCATAAAGTTAATATTACCCACATAATTTACTTGTAACATTTATTAATAAAAATGTAAATTATGATTAAAATATGAGATTAAGGTAATAGAAAGGTAAAAATTAAGTAAATGCCTGTGTTTAATTGACCCCTGGGAGACAATTCTGGTTTGAACTATATTTAAATATATAATGTCCTGCATAAATGAAACTAGTATTGCAGTGAAATCATACACTGACTAGAGAAAATCTGAAGAACAATAGTTTAGGCTTGTTTAATGCCTAAAAACTGTTACATTTAATACCATTATGGCATCCATAGAATTTAAATGTATGCAAAGAAAAAAGACCAAAACAACATTTAAGGCTGTTAGCTTTATACATCTATAAAGAGCCATGGGTGAAAAAATTATATTCACTGTTTTTTTAGTGATCAACTTCAGCCTAACATGTTTCAGCTGCTTAATGCTCCACTATCTAGTAGCTAAATGTCATGTGTGTTGTGCTTGACAAATATCATGCAGAGTTTTATAATCTTTCACACTGAAATGGAAGCCTGCTGCATCCACATCCCGTGAGAGCAGTGGGAGGAATCCAAGACAGGGAAGCCATTAGTCCTAAAACCAAACATGAAAGCTAAATGATGCTAAAAAAATCTTCTAAAGAAATTAAAGGATTCAAGAAATGTTTTTGTGCCATCATTTTTGCATGTTTGTGTGTGCTTCAGTTTAACATTTTTGGGCCAAATATATCTATAAAAATATACTCAATGGGTGATACAGAGAGTCCACCAAAAGGAAGTGGCTGGTCCGGATGGTGGTTCCAGGTTGGATTCTAGGTACTGCACCTTGCGGAGGTTTTTACAGCTATTTTAAACTTCTCTCAGTCTCTGATAACAGTCCCTAAGTTTCTGAAATCCTCCATGATTGTTCTAGTGCGAAGAAAAACAACAAATCCTCCTTAAATGACTTTCGACCTGTGACGCTTACACCAACAATAATGAATCTATATCTGTCACACTAGAACCCCACCAGTTTGCAAACAAGAAAAACTGATCTGCAGAGGATGCCATCTCCCTAGCTCTTCACTCTGCATTCACTTACGTAGAGGGGCAGAGCACTGATGTGAGGATGCTCTTTGTGGACTACAGCTCAGCTTTCAACCCTGCAAACTGACCTCAAGACTCCACCAGTTGGGACTGAGTCCATCACTCTGCAATAGGATCCAGGATTTCCTGATGGAGTGCCCTCAGGTAATGAGACTCAACCAGCACACATCCTCAACCATAACCCTCAGTACATACACCACAGGGATGTATACTTAGCCCCATTCTGTGTTCCCTCTTCACTCATGACCTCATCCCCACATTCAACTCCAATATTGTAGTGAAGTTTGCAGACAACATCAACATCATCAGGCTGATCAACAACAGCAACAAATCAGCGTACCAAGTGGAGATACAAAACCTGGTCAGCTGGTGCTCTGAGAACAACCTGTCTCTCAACAGGTCATTAACCTTAGAAAACTATGAGCTGCAGATGGCACTCCAATCTACATAAATGGACAGAGGGTGGAAAGGGTGTCCTACATCAAGTTCCTGGGAGTGCACATCTTTGAGAACCTCAAATGAACCATCAACACTACTGCTCAGGTGAAGAAGGCACGAAAGCAACTATTCTTTATGAGGATGCTCAAAAAAACCAAACTGTCACAGGAGAGTTGCTGATAACTGCCTACAGCTGCTCTATTGAGAGCATTTGAACATACTTCAACACACGGGTTCTCAGCTGATCTGCTGCTGACAGAAAGGCCCATCAGTACATTGTCTCCAGAGCACAGAGAGTTGTAGGATCTCAACTCCCAAAGCTGGACAAGAATATCTGCAAGAACCATCTCTTCCATGCC
Organism: Girardinichthys multiradiatus; assembly: GCF_021462225.1. Classification (NCBI taxonomy): domain Eukaryota; kingdom Metazoa; phylum Chordata; class Actinopteri; order Cyprinodontiformes; family Goodeidae; genus Girardinichthys; species Girardinichthys multiradiatus. The sequence goes on along the minus strand of NC_061797.1, from coordinate 39,668,258 downwards.
ACAAATTATTTGAACTGCTACCATTTGGCAGTAGGTACAAAGCCCTATGCACACACACACATATCTGTGTTTTACTATCTTTATGAGGACTTTTCAGTTACTTCCATTGACTTCCATTCATTTTCCTTGATTTTTAGTGCCTAACCCTGACCCTAACACTAACCCTAACCAGTTAATCCCTAACCCTAACAATAACTCAATTCATACACTAGTCCTAAACCTAACCCCTGTCCCAAGAACGGAATTTGGAAAAGTGAGGACCAGGAAAATTTCCTCACTTTGTCAACATGTCCTCACTTTGCGATAAAAATACAAAAAATGGTTCTCACTCAGCAACAAGTACAAGTACACACACACACACACACAGGCTGAAAAATATTTTTTTCCAAGAGCTGTGGCTGTTCTGAACAAACACTGCGCAATAAACTTAAAAGACATAAGGACCTGGCCTGCGCCTGCTTTGCACATGTACAATGTTTTTGATCTTTTATTTATTTATTTTCTGCACAACAAATTGTACAATCCTGCTCCCCATGCACCATAGTTACTGCTGTTTTTATACTGCAACAGACAGCAAATTATGTATTTTCCATTGTCCTTTCAACAGTTTTAATTTACTGTTTTATTGCTGCTAAAACTGTTTAATGTTCTACTGTTTTTAAACTGTTACATTGTTAAATTAAGCAGATGACTAAACAAATGTTGTTGTACTGTATGTTTCCACAATGCAACGACAATAAAAAAGTATTCTATTTTTTTGTCTTAAAACCTACAAATATTGAAAGTGTGATACATACTTACATTATATTCTGCTTTTCCATTGTTTTTCAAAGCAGATAAGTACAATTTAAAAAACCTAGGTTTAGTAGACTCACCAGTCTATAAAACAGGAAGTGACTACAATATATGGATGGGGATATACATTCATACCCATTATCTGGATCCACAGTGTCTGCTGGCCAATTTTTGTACATAGTACTAGGACTATTTTCTAAAAAAACTTTTTAAACCAAATGTAACAAATACATGTGTGACAACAAGTGTCATGATGTAGTGTTGTTTGGTTTTTGGTTTCGGGTTTCTTATGTTTTTCACAGTTAAGGTTTTGACTCGTTCTTTTGTTATTATTCTTCTTAGATTTTGAATCATGCTTTTGTTATTTTTCCTGGTCATGCTTTAGTTTTGTCGTCTTGTTCATGTTTTGTCAAGTTTGGTTTTCGGATCTGGTTATGCTTTAGCTTCATGTTTTTCTAGTTTGTTTATTAGAGTATCTGTTTTTGCCGCAGCCACGTTTTGTTCTGTCTGTCAATTAAGTTTATTTGGCTCACCTGTCCAAGTTAATCTGTCCCCTTGCTCCACCTGGTTTTCACTCGATATATTCACACCTGCTCTGTTTGTCTTCGCGGAAACAACTTTCACTCTCATGCTCATGGCTAGCTTTGATACTCATGTCTTGTTCTCCTGCTCATGTCAAGTTTTGATGCTCAAGTCTTGTTCTCCTGCTCATGTCAAGTTTTGATGCTCAAGTCTTGTTTTCGGATCATGCCATGCCTGTCTTGCCTGCCCGTCCGTTGTTTTGTTCCTGCCTCCTGTTGTGAGTGAGTTTTTGTTTTTTCGTCATTAAAACCTTTTCACTTACCATCACGCTGCCTGCTCGTCTGCATTGTGGGGTCCAATTCCAAGTAAACGGTGACAGAACCATGACAGTATGTTTCCGCCAAACATGGACCTCGCGGACAGTAGGCAGGAGAATGCCAGGGATCGCTGGGTTAAGCAGCAAATGAAGGAGGCGATGAGACTTCTGCCGATGGATTTGGAGGTTCTGCCGTCTCCTCTGCTGCTGGAACAGATGGAGCATGAGGCGGCCCAGCGCCAGAGAGTTCAGGAGGGCTGTTCTGTCCCTCCGCCTCAGCTCCGACGTTGCCCACCTGCTTCCGTACCGGCAACAAAGCCGTCATCTTCCTCCCACTGCAAGAATCACCGTCATGCAGGGATTCCCAGCCGGTCGCCTGGCGAGGAGGTGGTTTCCCTGCTAGCTGACATGAGGGCTGCAGCAAGTAAGCCCGCATCTTCATCTGCCACAGCTCTGTCTGCCAGGCTCGCTGCACCTCCGCCCATGCCGTCTGCGCTCGCTCCAGCCTGGAGTTCTGGGGCAACACCTGCCGAGCTGGAGCAGCGCTTGAGGTTCACGGCACGCCAAATCAAGATCCTCAAGACGACAGGTCTCCTGTATTCCTCTCCTGAGCTGATGGAGAGGATAAAGCAGATCGAGATGGAGTATGAAGCTTCAGTAAGGCTGTTTTACTGCCATCCTCCATCATCCAGGTCAAGTCTCCAGGGCGCTGCTGCAGAGCAGCCCACGTCAGGTCCACAGCCTGACACACCACAGCCTGACAAACCACAGCCTGACACACCACAGCCTGGGATGACGCCTGACCCTAAGTCAGCCTCAACCCCCTCCACACGGCGCAGAGGACGTCGTAAGAGGGACGCCCCGGCTCAAGTCATTGGGGGGCCCGGCAACGCCTCTGCTCACGTGACTGAGGGTCTCGGCGACGCCTCATCTCCTGCTCACGTCACTGAGGGTCCTGCCGACACCTCTGCTCCTGCTCACGCCACTGAGGGTCCGGCCGACGCCTCAGCTCCTGCTCACGCCACTGAGGGTCTGGCCGACGCCTCAGCTCCTGCTCACGTCACGGAGGATCCCGTCGACGCCTCAGCTCCTGTTCCTAGTCTGCAGGAGTTTAAGGAACGTTTTGTCCGCGTTCTGGCTTTTGAACCCAGAGCTGAGGGTTTGCCAGGCTCTGCTTCAGCCTCTGAGGGTTCGCCAGGCTCTGCTTCAGCCTCTGAGGGTTCGCCAGGCTCCACGCCTCTGGAGTTCCACAGAGTGTCTGGGAAGTCCTCTACTCTGCTCAGTCGGCCTCCACGTCTTTGGTGCAGGCCTGGTCGCCCGCCTGAACTCTGTGCCTACTCGGGACGACCTCCTGGTCGCTCGCCTGAACTCTGTGCCTGCTCGGCACGACCTCCTGGTCACCCTCCTGAACTCTGTTTTTGTTTTTGTTTTTGCGACAAAGGCAAAATCTATTTTCCACAACTCCTCCCACATTTTGAGCTCAATCAAGATAAAACTCTGTACATACCATTTACAGAGTTAGCGGGACACAATGGTATGAAATCTTTGTCAAATGTTCGAAAGTTGTTAAAGCTGCATGCGGACAAACTTTATTCGCGAACTAGCACAAACGTTAATTGACTCTATCTCTGCCATATTTCATGATTTCCAAACAAGATTGGAGAACCTGATAGAGAATGAGCTATTGTGCCTATACATTTAGTTCGATACACATTTAATAATAGGGGGCGCTATAGGCACCAGAAGGTTATATCTGCATAATGGATTGATGGATTGACACACAACTTGATCTTTATGCTCAAGACCTTGACCTCAGGACATACTTTTAATATGATTAAAAAGTGGGCATGGCTTATATGCTATCTCACATTTGACCTTTGAACTGAGTGAATTTGAAAGATTTTGTCGGAGAAATTACAGATCATATGCAGAATTGTGCTACCTAGGTACATGAAAAATGTTTTTACGTTTTACCACTAGATGGCAGTGTTATAACGTAAAATGCGTTTCTGTGATTATCTCTGAAACTGTTGCTTGCAGAGACTAAATCTCAATTCCTGGACGTTCTTTGAGTCATTCTTAATGATGTGAGTTCTGGAAAAAAAAATAATAGAGTTATGCTAATTAGCAACAATGTTGCGTAATATGCAAAACCTATTTTCATTTACTCCTCCTTAGGGGCAAAGCCAATCAAAGAGAAACCGGGCCTAGTAAGACTGCAGACTTAGCCGACAACACGATATGAAACGGACTTCAAAATAATTTTTCGGTTTGCGTATTATATGCAATCAAACTTTTTTGAAGCAAAAATAAAAGTTTTTTTGGCCCAACTTGAAAATAGATTAAGATGTACAAATAATTTTCATACCAGTAGTGCATAAGGTCAAACTGTAGGTATGTACTCATTTTTAGAGGGATCTAAGCCTAGGGGGCGCTATAAGCAAGATAAATTTACATAGCCAAAATGGCTGAGTGGATTTTTATAAAATTTGGTACATTTCTTCAGGATACCACCTAGATAATATGTTATCAATATGGTAAGGATTGTGCAAATCATTAAACCTTCAGGATATGTTCTCTGCATAATCCTGAAAAGTACCTATGCTAGCTAAAGCTCTATCTCAAATCGCGTCACTACAGTGTACAATGTTAGCTAGCAGTTTTATCTCAAGTTCTGTTGGGCCAAACGCCGTGGAATTTTTCACACTACTTAAGTAGACAATGCCTATAATCCCTAATAAACATTGTTCAATTTGGACTGCCCACTTGTGTACAATTAATTCATAAAGATATATGCCGATCAATAATGGCGCTTATAAATTAATTTTGATGAACTCATTAAAGTGTGGTGGCTGAAGAAAATCAGGCCTATTCGACATATCAACAAGGTTCTTGGTGAATATTTTGAGATTTTCCTGACAATGTATGGATTTTACGTGAATTTTTCAATTTTGATCATTATTACTAACATCATTGAAATGATAGTTAACAATTTATTTTAAAACAATCATTAAAATCAGAGACATGACAAACAATGTATATCATTCCACATATAGATATGGTTTTCTGAGAATATTTAGGGAATTTTATGAAATACTATATATTTTATATAAATTTAAAAATTTGGCTAAGTACTATGGATATGAGAGTTTTGGTTGAAAAGGTAATTAATTTAGGTACTTGAATAAACAGTTATATTGTTTCTTCTATAGTCATGGAGATCTTAGAATATTTTGGGAATGTTTTGATGAAATATGGATTTTTAATGAATATTTAAATTTAGTTCATTATAGGTTGTTGATGTATAAACAAAGCCTTTTAATTTTTTTGTTCAAGGACTATTACATTTAGGGACGTTATAAACAATATATATTATTGTAGATATACACAGGATTAAATGAGAATATTTTGGTAATTTTTATGACAAACTGTATTTGTAAGGAATTTCAGTACTGTCAAAATACTGTCAAAGGGAATCATGAACTCAGTAAATGTATCAACATTTCCGCCTGTTTTAACAGGCCGTGTTTATCGTAGTGGATTAACTGTCTGCCTCCCAACCTTCAGATTCAGGGTTTATCCCAGATGTATCTACCCTTGTTATTGGTGTTTTTTTTTCTGACACAAGTATCAGAACCCTAACCCTAAACTAAACCAGAATAACCTTGTGCATTCATTTCATCTGACCTGACCCTTTGGAAAATGTGGTCATGTGGGCGTGTGACATGGTAGTCTGGAAGGGGCGGGGCAGGGGGCGGAGTTGCTGGGAGGGGCTTGGAACCTGATCATAACTGCTTGCAGTTCTAGTACTTTTTTTTAAAACTATCAAGCAATAAATAAGTATTAAAAATAATAAACACATTTTAGTTTGGCGAAATTTGTGATAGGGGGTGGTTTTTTTTTAAGTAATATATATTTTTCTCCTATATTTATTTCCTTTTTTACAACATCATCGAGTTCCTACTTTAATAATGTTTTTTTGGCAAATTATAATTTATTTTGTCCTTTGTATGCAAAAGTGTTTCTCAAATGTATGATGTTTATTACAGCTATGAAAAGGATACATAAGGGGCTGATCTGCCATCATTTTACCTCTCTAACCAATTCATTAACTTGCTGACATCCACTCACTAATCCAATGGATACTATATACTGACTGGCTGTGGCTCCTGCTGTATTGGAAACATAATATATGGCCGCATAGCAACAACTATCCAGAGAAGGAAAGGTCAGTCTGACCATAAATCTCCTGCTTCAGTAAAATGAGATGACATGCCACAATTGTTGTTCAGTCTTTAACATTTTTGTCTCCCTCTCCTTCTTTTTGTGAGTTGTAAACAGTGATTCATGGCTCTGGCTCTGACTGAGCTGATGATTTTAATTTTCTGTTTTCAGTGTAATAAACATTGACATGAGAATGAGCCTCAGGCAGAGACTTCTAATGAGAAAATGAAATTAGTTTTTCAGCTGACTGATCAGAAGCATTTCATACATTATAATCAAGCATTTATTTGATGTGATTTGTAATGTGTGCGTGTCACACGTGTAAATGGCAGTTTGGGTGTGTTTGTGTGTGCATGTAAATACATTATTCATACTTGTGTTCGTGTTTGCTGCTGCTTGTTATTGCAGCACCGAAAAACAGTTTATGACATTCTCCCACCTTTTGTAGCAGAACTAGCTTGCTGTCTTGGTCTGTGTGATTTTGTACCTTATCCGTCATTGTTGTAGCTATCGGTCCACCTCGGGTAAAATTTGCTGGTTAAATGACCTATTACATCTGGTTCTCCTGTTTTAGTGAAAAGGATGTGAGGCAAAGAAGCTCAGTTGATCATAATGATGGATTGAACTCTGACACTTTATATTACATCAGAAAGAAGATGGATAAATAGGAGCAAGTTCTCCCATAACATAAATATTTCTTTTCACATCTACAACTGAATTGCTGACCTCAAAAACAGACCGCTGCAACAGAACTAAAGAATAACAAATCAGTTAGGTCTGTGCAAAATTAAAATAGTACAAGTTTTCATCAGAACAGTTATTAGCAGTAATTGTGTTCTTGGCAATATCACTCAGGCACAATATGAGTCATCCTCGCTTCAGTATTTTCATGTTATGCTCATGAAAACGTCTTCTCTTTACTTCCATTTAAATCATTGTATTCCACCCTGTTGCATAGTGGCCTAAATTAGAACATCATCTTCATTCGTATGTTCGTTTTGTTGTTACTGAAGGGTTTGAAGTGTTTCCCGCTTCTCTCTTTATGTTTGGATGGAAGCTTGTGCTACTACAAATGTAGATCAAGTCTTTGTTAGAACGATCTGACAAAAATGGGGCAGCATGAGAAAAACGGTGGCCAACACCTGTGTTGTCATGTTACATCACTCATTTGATTCACAGCAAGAGTACTTTTTTTCATTCTGATCTGGTTGTTTTTCTAGAAAGCTGTTTTATATTTAGTTAGAAAGACAATTAATTAGAGTAGATGTGGCAGAAATGTGTCCATCACCGTATAAAACTTAATTCGTTGTATTTATATCATGTCATTATTGCTAAAATAGTGTTCATTGATCCTGAAAGGCTTATTTGTGTTCACAATATCAATTTCTATCTTAACTACAGCAGGGGTCCCCAACCCCTGCTGTAGTTAAGATAGAAATTGATATTGTGAACACAAATATCAATTTCTATCTTAACTACAGCAGGGGTCCCCAACCCCTGGCAAAGATATCCAACATGGTGCTCCCATTAATGTGTTGAACAAATCTCAAATAAGATAAGTGTCTCCTCTGCTTGCATGCAGGTCAGGTAAATTGAGGAGGTCTTTCTCGAGCAGGAATTGGCCAGTAAGGTGAAGCATGATGCAACACAGAGAAGGAATTCCAAGCAGTTTTGCTTCCACTAGAGAATCCAAGGACCTGGTTTTTATTCATTGAATGATTGAAATAACAGGATGTAATGATGATCAACTCTGCATTTCAAACAAGCAGCATTTGGTTTGCAAAACCTGAGATGACAAGGTCTCAGATTTGTGCATGAGGTGAATGCAGTGATTTTTCTCACGGCTGTTAGTTCAGTTTTCCTGTGCATTTTGTTGATGTTGATGAATGTTTATTTTTTGAATTAGAGAATCCACTCCAACCTAGAGTTGGAAGCAGTAAAAATTAGTTGTTTTTTTTGGAGGAGGAAGGAAGAAGTGGGCTGTCTGCTGAACAGCAAACAGAACGTTAACAGATCTACTGATCGTTAGCCTTACATCATAATTGCTTAAGTCATATGTAACTTAGGCAATTATGCTTTGAGGCTAACTTGATATGTCTGTACCATCACAGACAGATTAAGTCACTTCAATTACAGTATTAGTAAGAAATTAACTTAGTCAGGTTCAATACCAAGATCGGTAATTTTTGTGTGGGTCTTCACTGAGTACTTTGGCTTCCTCCCACCACCCAACATCTCTAAATTATGGGTGCCTAACTGTCGAGAGCTGATATCCTACAACTTTTGGATAGGTACCTTTTCCAGTCCACCTGAATCAAATGGCTGAATTCCTTAATCAACGTGTGATTCAGCTCTGCCTGGTAATGAGCCATCCTTTTCATACAGGTGGGTTTGAGAAGGTATGCATTTTAAAGGTTGCAGGATGGTAGCTCTTGAGGACTGGAGTTGGGCACCCATGCTCTAAATTGTCCTTTGATGTGGGTTTGTCCAGCTTCTTGACAGGCACCAGCTTCCTCACAACTTGGTAATGGTTAGGTAGGTATAGAAAAACATTTTAACATTTAAACTTTATTATTTTAACTTTAAAGAAACTTTTGTTTGGCGTATTATAGAGGATCTGTTTGAACCATCTATTTAGAAGTACTGTATGTCTATAACTAAACCCATGCTTCTACTAGCAGTAGTTGGAGTTACTTTAAGGGGCCTGAATAAAGCATAATAGTTTGCAGCTGACCCACTTTTCTGGTTGAAATTTCTGGTACTATTAATAGGTATGTATCCAGTCATATTCACTATATGCATTTTTACTTCACACTAAGAAATGTCATATTTCAAATAACGGGAAACTTAAGGAAATAGAAACGTAAGGAATTGGGAATTGTCCCAGTTTAATTTAGTTATATTCAATACAGTGACATTTCAAAGAAGCACACATATCAAATTTTTATCACCCTTGTTGTCATTATGAATATGAATATATTATTTAATATTTAATAATGGAGTGATAACGAAAATTCATACTGGGAGACTCACCCACACCTCCAGCTTCATCCAATGGCTCATCCGTGTGTCTCCATGCCAACCAATCAGCATCAAGTCTGCAGTAAATCCTCAGCCAATGATCCTTCAATGCTCCGCATTTAAAGTCTCCCTTTCATGGATCTCCCAGCTGTCGGCCGAACTTCGACCCTCCTCCACCCCATCGCCTCCAGCGGATTCTCAGCTTCTCCAGTTCTCTTATCATCAGGCCTTCTCTCCATCACCAGTATCGGATCCCGGGGGAAAGACAATTCTAATTCTTACTCTAAGACATTCATTCAAGTTCATGTCATTCTCAGCATTCATGTCTTCCTCTGGGGTCTGAGCGCCAAACTAATATACATCCGTTGTGTAACTTCTCTAATTGCATTTCGTGTCTCTTATTGTGAGTCTCTACAGGATTGAATTAATACTTTAATATTTTATTAAATAATATTTCGGTCTGTTAAGGGTTGTCCTGTGAATACCAGCCCAATAAGGCGATGGTCAGTCAGTCAGTCATTTTCTACTGCTTATTCCATAGTGGGTCACGGGGGAGCTGGTGCCTATCTCCAGCAGTCTATGGGCAAGAGGCAGGGTACACCCTGGACAGGTCGCCAGTCCATCGCAGGGCAACACACAAACAACCATGCACACACTCATTCATACCCCTAAGGGCAATTTATAGTGACCAATTAACCTAACAGGCATGTCTTTGGACTGTGGGAGGAAGCCGGAGTACCCGGTGAGAACCCACGCATGCACGGGGAGAACATGCAAACTCCATGCAGAAAGACCCCCGGTCACGAATCGAACCCAGGACCTTCTTGCTGCAAGGCAACAGGTGATGGTATTAGGACAAAATTGAAAGGGATGAGCCAAGCTCTGACATTATTGAACAACAAAACTCTGTACATACACGGAATGAATTCACACAATTTCTTAAAATACAATAATTTATTAACAAAAATAAGTCAACTCAAAGTCAAACATATTTCAGTTAACAAACTCTTTGCTATGCTAAAACAATCCAACTAAACTACCAAGCAGAATTAAATAATACGGAAGACTAATGGACTATGGACAATATAAACAATTTGATCAAAGATGGTTGAAAACCATGACCGAGAGAGTGATGTAACATTACCATGGAATGTTATTTATGTTTGAGAACCAAGGATTATCTTGAAGAATCTGGAAGTGAAGTTAAGTTAGTCTTGGAACTAACTTAAGCAATAATTGGTATACCTTTAAACTACCATTCACAATGCAAGATCAGATAAAAACATTATTTTAATAAAATAATATCTTAAAGAATGACTTGCTGAATAAAACCAACCCTCTGGATGACCAATTCTCAGCGATGTTTTATAAGCTGCCTTTATTTATTAAAATAATATTGAAAGAAATATTATTAAGGAAATAGTAAAATATTTAAGGAAATATTTTAAATAAGAACCAAATCTTTGAGAAATAGGGCTTAGTGGTGTTTAATTAGTTTTTGGGTGAATGATCTTTAGTAGGCAAGCACGTGTTCTTAGCTGCTAACAGTTGGAGCTAACAAAAGAAGCTTATAGCTTATCATTAGAATCAAACATATACCTTTAAAATACCATTAATAAAAGGGTCCGGAGCAACGAGGTTGAAGAAAGCTTCCACAATGAACAAAAGGTTAGTTTGCAGCTAACCTCCGTAGCTGTGCGCTCTGTCGGCCGCCCAAACTGCACGTTACTGCTGCAGCCAAGGTGATGCGGTCCCGTTATCCTTCCTTCAGACCGGGAAAACTGCTCCACTCGGTGTTGTAGAGACAGGGTCTCTGCTGGGAACTCTCTGGAACACAGTTTGCTTCTGTAGACCTCAGAGAGAACGTCAAGCAACGCTTGTACCTTAATTACCCCCGTTCATGAATGAATACCGGATACACAAACAGCAATTCATTCGTACTTAACTTAGTGCATATGATCGCGTGATTGTATCACACTCTTGGATCCAGTTTGAAGAGTTATGTCTATTTGCCACCAAAGAGACATTAGTGCGCTGTGTCCCTCTGTCCAGTTCTGCTGGGGACCTGCGTGGAAGAGGTCAGTTTGTTGCAAAAGTGGGATTTTTATTCGGACAGTGACATCACGGGAAGTCCACTGTTATTCTCTGTTCCTGGCTGTGCTGGAAGTAGGTTAAGGCAATTTATTTTGAAAGTTCCAGAAACGTTCTTACTGGCCTTTCATGTTGTACCCATGGCTGTGGTCCCAACACGCCTTTTTTTAAAAACATTTTAAGTCTCTAATTTTCCTCAACAACTTCTGTCTGATCTAATCATTGATATATCACTTAAGTTCTCAGCTCTGCGGAAGTCTGGTAACCAGCCCTTTATGAGGTGTGTAGTAGAAGCATGCATCTGAAAGTTGCCAGACACTAGCTTTCATAGTTGGGCAACCCTGCTTTAACAGCTTTTCTGCAGTGCAATGTGACCTTAATTTAACAACAAGAAACAAAATGAATTTTTAGAGTAGGGCTGACATGACCAGTTGACATGATCAATGGCATTGATAATAATAATAATGATAATAATAATAATAATAATAATGTGTAATTCTTAATATTTTTAGTTGACACATACAGTTCCAACTGCTTTTCTACAAATGTGCAGGAGTAGAGTCCTCTGAGTGCAATCTAAAGCAACGCTTGGGTATCTGTGTGTGTGTTTACTCACGGCATCTATCAGAGCTACAGTTTCCAACCATGCATAGAAGACTAACCATATATTTCACTTGTCAAAGTTTTCAAAGCTCTCAAATGCGTGGTCTAAATGTAGGAGTATTTCAAGTTGGAAGATAAACAGAGTTTGTATACTGTTTATAGATTCATTATGAAGCACGGTAGCACAAGTGTCATGCTGGCCATCTGGAGAGAAGACACCCAGTGGCCACCGAGGACCCGATAGAAAAGACAAATCCACCATGAGTGAGCTGCTGAATTCACTCTGTGAAGTTAAACATTATCTGTGTGTTCGAAGAAATTTCTAAACCATTTTTTTTACTGATTAATGCTGTGCCTGCATGTATTAATTTGCAGACTTTGTGCAGCCAACCACATGGCTTAACCTTTTTTCATTTTATTCACATTCAGTTGTGTAGATAATGGTAACAAATAAATGTAATTCAAAGCAGACAAACTCATACATCATATTGTAAAAAAAACTGTTAGTAAAGTAAAACAATCCCTTTTTTGAACTGAAGTCTATTTCCATTTCACTCTCTTTGAATTCAATTCAATTCAATTCAGTTTTATTTATATAGCGCCAATTCACAACACATGTTGTCTCAAGGCACTTCACAACAGTCAGGTACATACATTCCAATTAATCCTAACCACTGAACAGTGCAGTCGGAGTTAGCTTTTTATTCAAATTGGATAAAAAGTTTTTCTATCTAAGGAAACCCAGCAGATTTCATCCAGTCAGTGACGTGCAGCATTCCCTCCTCCCGGATGAGCATGTAGAGACAGTGGACAGTCACTGGCGTTGACTTTGCAGCAATCCTTCATACTGAGCATGCATGTAGCGACAGTGGAGAGGAAAACTCCCTTTTAACAGGAAGAACCCTCCAGCAGAACCAGGCTCAGTGTGAGCGGCCATCTGCCACGACCTACTGGGGGTTTGAGAGAACAAAGCAGAGACACAAAGAGAACAAAGAAGTACTGATCTAGGAGTCCTTTCTATGGGAAGGAAAAGTAAATGTTAATGGATGTAGCTCCTTTAGTCGTTTCTTCTAGAAAGAAAGAACAGATAAACTCTGAGCCAGTTTTCAAGGTTAGAGTCTGAAAGAGAGCAGATATAATTAGTTACAGTAAAGCTCAGTCAATCGCCATGTCTAGGAGAGAGAAAGGGTTAAACACTAAAAGACAGGGCTATGTGGATCATCGGTAGAGGGTGAGCATTAAGTTGTTGCCAGCAGAAGCTCGAACTCTTGACTGTCTCTTTTTTTAAAATACAGAAAAGGGGGCTTTATTATGTCTTATCATGCTGCAGGTGGCACATGCAAGTCTATTTAAGTTTTTTTTTAATGATATACAATAAATGTAAAAGTTTACTGTAAGAATAGTAACATTAAATTGATTTATTGGAGGAAAATGTAGTCACTCAGAAAACTGCCTGTCAATAGATTCATTGAGAAAAGATTTGTCATTAGTAGGATTCCTATTTTTTGAGAAATAGTCTCAAAGTCACAGTAGTATGAACTAAATTGCCGCCACAGACCTCAAGGATATTTTTCCATTTTTATACGAGTGTGTGCATGTTGAGAACACATGGACATCTTGTTATGCTAACACAGAGGGTATAGGTAAAGTGCTGAAAGAGCAAGCCTGCACATCTGGAGCAGAAAATAGTGGAAAACGTGCTTAACCTGAGCCGTCTGCTTTCCTCTTTCTCTCTGCTTTGTGTACTGTACCCTGAGACGTGCCTCCTGCATGCTTCACTGGCTCTCTGAGGCCTCACTGACCATCTGCTGTGGGGATATGCAGCAACTTAGGAAAGAAGACTGGTTATTGTACCTTTCAGAGAGTTGCTGCATGATCCCTGGCTTTTTATTCTCAATCTTTAAAGATTTAACGAGTACCTTTACATATAAGTAGCATGCTTTTAGGTTTAACGGCTCCTGCAAAATTCACAACATTGATTACCACTGAAAAATCTGAAACTGAAGAGAGATTATTTTAAAAGTTGTGAATGTGTCTTCGGTTAACTGCTTCCACAAAGTACACCTCCAATGGCTACTGCAACAATATCTTAAGAACACCCTTTTTCTGAATTACACCCCAAATAAATAACTGCTTTGTCATAAAGAGTAGAGTATTTTTTCTAGATAAAGTTTCTCATAAATCCTTTTTTTACTTCCTGTGTAAAACTGTTTTGTAATACATAATCTCACAAAACTTTTATTCTCAGTTTGCATTTACTTGTAGCTTTATTTTCCTTGGATAGTTGAAATTCTCAAGTTGTAGACTCATGCTTTAAAATAACACTAATTCCAAGATATGCTATAGGTTGTTTCAGTTTATTATTCTTATCTCTCAGTGACCTTGGGTACATAGTACTGTTCATGCAACAACAGCAGCCCATCAATAACACTGAAATACTGGAGTCTCATCATACAGAGATACAAGCACTAAACTCTTGTGATTTTACATTGAGTTAAACATTAATAATTTATTTTGATCAAATTTGAAAGATTTACACTTACTTACTATACGTTACTATTTTAGCATTACTAACCTTTGAATTCCTTGCTCTTCAGCCCAGTTCAATGTTTATACTTTGATAATCCCCCTTATGGAAGCTTTGACTGCTGGAAAGCTGTGTTGTGTTAGAAGATACAGACAGAATCAAACTTTCAAAAAGCATTTTCCATTGTAGAAGCTGGAGCTAACCAAGTTACAACTCTTTATCAACCAGTTGCAATTAATTTTGTTTTGCTTCATACCCTATGCATGCTGTCATTTTTTGAGTGTAGCTCTGCAACACTTTATTTTACTTTTGACACCTCAGGCATGTTTACTCTCTTCAGTAATTTTTTTTTTTCAAGCAACTGAGTCTGTTGTGACCCAAGGTGAGAAAACCTAAAAGACATCTATAAACAATAGAAACCATAAGACTAGTTTGTCATTTGAGTGGTTGTCTGTCCTGTGTGTCTGTGTGTTGAGCTGCAATGGTCTGGTGACCTGTCCACGGTGTACCCTACCTTTCGACCAATAACTACTGTCCCTCCTCGACCTGCACAGATGAGCGGGAAAAGACAAATAAAGTTAAATAGCTTTGGAGGAAGATAATTTTTTTATTTAAATTAATTGATAAATGCAAAAAAAAATTCTTTTTTTATTGCTTTTTGGTATTTAATTGATCGGCTTTAATTAATATAGAAAAGAGTGTTTAACCTTTTGATTGATTCTTTCTTAGAAGTGTATAGCTAAGCAGGATTGTTTGTCTTGTAGAGTAGTATTTTGTCTTATTTCAGCTCATCTGTAGTAAAAGTACATTAATTGATTAGTTTTAGATGTATTTTTTTCCTCTACAGCTTTAGTAAAAAGTTATTTTCCATTTTGATTCTTTCAGTAATTATTAATCCCCAAAAATTTGTGAATCTCCTATTCATTTTAGGTGTGATAGTTAACTCAATGAAAAGTGAAATTAATCCTCCAGGCAGAACAAATTGTTATGACAACTTAAGTTATGACTGATTTTTTTATTAACCAGTGAGATTTACTGGTTTAAGGACATTAAATTCAAGTATAAAAGCTAGTATCTACTACACCACAATATGTTTCACACCTCTTTTTGAGGTTTTTATGTTTAAAAACTGACAGTTGACTCTACTTTCTTTTTTGTCTTTTTGCCCAGAGTGAATCCTTGTGTTATTCAGATGTTAAATTGCATGTGGAGTGGGAAACGCCAGTACAAATCATTTTCATTAGGTCCTGACCCCCTCTCTGACTTTTTCATGAGCCTCTCTAAAAAGTCACAGTTGGTCAAATTAAATTTACTGGGACAAGCGGAGAGAAGGAGCACTTAATGAAAGCATGACACATAACTTCAGAGGACAAAACCAATTGGATTGTTTATCGGCATATGGTAGGTCATCTAGAATCAGACCTGCTTCAAAAACATTTGCCATACATTGTTCTTGAGAAAGTGTTCCTTATACTGCACATCTATTAAAGTGAACCGGACTGCAACTGAGTGGCTTTACATTTTTACTACTTTCACTCACTAAAAACCAAATGTTATGTTACCCGAGGTATCAACAGATGAGTGCAGTACATAACACCCTATTTGCATTACATTTTGCTTTGCCTGTTCTGCTTAAGGAGAGAACTTTAACCTCTTGCACTGTGAAATATAGAGACTGAGCTGATATCATGCCAAGCATGCCCCACCATTTCTAGTAGTCTGTCTGGGTATGCTTAAATCCATTGATACGTTTGTCTGTTGCCTGGCAACACAGACCATGTGTGTTTGGACTTTTAAAGCCATAGCTGGGGCTCCTTAATGGCTTAGAAAGCTTAAAGCTGCAGCAACCCCGCCATTAAATACCACAGGAACAATACAATAACTGGAAAATAATTACTGCAGAGGTCACAGCATTAACTCAGCCTGTAAAGCAGAATAGAATATATCTTCTGCAAGCATTAAAACACCGAAGGCTAAGGAGAAAAAAATGGTCTTCATCCATTGGAGAAGAAATAAGGTCAGTGATTATTTTAGCATCTGCCCATTTAATTTCAAGAGCTCTCGTGCACAAATGGAACCTTTGACCCATCAGTGTTTATTAACATATGCAGGTTTTATTGCATGATTTCTTTTTTTCTACATTCATTATTTATGCTTGGTACTTTATTGCAATGTTTGCAGTAAGAACAGAATTTTTTTCTTGCTGAAGGTTTAAAAAGACTGTGATTTAAAAAGGAAGATGTCATAGAAAAGATATATTATTATCTTGTAAAGAATCATGATATAAACAATACAACTATGTAGTTTCAAAATACTTTTCTTCTTTAGATCAAATTAAAATTTGATATGCTGTGATTTTGAAAATTATACACCGTGTATTGTTTATTATTAAGATAAAAGCAACACACTGGAAACAATTTTCCAGCAGCTCCAGTAAATGTAAATGTATTGTGAAGTACTGAAACGTTTTTGGTAACATTATTATAACTCACTTATAACGGCTAAATTTGTGGCTGGAAATGTCACTTTGTTTTCAACTGATTGAAAGTAGGGTAACAGTAGGGTAGTAGGGTAGTAATATGACTGTTTGGGTAGGTAAGCAATGTTTAATTAAGTTTAAAAAATACTATATTTTTTTCTTTTGTTACAAAAAAATAGGCAGGTACTATTGCTCAACAAATCACACCTTTACAAATAAATAATACAGAACAGTAGCAAACAAATGGTATAATTCTACACAGTATTCTCTCCTCACTGTGTAGGGTGACCAAAAAAAAAATAATTCCAATCTGCTGCAACATAGCAAGCACACATTCAATTTACCATTTTGTTTTCATCTTTTCATCTTTATATTAAAAATATTTTCCATGTCTATTTGGAACAAAGATAAGGCCTATACTATGTTCAAATGTGTTTGGGCCTGGTATGTTACTTTAGCAGTGACATCATTCCTATTTTAACTTTTCTTTTTTCACAATGAATGTCATCTAACCTTCTGGGAATTAAAGATACATGCTCCCAAGTAGTCATATAGTTATTAGCTAAAATAACCAGAAAAAAGTCATACACCTCGGTTTCAAGTCTTTGACATGCTGAGGTGAGTTATGTGCCTACACATTGTAGCATGTGTTTAACTATTGCTATTACTAGGTCATTGCTGTGATATTTGAGCCACAGTTCTAGCAGTGGTGCACATGTGCAGTATACATGTGTCAGAGCCGTGGTGACCATGCGTTCAAAATGTTTTGACATTTTGAAAACATTCATATCTGGTAATGCAATTGTGTGTGCCACAGTCAAATGTTAGGTAAGGAGGTGCTATAGATCCAACATAACAGACAAACAGACACATACCGAACCTCTTGGTTTCCTGAACTTCATCAGTCATTGTGTACATGTACAGAGATGATTATTTGTGTGTGTGTGTGCGTCACACTTCTGTAGCCAACCAGCCTATTTGTGCACCTGTTCAAGACCAGAGCCATGAAACTAAATCCCACATGGTGTGGTGAGAGTGGAACAATGGTGGACCTGTGACCCAGAACAAGACAAAAGGAAGGTCTTGACATCCATATGAGAATAGAGAGAACATGCTCCATCCAGACTGCAGCCTGATTTCCAAGAAATTACATTTATATACAACTGTTTTGCATTAGTAATTCCCTTACCACAGGACATTTCTGAAACTTGATGCATATGCAAAGTAGTTGCAAATGAATGTAATTTGTAGGAGGGCATACGTGTGGAAAGATACAAGTGTCATGGTGTGTTATTGTTCATATTTACTGAGTAGTGATACTAACAGAGCCATTAAATAGATAACTTTGTGTCATTTCTTCCTAATATTTAAGTGTGATTCACTAAAGTAAGTACCCTTAAAAACATAGCAATTTTTTAAATATATCAAAAACAGACAGTTTTAAATAAAATCTTGTCTCCTGAATTCTCCAAATGCTTTATTGTAGTTGATTTCTCCATCTGTTCATATAATGCAAAATGTTGTTTGTATGTCTTTGAGCAACACATTTCAGTGTAACCGCTTTACTTTCACTGCTTTCAAATCACCCTCACACTTTTTCCAGCATGACTCTTTCACTATTGAGAGGAACATGATTGAATTTTGTCTTTTTCTCAGAAGCAGCTAGGACTGAAAAAAAGATTTGCAGTGCTTGAGGTTATACAGTGGTGTGTAGCGGCGCTGAATGACGCCCCATAATGGCACTTAAAAGAAAAACTTGCATCATTAATCATCCCTTCCTTTCATCCCCATGACACGAGAGACAAGGAAATCTATGTCTATCTGCGTACAGACAATAAATATAAGTGCTTCCCAGATTAGTCCCAGAAGAACAGAATGGATACTCTTTAGGAACACATTTTCCAGTCATCACTCAATTGACTAAAATAAGCCAATTATTTTTTTATACAACAGCATGCCAATTAGAGAAATGTCTGCTTGCCTCTATTCATGATATTGCAATGTGGCTTGTTTAAAGTGCTGCCAGACAACATCTTTTTAAGTCCAAAGCCATTTAAACAAGATTTTGAGAGTGGCTGCATGGTCTGTTATTGTTTTCACCAGGGGCTGAAAGGGACAGTTTAAGACTATTATCGCATAAAAAGAAAGCCCAACCCCCACCCCCAATCACAAAAAAGCATTTGGCCTGAATTACAGTCACATTTAAGAAACGTGTTTCTTAAATGTGATGTATATTAACTGTTGCATCAGGGCTTCTCACTTTAAATCATAGCAACATAGAGTGAAATAAAAAACATTTATAAAAAACAAAAGAAAAATATACAATACATTGAATTAGTTGGAGTGAAATATTCTAGTCTATTTGCCTTTCCTAACTGCAACAGCATTGCAAATAGAACAGGAAGGAACAGATACTAAGGTCACTATTTTTGCTATTCATGATGAATTGTCATTGATTGAAGCCAAGCCAACTTTATATATAAAACAGCATGTACTGAACAAAGTGCTGAACAAGAAAAATGATTAAAATGAATTAACAAAAACATTTAAACAAACACTTTAATTAAAAATAAAAATAAAATCCAAAGTAAAAGTTGCAGCTGGAAAATACAACATAAACCGGAACAAATAAAATAAAATCAACAATTAATACTGGGTCAAGCTCCAAGGAGAAGAGGTGGGTTTTAAGAGCAGATTTAAAATGGTTTAAATTGGATTTAACTCTCTTCTGTCTGAGCAAAATGCCAAATAGAGATCATCGTTGGTTTTTGCACATCCCTTCGTGTAACCTTGTCTTATGTGGGTCTAAACATAATGAAACTCAGTATATTTTGCAATACCAAGTCCTGTCACGTCTTTGTCCCTGTTTTGGACCCAACTGGAAGTACAATTCAATATATTGTCTATAAGTACCCCAGAGTGGTAACTTAAGTTTTAGCTGAATTAATCAGAAAGTAGGTCAGAATCTGTCTTTTTGAGTTACTTTGAAATACTGCTCAAATGCTGTGACATTTGAGCTGTATTTGATCAGTTCCATAGCCCAGGTGCATATGTGTGATATATAAAGTTATGTCTTATGAGTCTCATGTAACAATTTAAAGTGTTTACATGTGTTATGCACTGATAACAGCACACAAGGTACAGAGTTAAATGACTAGAAAGGCAACACAAGAGCAATATTTACCTAAAGCGGCAGACCTCACTAAACTATGGAAAAGCATGACAGATATCCAATGCTATGATATGGTTATTAAGAGCACAAATATACATTTTCATCCACACAATCTAACCGAATTACATAATGCTTTGATTTTTTCTTTTGGTTCTATTAAGTATTAGATTATATTTGTGAAAGAACCAGTATAAAGGCATGAAAATTGTGATTGCATTTTAAAGATAGGGCTGCACGGTGGTGCAGTTGGTAGCACTGTTGCCTTGCAGCAAGAAGGTCCTGGGTTCAATTCCCAACCAGGGGTCTTTCTGCATGGAGTTTGCATGTTCTCCCTGTGCATGCATGGGTTCTCACCGGGTACTCCGGCTTCCTCCCACAGTCCAAAGACATGCCTGTTAGGTTAATTGGTCACTATAAATTGCCCTTAGGGGTATGAATGAGTGTGTGTGTGTGGTTGTTTGTGTGTTGCCCTGCGATGGACTGGCGACCTGTCCAGGGTGTACCCCGCCTCTTGCCCATAGACTGCTGGAGATAGGCACCAGGTCCCCCGCAACCCACTATGGAATAAGTGGTAGAAAATGACTGACTGACTGACATTTTAAAGATAAATGTCATAGAGTGTACCAGTAAATCATAATTAAGGTAAATTGTATACCCCAGCTATAAATTATTGCATCCTCAATATTAACCTTTTTCTATGATGTGACAAGACCTTTCTTTCCAAGGCATGTCTGTTTTTTTTTACCTGAATACTTTAATGCAGGTTAAAACCTCTCTGTGGGTGTTCTTGGACAGTTTTGGGACCATACTTTCTAATTTATAAGTGTTTGCAGTTCAAGTCAAGAAGTTTTCCCTTCAAATATCAGACCACACAGAGAGCAAAACACAAAATAAGTGTTGTTATTCACTTATTACACATCTTATCCTAATCAGAAACTCTGTTCTGTCATGTTGTTTTTACATAAATGGAGACAAAAAAGCAAGAGACTAGCATATAGGGGTTTAGAACCAAAATATATTTTTCTGTTTTGAGCTGCAACATTTGCATCGCAAACAATAAACTCATGCACATACATTCCAGCAAACACTCACAGTTTCATAAAATAATGTCAAAAAACAGTGACAATAGAAAGGGAAAAAGTATGCATTGCTGCACTCTTGCCTCAGGTTAAGATCTGAAGGCACAATGATGATGAAAACATAAAAAAAACAAGCCAGCGGCAGCTGATCAATGTTGAAAAGCAGGTGTTTATGTGATCAGCTGACAGTAAGTGTTAGTTGGTCTGTAGTCAAACTGTAGACTGTCAAACGTTGTGTAATTGCTGGAGTGGACAAAGATGGGAAAGCTGACATCAATCTAAATGAAAATATTTAAATATACATAAAGCTTTTGTGTTATATAACAGGTATTAAAAGTTTTGGCAACCGTGAGCAGAGCAAGATCTGTCTTAAGCCTGTGGTATACATTAGTGTGCCAGATGTCTCGAAAGAATTTGGACATGAAGAACATTTCTTTGACTTTTATTCCCTCTTTTGAATCACACAACACTCTCTATAATTCCTATTTTAAATTGTGACAGTAACTGCAGATCAAATCTGTCAGATTTCAATTGAATTGCAACTCTAACTACTAGAAGTTTTGTGTAACCTTTTTACAATAAATACTCACTGTATTCAACTTCAACTATACATATGCTTGTAAAAACGAAGACTAACTTGCAACTCTTCTTATTGCTGCGTAATTTGTTCTCTGCCTCAGAAAACTACAAAAATAGGAACGTACAAGACCGGCCAAATCGACAGAACAAACCCCAGCAGCTTGCAAACATATGTTTGTAGGCGTCTAGACATACTGTTGTGGAAAAAGAAACAATGGGTATAAATCAGGTGTCAGGACATAGGTAGGGCATAACTAACTTCGTCACCAAAACCAAGACCTGTGATGAATTGGAACAAGCGTGATCCAAGAGGTCCTCCTTTACAAACAAATACTACCAAATAATGTTGGTCATAGCGTCAGACACTACAGAAAAAAACCTGAGATCACATACCATCTTCCAGTGGGTCAGTGTTAGTTTTGAGGCAACTCTCTGAATACATAAGACATTAGTGGTGTATCATTGTAACTTCTGACAACCACACCACTCTGAGTGGTGCCTTCTAGGTGTTTAATGAATTCAGATTTGTAATAGTTACCATGCTGAGTTGTCTTCACTCGTCGTTGTTCCAGGCAATACAGGTTATATAAATAGAGCACAAAACAAATACATTGGCCTAAATTGTGTGAGCTAGTATTCTTTGCACTGCATATCTTTGCACTGTGTGAGATTTGCTGAGTTAGTGAAACCAGATCGTTAGGCTGGATAGTCGTAACACTTTGCAACGCGAGAAAATGTATGCAAATAAACATGTAGAAATAAAGTGAAAATCTTTACCATCCGGCCATATAGGTTCTTGCTTGCATAACTCCTTTAATATGCTGATGATATGCTAAATGTTAACACTAGACTAATATAAAATGTCCACACTACCAGTCAAAAGTTTGGACACAGCTCCTCATTCAATAGTTTCTCTTTATTTTTATTCCTACCTGTGGGAACGTCTTTAAGACTGCTGGAAAACCTGTTCAGGTGACTTCCTCATGAATCTCATCAAGAGAATGCTAAGAGTGTGCAAAGCAGTAATCGATGCAAGGGGGGGCTATTTTGAAGAATCTAAAATATAAATGTTTTTTTGAATTCTCCCTTTTTTGTTTGCCACATAATTCTATATATTTTACTTCCTAGTTTCCTCCTTAGTTTCCTACAATGTAGAAAGTAATTAAAACAAGAAAAGCCACTGTATGACAAAGGTGTGTCCAAACTTTTGACAAGTAGTGTATCTAGTGCTCTAACCAAACAATCATCAAGAAGTACATCCTCTCAAGGCTGCAGTTATCCCTGAGACTTGTATGCCTTTTTTCTACCACACATTTTCCTTTCAATTAACTTCAAATTAAATGCTTGGATACAGCACTCTGCAAGCACCCAGTAACTTTAACACTGACCTTTTGTGACTTCACATTTTTGTGCAGCGTGTTAATGAGTGTCTCCTGAGCAACTTTCTTTTTAAAATGTTGCTATGAAATAGTCAAATTTTCTGAGAAACTGTTTTCTTTAGCTGTAAAGCCTAATCATCACACTTAATACTCACTCTTTATTCATTGCATCTACATAATACATTAGTTTCATATTTTGAATTCCATTCCTGTAATATATTAACTTTACAATGATATTCCAGCTTATCAAGATGCATCTGCAAGTAAAGATGGAGTAGATAGATCAGTATCTTACACTATATCATCCCTCTATGATTAGTAACAGTGAAGATGTTTATTTTTCTAGAAGTTGTAATTATTTTTTCTAGAAGAGAGTGTAAAATCGCATGTGCCTCTCAGCAGTAAACAGAGACTGCTTATTCATTTTCATCCTGAAGCAAAAATGCCTGAGCTTGAGGCTACAGCTGCACTCTGGGTATTTTCAACAACATTCAAGGTACTTTGTGTAAACCTGCTGCTCATAACAGTAAAATACAGAGTTTCCTCTCTGCTTTTAAATTTAGATTTATTCATGGATTAAATATAATCTAACAGAAATCTGTCAATATGAGCCTCCCTGACAAACAGACCACCATGACATAGAAACATCCTTTATAATTAAAAAATAAACACTTTTCTGCGTTCAGGAAATATACTAAAACAATGACATTTAATTCATTTATTGTTTCACAAAGAGAAGACTTGTTTTGGTCCTTATGGGAAGATAAGATCCGTTAACCAACCTAAACACAAAACAGACTGTCAAAAGAAACGAGAATGACAACCATTTGAACAATGCTGTTGGCTTATGATGTCTGTGAAAAATGGTATTCAAATGTTGGAATCCCTGCAAGCATCGAGTGGAGGACAAACAAAAGGATGAAAGGTTTTCAATGTAAGACCTGGAACTGATGTTAGAAACCATCTGTCTCATACTTGTCCCGGCTGTCTTATCTGATTCTATTCCTGTGTAACACAACACAACTGGGGCACTGCGCTACACCCTGTCCCCTGATGACCAGCAAGAAATACACCGTAAACAGTTTAAGAGAAATGGTACAAGAATACACCTGTTATCTTGCAACATACCATTTTTTATTTTTTTTTATTTTTTAACTTTATGTCCTGCAGTTATTTCCCTTCTACTGTATTCATTAAATATTGTGCCGTAATTTTAAAAGATCAAAAGTGTTGTGTATAAGCTACTGTGACGTTGCTATATTGCCTTTATTTACTTATGATTGACATGAGCAAGCATGGAAAACAGATTAAATTACTGTGTGCTGGACTATCAGTGCAGATGCTTTTGTACACATCCCCTTACTTTGCATTGCTTCGCAGTTCAAACTAATGTTACTTGGATATCAGATTTTCTGAATTCCACATCAGAAAAATGAGCAGAAACACACCCTGAACTCAGAACTTGGAAATTCAAATATTTTTCTCCAACAGTGACTTCAAAATCCCAGATATGGCCATTGTTTTAAAATGTAGTGGTAGGTGCAGGAATGAACTGCTTATTTACAGATCTGTCAGTTTGTATCTCACTAAGTCATACATAAATCATACAATTTTGTGTTTTGAACTCCTTCTGGTATGCACAAAATGGTCCAGATGTACTAAGTTTTCACTTGTATTAACAATGTTAGCAGCCATTACAGCTTGTTAGCAGGCATCTAGCTTCCTACAACCATATCCCAGAGTACACTGGAGTGAGATCACCGAACAACCTCTAGGACCAATCCAACTCTAACAATGAAGTATAGTAAGAGTTGCATTCATGTTAACCATATTGCATAATATTACACTTTGCAGCAATCCCTCGTACTTGACATGCATATGGTAACAGTCGAAAGTAAAATTCACTTTTAACAGATAGAAACTGCTGACTGGGGCTTTTAGAAGACATTAGTCTTTTACTTGCCTGTGTAAATGCTGAGTGTTAATATGCAGCTATAAATAATCCATCCTGGTATCCGGTGAAAGATCGTTAGTGGGACAAAGCAGTGGTGTGATTGCTTTAATCCACTGTGAATTGTTTTTTCTTTTAAAACAGAAGATTATAACCTACCCCTCAACAATGTTGCCTCTCGTTACATCTATGTTGCACCAGTTTATTACCACAGTAGCAAAGAAAAGACATTTTAGACGCTGAATTTAGAGCATATTTTATTTAAACAATTTTTTTTATGGCTGCCACAGTTGTACCTTTGGTACATGAAAATTGGATGGTTTTGTGAGGGGGTTGTATCTTGTAATCTAGCCAGAAGTCATAACATCCTACACACTGGACCTTTGAACTGTGTCTTTAAGCTTGTTTTGGTTCAAAAACCCACATTTTCTCTTTCGGTTCATTGTCATGGTCAAGAAATGCCAGGAGTTGTTTTTCTGTGCAGAGAGAGTCTGCCTGAGTAGCAGATGAACACAGTGGAACATTTTGTAGCTGATGAAGCAGACTCAGGAGAGTTCCCTGGGGAGATGATGGAAAGAAAAGCAGAGCTAAAATGTACAGGTAGGTAAATATTCAACTAACGACCAGTATAAAAAAAAACACAAATCCAGAGGATTTAAATCGGCTTTGCCAGAAGTATGATAATTATATCTGTTATCTATCTACAGTTAGCGCAATTTCTACACAACCAGTAAAAGTAAAGGTTGTATGCCATAACATCAATGATCCAGTGAAATATGGGTCCAACTGAACTTCTGTGTTTAATTATTTATTCCTCAAGCTCAGTTTTGAGCCAGACATGCATATTGCAATGATCAACATGCTATCCTACCACATAAACTATCAGAATGGCCTGAAAAGGCCCAATAGTGCACGAATGGGCCGGAGACTTTGCGATGATACAGCTTTGCCTGCAGACTGCAGTATTTGTAGGTGATATTTCACAGCTCGTTCGTTCAGATGTGTATGTTTGTGTGTGTGATCATTTTGCATGACTCATGACAATGAGCCATGCAAAATGTACCTGTACTGCAACTAAAGGTGCAGTACAGGTACAGGTACAGGTAGGTGTTGTTCTACCGCAACAACACCTACTGTAAGCCGACATAAATAATACAAATTTGAAATACAATGCCTTGTAATAGTATCTAAGCCCACTGAACCTTTTCTTTTTGTCACATCAGAAAAAATTATTATAATAGGTATTTTTTGTGATATGATGGTATAGACCAACACAACAGTGTATATCTGAAGAAAATGAAGCAAAAGAAAACTTGCCGTTATCCATAAACTACAGAATTGTGAAGTGCACAAGCTGTTTTGTCGACAGATTATCTCACTGGAGCAGTGGATCCATGCAGCTCTTCCAGCATTGCCTCTTAACTGCTTCTCTGATTAATGCTCTTTTTGCCATGCCTGTCAGTTTAGTTGTCTTGGTAGGTCTGCAGTTGTGCCACACTTTTTCCATTTCAGGATGATGGATTAAACAGTGCTCTGTGAAATGGTCACAGCTTGGGATATTGCTTTACACCATAATCTTTTTTATTTCTCCACGACTTTGGTGTGTTCCGTTATTGTCATGTTGTGACCAAACGTTCTCTGACAAACCTAAGGCCTTCACATACCTGCTGTATTTATAACAACATCGAATTGTTTGCAATGGATTTACACTCACCTGCCACTGTATTAGGTACACCTTGCTAGTACCGGGTTGGACCCCCTTTTGCCTTCAGAACTGCCTTAATCCTTCGTGTCATAGATTCAACAAGGTACTGGAAACATTCCTCAGAGAGTTTGGTCCACATTGACATGGTAGCATCACACAGATGCTGCAGATTTGTCGGTTGCACACCCATGATGTGAATCTCCCATTCCACCACATCCCAAAGGTGCTCTATTGGATTGAGACCTGGTGACTGTGGAGGCCATTTGAGTACAATGAACACATTTTCATGTTCAAGAAACCAGTCTGAGATGATTTGTGGTTTATGAGATGGCGTGTTATCCTGCTGGAAGTAACCATCAGAAGATGGGTACACTGTGGTCATAAAGGGATGGACATGGTCAGCAACAATACTCAGGTAGGCTGTGGCATTGACACGATGCTCAATTGGTACTAAGGGGCCCAAAATGTGCCAAGAAAATATCCCCTACACCATTACACCGCCTCCACCAGCCTGTCCGTTAATACAAGGCAGGATGGATCCATGCTTTCATGTTGTTAACACTAAATTCTGACCCTACCATCCGACTGTCGCAGCAGAAATCGAGACTCAGCAGACCAGGCAACGTTTTTGCAATCTTCTATTGTACAATTTTGGTGAGCCTGTGCGAATTGTAGCCTCAGTTTCCTGTTCTTAGCTGACAGAAGTGGCACCCGGTGTGGTCTTCTGCTGCTGTAGCCCATCCGCCTCAAGGTTCGACGTGTTGTGCGTTCAGAGATGCTCTTCTGCATGCCTTGGTTGTAACGAGTGGTTATTTGAGTTACTGTTGCCTTTCTATCAATCAACAAGGCATTTTCACCCACAGAACTGCCGCTCACTGGATATTTCTCTTTATTTGGACCATTCTCTGTAAACCCTAGAGATGGTAGTGAGTGAAAATCCCAGTAGATCAGCAATTTCTGAAATACTCAGACCAGCCTGTCTGTGTTATGATTCTGACCTGTCTGCCTGCTCTGCTCTCACTCATGCAATCGACTCATGTGCTTCACCTGTCTGCTGCTGTGCTGCTGCGCAGTCAACGTCATGCCACACACCTGTAGAGCTGCAGTTATGTACAGCCCTCTGACAGGCTGACGGTGCCAGATTTTCGAAAACATTTCCTTCCTGACTGATCTTGTTCTCTGACCCTGCCTTGCCTCACGGATTTTGCCTGCCTGCTCCTTGTCTGACGGATTGGATTTCTGATTTTCGACTCTGTTTTCTGCCTCTGGTTTTCTGCCTCTGCCTGCCCCTTGTCTGATGCCTCTAGCCCTGGAATTTGACCCTGTTTCTATCCCTGGATTTACGCCTCAGCCAAGCCACTGGTTTATTCAGCCTGAGCCCGCCTGGCTCTCAAGTCTGCCTGGAATTATTGTCAAGAGGACAATCACAGCTCTCTGTGTTCCTGTCACAGCTTCAGCTGATTCCCCGGAGGAATTGGATCAGTTGGCAATCCGACTTCAGTCCGTTGGACCCTTCCTCATTAACTATTGCCCGTCTAGATTCCGGCATGAGGGAAATAATTTCTATGCTGTGCTCCATGACTCCTGCCTCCATGCCAGCACCCTCATTGCTAGTTTCCCCCAGAGTTCCTGATCTTTCCGCTGTTATACGAGCACCTAGACTCACGCATCCTGAGCTGTTTAAGGGAGATCCTGACCAGTGCTGTGCTTTTCTTACTCAGTGTGAGATTTATTTTGAGCTTCAGCCTTCTTCTTTCCTTTCTGAGCGCTGTAAGGTGGCGTTTGTTATTTTCCTGCTCTCTGGAAAGGCTAAGCAATGGGGCACTGCTGAGTGGGAAAATAGTTCGGTCACATGTACTTCTTATTCTGCATTCTCCAAGGAGGTCATCGGGGTTTTTGATCAAGTTCTTCCTAGAAGCTACACCTGGACTGGCTCTGTGTCTGCCTGTGACACCTTTCTGGAGAGGGGAATCGTCCGAGCTTCTGCTGGCAACAACTTAATGCTCACCCTCTACCAATGATCCACATGGCCCTGTCTTTCAGTGTTTAACCCTTTCTCTCTCCTAGACATGGTTAGTGACTGAGCTTTTACTGTGACTAACTCTATGTGCTCTCTTTCAGACTCTAACCTTGAAAACTGGCTCAGAGTTTATCTGTTCTTTCTTTCTAGGTGAAACCACTAAAGGAGCTACATCCATTAACATTTACTTTTCCTTCCCATAGAAAGTACTTCTGGATCAGTGTTTCTGTGTTCTTTTTGTGTCTCTGCTCTGTTTTCTCAAACCCCCAGTCGGTAGTGGCAGATGGCCGCTCATACGGAGCCTGGTTCTGCTAGAGGTTTCTTCCTGTTAAAAGGGAGTTTTTCCTCTCCGCTGTCGCTACATGCATGCTCAGTATGAGGGATTGCTGCAAAGTCAACGCCAGTGACTGTCCACTGTCTCTACATGCTCATCCGGGAGGAGTGAATGGTGCAAGTCACTGACTGGATGCAATCTGCTGGGTTTCCTTAGATAGAAAAACTTTTTATCCAATTTGAATAAAAGCTAACTCCGACTGCACTGTTCAATTGTTAGGATTAAAAGGAATGTATGTACCTGACTGTTGTGAAGTGCCTTGAGACAACATGTGTTGTGAATTGGCGCTATATAAATAAAACTGAATTGAATTTAATTGAATTCTTCCTAGTCGTGAAGCTGCCAGAGGTTTACTCTCCATTAAACAGGGGGAGAGAAGCGTCACATCATATATTATTGACTTTAATTTGTTGGCAGCTGACAGTTTCTGAAATGAGCATGCTCAAATGGATGCTTTCATGCAAGGTCTTAATGAGAACATCAAGGATGAACTGGCTACCTGGGACTACCCTGCCTCCCTTCCCGAACTTGAGGACCTGGCAACCCGCATTGATTTATGGTTCACAGAAAGGAGGAGGGAGAGGCGTCATAGCTCACAGTCCTGTTCCCCACCTAGAACCCAAGGGTCTTCCACCCCCTTCTGATCACTGTTATGACCCGGAGCCCATGCAGTTGGGTCGTTCAAAGATTTCTGCGGGGGAGCGTAATCTTTCAGGATCATCAACTCGCCTAAACTACCCATTGTTTTAGGGACCTCCTGGTTACAAAAGCACAACTCCCACATTGACTGATAAGCCAAATAAATTTTGGGCTGGGCTACGTCCTGCTCGGCCACGTGTCTGTCTTATGCCACCACAGATAATATTCCGGAAAATGACATTGAGGAGACATACCCCAATTTGTCTAAGGTGCCTCCCAAATATCATGCTTTTAAGGAGAACCAAGCCATGAGGAAATACAGGGGTTGGACAATGAAACTGAAACACCTGTCATTTTAGTGTGAGAGATTGTCGTGCTCGTACTCGTCGTCTTCCGCTTTATCCGGGAATGGGTCGCGAGGGCAGCAGACTCAGCAGAGACGCCCAGACGTCACTCTCCCCAGACACCTCCTGCAGCTCCTCCGGGGGGAGCCCAAGGCATTCCCAGGCCAGCCGAGAGACATAGTCCCTCCAGCGTGTCCTGGGCCGTCCCCTGGGCCTCCTCCCGGTGGGACGTGCCTGGAACACCTCCCGAGGAAGGCGTCCAGGAGGCATCCAGTATAGATGCCCGAGCCACCTCAACTGGCTCCTCTCGATCTGGAGGACTAGCGGTTCTACTCCGAGCCCCTCCCGGATGGTCGAGCTCCTCACTCTATCTCTAAGGGAGTGCCCGGCCACCCTACGGAGGAAGCTCATTTCCGCCGCTTGTATCCAGGATCTCGTTCTTTCGGTCATGACCCAAAGTTCATGGCCATAGGTGAGGGTAGGAACGTAGACCGACCCCTCATGACAACCACAAAATCAAGGCACGTGACGTCGCCCGGTACGGAGGAGCTGGGATCCCACCCTGGAGCCAGGCCTGGGGTCTGGACTCGTCTGAGAGCGCCTGGTGGCTGGGTTGGTCCTTGCGGGACCCGGCCGGGCTAAGCCCGAACGAGAGATGCGAGACCATCCCCCAGTGGGCTCACCACCTGCAGGGGGAACCGTGAGGGACCGGTGCAAAGAGGATTGGGCGGCGGACGAAGGTGGAGACCTCGGCGGCCCGATCCCCGGATGCTTAGGCTGGCTCTAGGGACGTGGAATGTCACCTCGCTGGGGGGCAAGGAGCCTGAGCTGGTGCGGGAGGTCGAGAGATATCGACTAGTAATACTCGGGCTCGCCTCCACGCATAGCGTGGGCTCTGGAACCCATCTCCTCGAGAGGGGCTGGACTCTCTTCTACTCTGGAGAGGCCCACGGAGACAGGCGGCGGGCTGGGGTGGGTTTGCTTGTTGCCCCCCAGCTGGATAGTGCCCCTCCTCGGGACTCCATTATTCTGATGGGGGACTTCAACGCCCACGTGGGAAACGACAGTGACACCCGGAGAGGCGTGATGGGGAGGAATGGCGTCCCCGATCTGAATCCGAGGGGTGCTTTGTTATTGGACCTCTGTGCTAGTCAAGGATTGTCCATAATGAACACCATGTTCAAACATAAGGGTGTTCATCAGTGCACTTGGCACCAGGATACCCTAGGCAGGAGGTCAATGACCGACTTTGTTGTCATATCATCAGACCTTTGGCCACATGTTTTGGACACTCGGGTGAAGAGAGGGGCTGAGCTGTCCACTGATCACCATCTGGTGGTGAGTTGGATCCGCTGGGGGAGGAGAAAGCCGGACAGACTTGGCATGCCCAAGCGCATAGTGAGGGTCTGCTGGGAAAGTCTGGCGGACCCCTTGGCCAGGGATGTATTCAACTCTCACCTCCGGGAGAGCTTTGACCAGATTCCGAGGGATGTTGGATACATAGAGTCCGAGTGGACCATGTTCTCCGCATCTATTGTCTTTGCTGTTGCCCGTAGTTGCGGCCATAAGGTCTGCGGCGGCAATCCCCTATCACGGTGTTGGACACCGGCAGTAAGGGACGTTGTCAAGCTGAAGAAGGAGTCGGCTGTGGTCGGCTTCTGGGACTCCTGAGGCGGCTGACGGGTACCGTGGGGCCAAGCGTACTGCGGCCCGGGCGGTGGCAGAGGCAAAAACTTGGACATGGGAGGAGTTTGGTGAGGCCATGGAGAAGGACTACCGGTTGGCCCCGAAGCGATTCTGGCAAACCGTCTGGCGCCTCAGGAGGGGGAAGCAGTGCTTCGCCAACACTGTTAACAGTGTGGGTGGAGAGCTGCTGACCTCGACTGGGGACATTATCGGCCGGTGGAAGGAGTAATTCGAGGATCTCCTCAATCCTGCCATCACGCATTCCTTGGTGGAAGCAGAGGCTGGGGACTCAGGCTTGGACTCTTTCATCACCCAGGCTGAAGTCACCGAAGTGGTTAAAAAGCTCCGCGGTGGCAGGGCTTCGGGGTTGGATGAGATCCGCCCCGAGTACCTCAAGTCTTTGGATGTTGTGGGGCTGTCATGGTTGACACGCCTATTCAACATTGCGTGGCGGACGGGGACAGTGCCTTTGGATTGGCAGACTGGGGTGATGGTCCCCCTACATAAGTGTGGGAGATTTCATGGCTAAGTTGGACCAGCCTGGTAGCCAGTCTTCATTGATTGCACATTGCATCAGTAAGAGCAGAGTGTGAAGGTTCAATTAGCAGGGTAAGAGCACAGTTTTGCTCAAAATATTGAAATGCACACAACATTATGGGTGACATACCAGAGTTCAAAAGAGGACAAATTGTTGGTGCACGTCTTGCTGGCGCATCTGTGACCAAGACAGCAAGTCTTTGTGATGTATCAAGAGCCACGGTATCCAGGGTAATGTCAGCATACCACCAAGAAGGATGAACCACATCCAACAGGATTAACTGTGGACGCAAGAGGAAGCTGTCTGAAAGGGATGTTCGGGTGCTAACCCGGATTGTATCCAAAAAACATAAAACCATGGCTGCCCAAATCACGACAGAATTAAATGTGCACCTCAACTCTCCTGTTTCCACCAGAACTGTCCGTTGGGAGCTCCACAGGGTCAATATACACGGCCGGGCTGCTATGGCCAAACCTTTGGTCACTCATGCCAATGCCAAACGTCGGTTTCAATGGTGCAAGGAGCGCAAATCTTGGGCTGTGGACAATGTGAAACATGTATTGTTCTCTGATGAGTCCACCTTTACTGTTTTCCCCACATCCGGGAGAGTTACGGTGTGGAGAAGCCCCAAAGAAGCCTACCACCCAGACTGTTGCATGCCCAAAGTGAAGCATGGGGGTGGATCAGTGATGGTTTGGGCTGCCATATCATGGCATTCCCTTGGCCCAATACTTGTGCTAGATGGGCGCGTCACTTCCAAGGACTACCGAACCATTCTTGAGGACCATGTGCATCCAATAGTTCAAACATTGTATCCTGAAGGCGGTGCCGTGTATCAGGATGACAATGCACCAATACACACAGCAAGACTGGTGAAAGATTGGTTTGATGAACATGAAAGTGAAGTTGAACATCTCCCATGGTCTGCACAGTCACCAGATCTAAATATTATTGAGCCACTTTGGGGTGTTTTGGAGGAGCGAGTCAGGAAACGATTTCCTCCACCAGTGTCACGTAGTGACCTGGCCACTATCCTGCAAGAAGAATGGCTTTAAATCCCTCTAACCACTGTGCAGGACTTGTATATGTCATTCTCAAGATGAATTGTCACTGTATTGGCCGCAAAAGGAGGCCCTACACCATACTAATAAATTATTGTGGTCTAAAACCAGGTGTTTCACTTTCATTGTCCAACCCCTGTAGGTCGATGAGTCACTTAAAGCTGGTATAATCAGACCCCCTTCTTCTCCAGCAGGGGCAGGCTTCTTCTTTTGTGGGTAAGAAGGATGGTTCCTTGAGACCATGCATCGACTACAGGGGACTAAACGACATCACCATCAAGAACCGATACCCTCTACCACTAATGAATACTGCTTTTGACCAGATTCAAGGCGCCCAGATTATCTCCAAGCTAGATTTGAGAAATGCTTACCACCTTTTCTGCATCAAGGAAGGGGACGAATGGAAGATGGCATTTAACACTCCCACTGGTCACTATGAGTACTGTGTAATGCCTTTTGGTTTAACCAATGCCCCTGCAGTGTTTCAGGCATTGGTGAAAATGTCCTGAGGGACATGGTTGGACAGTTTGTTTTTGTTTACCTTGATGACATTCTGATTTATTCCCAGGATCTGGAAACTCACAGAAGTCATGTTCGGGCCGTTCTCCTCCGTCTTCTTCAAAATCATCTGTTTGTCAAAGCTGAAAAGTGTGAATTTCACAACACCATCACTTCATTCCTAGGATTCATCATCTCTCCAGACCAAGTCATAGTGGACCCTTCCAAAGTCAAGGCAGTCTTGGAATGGCCTTCTCCTACCGATTTCAAACAGCTTCAAAGGTTTCTGGGGTTTGCTAACTTTTACAGACGTTTCCTCAGAAATTATAGCCTCGTAGCAGCCCCTCTCAATGCTCTCACTTCGTCTAAGACCAAGTTTGTATGGAACGAGATGGCAGAAAGAGCTTTTGTCAAGCTCAAAGGTTTATTTACACCTGATCCTGTTTTACGGTCCCCTAACCCCAATAAATAGTTCATAGTGGATGTTGACGCCTCTAACACTGGGGTTGGAGCAGTCCTAAGCCAAAGAAGTTATGATGATCGTATTCACCCATGCGGCTTCTTTTCTAGGACTTTGTCCCAAGCACAGCGCAATTATGATGTGGGGGACCGAGAACTGCTGGCAGTCAAGTTGGCTCTCGAGGAGTGGAGGCATTGGCTAGAGGGGGCTAAGGAACCGTTTCTTGTTTGGACAGATCATAAGAATCTGGAGTACCTGAGATCAGCGAAGCGCCTTAATCCCAGGCAGGCAAGGTGGGCTTTATTTTTTGGAAGATTCAACTTCTCTCTGTCTTTCAGACCTGGAGTCAAAAATGGCAAACCAGATGCCCTGTCCAGAAAACAGGAACCCTCCGAGTCACAGGCCTCTGGGGAGGATGAGTTTATTCTCCCATAATCAGTGAGACTCTCTGTCACCAGGTTGGAGTTGGAAGGAGAGGTTAGGGATGCCACCAAAGACCTCCCTATCCCAAATTCATGCCCACCTGACCGGTGTTTTGTCCCGGAGCGTCTCATACCCAAGGTACTTAATTCATGCCATAATTCACGTCTGGTATGTCATCCTGGTATCAGCAGGACTCAGTTTTGGTGGCTATCTTTTGTCAAAGATGTTACAGATTACGTCGCAGCCTGTACTCAGTGTTCTCAAGCCAAGTCTTCTCGTCACCCTCCTGCGGGACTCTTGCAACCACTACCAGTTCCTCCTCGCCCCTGGTCACACATAGCCATGGACTTCGTGACAAGTTTGCCAGTTTCTAATGGCTTCACAGTTCTGTTAACTGTCATTGACAGATTTTCAAAGATGGTTCACCTTGTCCCTCTCAAGAAGTTGCCTTAAGCCAAGGAAATGGGGGACATTCTGGCACATGAGGTTTTTCGCCTTCACGGCATACGC
Source organism: Girardinichthys multiradiatus (assembly GCF_021462225.1). Classification (NCBI taxonomy): domain Eukaryota; kingdom Metazoa; phylum Chordata; class Actinopteri; order Cyprinodontiformes; family Goodeidae; genus Girardinichthys; species Girardinichthys multiradiatus. The sequence continues at coordinate 39,633,302 of NC_061797.1, read as the reverse complement.
ACAGAAATTGTCTCGGACAGGGGGCCCCAGTTCATGTCATGTTTCTGGAAAGAGTTTTGTTCCTTGCTGGTGATTAGAGTTAGTTTGTCCTCAGGATTTCACCCACAGTCTGATGGACAGACTGAGAGGGCCAAACAGGAGGTGGAGACCAAACTTCGCGCACTATGTGAGTCAGACGCAACAAAAGGGTCTCAAAATTTACCCTGGGTTGAATATGCTGTCAACACCCTCCCGGCTAGTGCCACGGGGTTATCTCTTTTCCAAGTTGTGTTTGGTTTTCAGCCACCCATGTTCACAGTCCAGGAGAAAGAAGCGGAGGTTCCCTCTGCTCAGGCCACAGCCCTAAGATGTCAGCACATCTGGAGAAAGGCAAGAAGGTCTATGATCAGGATGTCGGAGATGCAGGCATGCACAGCAAATCGTCGGAGAGTCCCTTCTCCAGGTGGGACAGAAGGTTTGGCTGTCCACCAAGGAACTCCCGCTCCTGGTTGACTACAGTAAGCTGGCACCTCATTTTGTGGGACCCATATCCAAGATCATCAATCCTGTGGCTGTTCGTTTATGTCTGCCTCACGCAATGAGAGTTCACCATACCTTCTACGTGTCCTGGATCAAGCCCTATGTGGTGTCCTGTCTCAAGTCCGCCTGGAATTATTGTCAAGAGGACAATCACAGCTCTCTGTGTTCCTGTCACAGCTTCACACAGATTCCCCGGATCAGATCAGACGGCAATCCGACTTCAGTCTGTTGGACGCTTCCTCATTAACTGTCTGGATCACTTCCTCCTCTGGATTCTGTGCCTCATCCCCAGACTGAGAAGGTTAGTGGCTTTATCTAACTCTTTGCAAATCCTGAGTTTTATTCAGCCACTAACTAGTCTGTCTGTCCTCAGTGGTTCCTGCAAGCTGACTGCTGTTCTCCTACTTTCTGATCCTGAGTTACTGAATAAACCTTTTTACTTATCACTTTGTGTTTGGCTGAATTTGGGTTCCCTGTCTCTGGTCGTAATAGTCTGGCACCAACAACCATGCCAAGTTCAAAGTCACTTTAATCACCTTTCTTCCCCATTCTGATGCTCGATTTGAACTGCAGCAGATCGTCTTGACCATGTCTACATGCCTAAATGCATTAAGTTGCTGCCATGTGATTGGCTGATTAGAAATTTGCGCTAACGAGCAGTTGGACAGTTGTACCTAATAAAGTGGCCGTTGAGTATCAGTCAGTCAGTCATTTTCTACCGCTTATTCCATAGTGGGTCGCGGGGGAGCTGGTGCCTATCTCCAGCAGTCTATGGGCGAGAGGCGGGGTACACCCTGGACAGGTCGCCAGTCCATCGCAGGGCAGCCGGTGAGTATATTTAAGTATATTAACATTAAGGGGGGAGGGTGTGTGTGTGTTTTGTATTTAATGTGAAGGAAATTGAAGCTTTAAAGTGCTTATTAATGGCTTTGCATAGACTTTCAGTCAAAATGGATGCTGTTTGTTTTTTTAGGATACCAAATGTCAGAAATAAACTTGTTTGTAGCGCCAGCTCTTGGATTGCCAACCTAAGAAAATTTAGTTTTTTTCTGTCTTGTTAACACACAATTCCCCAACTAACAATAAATTAATTAAAACATTCACTTGCATATGGTTTTACATTGCAAAAGCAATTTGTTGGACCACTTGTTTGCTAAGTATTGGATTATTTGCACGTTATTGGACGTCACTGTGCCCCTCCAATGGCATCGGCCATTTTGTACCCAGGACAGCCCGCTCCTACATATCCCATTGAGCATTGCGACTGATATGACTGGGCGTCCCCAGTCTGACGTCACAGGATGCTATATAGGAGGCGCTCATGTTTGAAAAGCTGCCTTCCGCTGGAAACGACCTGGTGATTGAAGAGCGCCACTTTAAGAGAAGAACTCTGTGAAGAGTTTCATTCATTCTCTCTCGTTGGACAACGAACTATTCATAACTGAAGTCTGTGGACTAAGAAGGCCGCAGGTTTCACTTTTGCCGATCGAAGACGTGAGTTAACACGTAACTGGAGACACGGAGCTTCGGAGAGACGAACCGCTACCGTGTTTCATTTTCAAGTCGACTTTGATGGTCAGATCATATTTTTCCTTTTTGTCAAGAAGACCGAAGGACAAAGACTGACCGTTCCCCTGAGTTAATTGTGGACGCACAATTAACTCAACCCCACGTTTCCTCGCTCGAATTCCCTCGCTCAGGAAGAAGACTACACAAGTAAAACCCATTTCTTTTTTTTATTTCTTTATTAGAAGGCCCGGGCAGGGTCAGAGGTTGTAGAAGCGATCAGAATCGCTGGTTAGGATCTCATGTGTTCTGAATAATATGTGCATGTAACCTTGCTTGTTGAAACTTTGATGTGTTATGTAATATCGGGATCCGCCGTGTTCCTAGAGCTGTTTGTGTTTACTATCTGAACGCGGGTGCGTTGCAAAACTGGACTGTTAAAACGACCTCATGGTAAAATTCTCCATTTTACCTTTGTCTTCAATCTCACTGTGCTAGCTTGCCGCCAAAAGTTATCAATCCTTTGTGTTCAGGAGTAAAGGGGGAAGTTTTATGATCAGAAGATCATAAAAGACACTCTAAGCTGCGCTCCAACCCCCCCACTAGTCATCACCACACCCTCCTTTCATATCCTCTCCTTTCCTCTGTTGTGCCATAAACTGCTGGTTGACTCAATACATACCCACTACCGTTTGTTGATTTTGCTTATTTAGATGTGTTTACCCCTGTGTGTGTAGAATTTTGCATGTTGAGTAGGTGAAAATTAATAAATATTCACATAGATAAAGAGAGAGCGTTTGGTGTTTCATTGTGTGCAAAAAGTGATGTGTCAGTCAAAATAAGGTTCAAGTTCCACACGTTTCGGCAGAAACGGTCGATTAAACAGTGACATCTCCGGCAATAGTTATTAACTATTACGGAGTATTTAACGGTTGTAATTGTCAGAGGCGTTGAGCCACAATTACAACACCAGAAACCTCTCTGGTCTCGATTCGTAAATGAGGATTTATGGTTAAGAAATTGATTTTGTCAGATTATGATTTGTAATTATAATTATTGATCAAGATTATTCAATCAATAATCATACTCCCAACAAATTTATGTGACATAACTTCTCCACACTGCTTCATTTTAAAGTCTTTTTAATGATGTCGCAATGTGAAAAAGTTTAAGGGGTTTGAATAGTTTTGTGATGAACTATATCAGCGTAAAAAGTAAATATACCTTAAAGTTATGGCCTGGAACTGTGTTATGAAATGCTTGCCTGACTATGACCCGGTCAAGCACGATCAGCTTACTAACTGAAAAACCCACTGTGCTCTAATTTAGGCAAGGTAAGCTAAGTAATTAGGTTATAACTGGCTTCCTTACAGTCAAATTACTTCTTTTGGCACATTTCTTCCTTATAGCGTCTATTAGACTGTAATTATTCCTGAACCTATTCGCTGCAAAACAATATGTCTTCATACATTTACATGCCCCGCTCACGTAACAGATGTCAAGCGTGTTGCATGTGTTAAATGATAAGAAATCAGAATTCGACAGACGTTTATCTGCCACAATCTGTTTACTTTTCTCGACGGCCATTATTACTGAAGCTGAACAAGATGAGGTTGCTTACATGACTGAGCTGCCTAGCCCAGAGACAAAGCACCATTGATGATTCAGAGCCCACTGCTTGTTTTGGGGCTTTTGGTGAGTGTGTCCTTGTCAGAGTACACCAACATTTGTGGCACAAAAATGGCAAAAAACAACCAGCAGTGTCACATTTTTGTGTTTCGAAAAAGAGAACACAAATGTCTGTGAAAACATAATGTGACTAGTGGTGACATGTAGCTTCACATGTTTTTAACACTACTTATTTCTGCATGCATTGTTGACGGATGTTTACAAGCAATTTTTTCTCAGTTGACCATCGGAGGTTAATAAAATATGATGATCAGTGATATTACTAAAGTTTTATATGCTGTCTTGCCTTTACTTTTATCTCAGTGACAATTTGAAGGAAAGGATAAAAAGAGAATCTGCAAAAGGCCTTCAACTGTCTGAGATGCACAATGCTCTCATTAGCACTCACAAATTCTCATTTTTGTGTTGCACCTCTGGTTGACCTGGTTCACCACAAAGCCATTGCCATATCACTGTGCTGCATCTCAGCAGGCTCACAGCAACAATAAAGTATTGTCTCTGTGCCAAATTGCTCATTAGCAGTAAAATCACCAATATTTCCCTGCAGAAAAAACAATATTGAGATTGTTTTAACCTTTTAAAATCAGATGCAAGAGATTGCTGTTAATAAAGATTGCTGAAAATTATTATCCAACCGATTTATGACAAGCGGAGTCATGTTGTCCGTGAGACATTGTACAGAATGTCATTAAGCTATAATTCAGTTCTATGCTAATTTACTGAAGAAAGGTCTTGTAAACGATCTCTATAGATATACATGCATGTATATATGTATATATATATATATATATATATATATATATATATATATATATATATATATATATATATATATATATATATATATATACAGTGCCTTGCAAAAATACTTGGCCCCCTTGAACTGGTCAACCTCTTGCCACATTTCAGGCTTGAAACATAAAGATATAAAATTCTAATTTTTTGTAAAGAATAAACAAGTGGGACACAATCGTGAGGTGGAATGAGATTTATCGGATGTGTCAAACCTTTTTAACAAATAAAAAACTGAAAAGTGGGGCGTGCAATATTATTCGGCCCCCTTGCATTAATACTTTGTAGCGCCACCCTTTGCTGCAATTACAGCTATGGTATGTCTCTACCAGTTTTGCACAGCGAGAGACTGAAATTCTTGCCCATTCTTCCTTGCAAAAAGCCTGAGCTCAGTGAGGTTGGATGGAGAGCGTTCGTGAACAGCAGTCTTCAGCTCTTTCCACAGATTCTCAATTGGATTCAGGTCTGGACTTTCACTTGGCCATTCCAACACCTGGATACGTTTATTTGTGAACCATTCCATTGTAGATTTGGCTTTATGTTTTGGATCATTGTCTTGTTGGAAGACAAATCTCCGTCCCAGTCTCAGGTCTCTTGCAGACTCCAACAGGTTTTCTTCCTGAATGGTCCTGTATTTGGCCCCATCCATCTTCCCATCAATTTTGACCTTCTTCCCTGTCCCTGCTGACGAAAAGCAAGCCCAAACCATGATGCTGCCACCACCATGTTTGACAGTGGGGATGGTGTGTTCAGGGTGATGAGCTGTGTTGCTTTTATGCCAAACATATTGTTTTGCATTGTGGTCAAACAGTTCGATTTTGGTTTCATCTGACCAGAGCACCTTCTCCCACATGTTTGGTGTGTCTCCCAGGTGGCTTGTGGCAAACTTTAAACGAGACTATTTATAAATATCTTTGAGAAATGGCTTTCTTCTTGCCACTCTTCCATAAAGGCCAGATTTGTGCAGTGTACGACTGACTGTTGTCCTATGGACAGACTCTCCCACCTCAGCTGTAGATCTCTGCAGTTCATCCAGAGTTATCATGGGCCTCTTGGCTGCATCTCTGATCAGTCTTCTCCTTGTTCGAGATGAAAGTTTAGAGGGACGGCCAGGTCTTGGTAGATTTGCAGTGGTCTGATACTCCTTCCATTTCAATATGATTGCGTGCACAGTGCTCCTTGGGATGTTTAAAGCTTGGGAAATCTTTTTGTATCCAAATCCAGCTTTAAACTTCTCCACAACAGTATCTCGGACCTGCCTGGTGTGTTCCTTGGTCTTCATGATGCTCTCTGCGCTTTGAACAGAACCCTGAGACTATCACAGAGCAGGTGCATTTATACGGAGACTTGATTACACACAGGTGGATTCTATTTATCATCATCAGTCATTTGGGACAACATTGGATCATTCAGAGATCTTCACTGAACGTCTGGAGTGAGTTTGCTGCACTGAAAGTAAAGGGGCCAAATAATATTGCACGCCCCACTTTTCAGTTTTTTATTTGTTAAAATAGTTTGACACATCCAATACATTTCATTCCACTTCACAATATATATATATATATATATATATATACATATATATATATATATGGGATGCATGGTGGTGCAGTTGGTAGCACTGTTGCCTTGCAGCAGGAAGGTCCTTGGTTCAATTCCCAGCCTGGGGTCTTTCTGCATGGAGTTTGCATGTTCTCCCTGTGCATGCATGGGTTCTCACTGGGTATTCCAGCTTCCTCCCACAGTCCAAAGACATGCCTGTTAGGTTAATTGGTAACTCTAAATTGCCCTTAGGTGTATGAATGAGTGTGTGCGTGGTTGTTTGTGTGTTGCCCTGTGATGTACTGGCAACCTGTCCAGGGTGTACCCCACCTCTTGCCAATAGATTGCTGGAGATAGGCACCAGCTCCCCTGTGACCCACTATGGAATAAGCGGTAGAAAATGACTGACTGACTATATATATATATTATGACCCGGCTCGGCCAGGGGAGAAGAAGGGGAAGTAACATAAAAGCAATGGAATATGTTTAGTGAAAATAATGACTATTTATTGTAATATTTGAAAAACACTGGCAAAAAAGAATGAGGGTACTGGCAACGGTACTAAAGTACTGCAAGTACTGTTTCAAGTAAAGCAAAATTGAGGCAAAGGAACAAGCTGCTTCCAGCATCAAAAGAGAAAGAAAATAAACACTAGAGATTGCCATGGTATTTAGGCAACCAGCAAACAAAGCACTCCAAATGCACTAAAAGTGGTCAAACACCTAGTTTCAAAAACTAATCAACAGTTCTGCCTAACATCAGGCCAGTCAGTTTTAAACAGTTCACCAGGGAGAACAAAGTTAAGGTGAAATATCTACCATTTTCTCAAGTATTACAAAGAGGAAACACCAGCAAAGTTTCACAAGGACAAGTGGAGAGCTGCTCAGGTTAAATCACAGCCACGCCTAGTGGCAGGTATGGACAGCTTACATAGGCTGGTCGGCTCTGTGATTGGAGGAGCAAGCTATTAAACAGTCCAACATGACTTCCGAGGATATCCACCAGGAGGAGTGTGGAGCGCCCAGGAAGTCATAGCCCAACAGCAGCAGCGAAGAAGAGCACAAACAGGGGGTTTTCCACCAGGAGGAGTCCTGCGCAGCCAAACCGACAGCAAAGGAGAAATGGGGTTTCCACCACTACAGCAGGCCAATCAGCAGAATGTAGACAAAGTTATAAAAACAAAAACATGCACATACGACCACCGGCCTATATATACGTTTAAAACTGTGCAGTCATACTGTTTAGCCACTGGATAGCAGGTTCTCAGTTTCAAAGCTATTCCATTCGATTGTTTAGTTGAGTGATGGACTTGGAAGAAAAATGGCAAATAAGAAACTTTGGAAATGGACAACTATTTTAGGAAAGATTCAAAAATATTTGTGTTTTTAATGTTGATAAGCCAAGACACAAAAACAGTTTACATCAAGACGTCTACCACCACTGGTTAGGGGATAGGGGGCTGCACGGTGGGGCAGTCGGTAGCACTATTGCCTTGCAGCAAGAAGGTCCTGGGTCTTTCTGCATGGAGTTTGCATGTTCTCCCCATGCATGCGTGGGTTCTCACTGGGTATTCCGGCTTCCTCCCACTGTCCAATACATGCCTGTTAGGTTAATTGGTCTTTCTAAATTTCCCTTAGGTGTGTGCTTGGTTGTTTATGTGTTGCCCTGTGACCTGTCCAGGGTGTATCCTGCCTCCTGCCCATAGACTGCTGGAGATAGGCACCAGCTTCCCTGTGACCCACTATGGAAGAAGTGGTATAGAAGATGACTGACTTTTTCATTAAACAGTTTCAACTCACAATGCTACAGTACCTGTCTGCAAGTTGGTCCAGCTCTTGCCTAACAAGACCTGGCACTGCTAGCTTTACACATGAAAAAAAAAAAAAACAAACAAAAGGTGCAAGAACTGAAAGGTTATCTGCACTTTCAGTGAAAAATGCATGTAAAAGTTTCTGTGAAACATGATGCAGCAGGGAAACGCAGCTTGATTTGATCTATAGAAATTGCATTGGCTTTCAAATATGGCTGATGAGGTAACCAGTTATTAGGTTTTAATAAATGCCTGTAACAGTCAACAAATTAAACAAAAAAAGGAAGCATCATCTGGTTTTCTAATTTTCTTTTAATCAAAATAATGCATTGGTCATGTAATTACCAAACAAATGCATTTTTTTTCCCGTCCATTCAGCATTTTTATAAAGTAAGTGTCATCATATTAATATCACTTTTTTTTTTTTTTCGATAAAACAGGTTTTTAAGGAAAGTACTAACTTTATTAGAGGTAATTAGCTAGGTATTTAGTTGAATAGACTGAAAGTAAAACGTTTGAATCAGAAACATTAACAAGTCACTACAGTGAAGCTAGGTATGTTTGATTTGGTTGGCTGGACTTTGCTCTGATAACATTTACTTTGAAAGCAGGTGTGACTGTGTGCTTAGGGGAGAATAGATGAAGAACTGAGATAACTTATTTAAAAAAGGAAAAAACTGGAAAATGAAGGTGTGTCTTTTGTACTTTCACCATATTTTGTCTGTCCTGATCTTCAGGTTGGATTTTGCTTTATCTGGACAGCCACGGATCCTGTCCTTGTCTCTTATCATGAAACAGTTTCTATTTTCCAAATTTAACAAGCATAGTGCACCTGGAGCTCACTAAAAACACATTTTTCATTCTGTCTGCACAGCCTGCGACAGTCGTCCGTGAGATAGTACTTCTGCAAATTCTAATACAAACAACGTCCTCTTATGTGCATGCACTTTCAGAACCGGATTAATACAATGTCTGTGATAAATAAACACTAAAATGTTTCTTTTAAATGATCATACTGTGGTCATGTTCATAGTCAAAGTCTGTGAACTGCCTAAGTAGTTCGCCATTCATCACTTATGCTTTCAATCACCAAGTCCAGCTGAAAACAATCCCCTCTGTGAAGAGTCTTGGGTAAGTGGATGCATTGTTGATTACCTGTAGCCACTCGTAATACAAAGGCACAGCTGTTTACTCTTGCTTCTGTCTGTGGAGACATTATTCTCTTCCCAGAATAAAGAGATGGGTGATAAAAAAGAAAAAGAAAATGCACATGGTTAGAGACACACAGCCCATCAAAACTGCATTTTAAACATTTGCCAGGAAAAGGCCTATTTAACTGAAATGATTTCAGTTTACAAAGACAGATTGTAGTCTTTACGGGCAAATAAGCTTATCATCTATGTATCTGTCTGTCTGTCCATCCCTTTATATGTTTTTTTATGTTAACGGCAGCAAAACAGTTCAAGTTAAAGAATTAACTTTCCCCCAAATCCTTCTGTATAGAAATGTTCTTCATGATCCCTTAGCTTGAGATTCATTATCCCCTGTGCAGTATTCAAAGTTGAGTAACTGCCCGCTCCGGGGAGTTGATGTTTATCCTTGGATCTCAAATTCCACCCTTCCCAAACCTGGTATGGTTGACCTGGAAGAGTACAGATCCCTTCTTTATTCTGCTGCTTCAATCTCTCAGGACAGGGGCAGAAGCAGCTGAAGAGGTGGGGAGGAGCTGTTTTTCTTTTTCTTCCTTCTCTTCTTGGAGCTGACGGAGTTACTGTTTGAATTTTAATGTATCCACTTTTTTACTCCATACTGTATGGTAAAGAAAGTTTAATTTAATCCCATTATTTCTTTTTGTGCATTTTATTCCTAAATTAGGGGATGGGATGGCTTTCTCAAATTTGATAATGAACTTAGATGAATGCAAAATGTATCTGTTCTGCATTTGTGTGCCTGTCATTATTTATGTAGGCTCATGAAATCCCCCCCAAAAGATATTAGTATAGATCTCAATTGTCTGGTGTCCACATTATTACTTCTAAGTGAGACTAAAGTAAAAACAACTGAGTGAATGCATAAACTTAAATCTGTCATTGTGAATGTGGGCTTTAGAGTGACATTTCTCTCAGCTTTAAACCAAGTACAAAGATCCCCCTCAGGGAAGGGAACAAAAGGGCAGGTGCAACTTCCTTCTCTCATTCACTTCTATGTAAAACTGACACTGCTGGCTACAAATGTATGAACTCTTATGCATGCAGCAGGGTGCCAGCTTGTCTTACATCAGTTAACTAAGCAAGTTAAAGCTAGATCATTTAGACAAACCCTGAATGCGGCCCTCTAAAAGTGAACACTGACACTAACATCTATAAACAAAATCACACAAAGTGGCAAAACATTTTGCAGTGACGTGAAAAATTAAAAGCTGTACAGTGACTGGGTTTTGGTCATTTGTGAAGCTTTTCCACAAGAAGTGGATTCATTTAAACTAGAGCATTGGGGTTCTCTTTCTTTTTTCATCATTTGATTATATTTTCATTCAGCCATACTGGAGGGTTTTCAAGCATTACTGTTTAATGTCACTCCAATGCAACCTTCTTTTTCTTAAGCCGTTCAGAGACGCATTTGCTGGTACACTTTGGATCATTGTCCTACTGCATAACATGAGTGTCTTGACCTTAGAAAGAAAGAAAGAAAGAGTAAACTCTAAAATGATTTTTAAGAGTACCGCAAGACATGTTACCTTGTCACTTTTTGCATTTATTGAATTTGTTTATAAATGCCACTGCTTTTAAACAAGGCTCCTGCATTGGGGTGGGGTGGGGGCTTTTGCTTAGGGCTATGTTTTCCTGCACAACATCTGTTATTAAGAATATGTACCCAACCCTAATTAGCATTAGTAATGTTCTCCAAAGAGTTCATGCAGCCAGATATTTACCTTGTTTTTGGAGTTTTGTTTTCAGTGGATGCATGGAAAAAGGAGTTATTTTTATTAGTTTCATGTTCCAACTTTATCATCGTTCTTGTTTTGTCTCCAGTCATTGCTTACGATCTGTATCACATATGCTTGTAAAGATAACACAACTGCATACAATGAAGGATACGTTTTTAAATATACACTGCTCAAAAAAATAAAGGGAACACTCAAATAATACATCCTAGATCTGAATGAATGAAATATTCTCATTGAATACTTTGTTCTGTACAAAGTTGAATGTGCTGACAACAAAATCACACAAAAATCATCAATGGAAATCAAATTTATTTACCAATGGAGGCCTGGATTTGGAGTCACACACAAAATTAAAGTGGAAAAACATACTACAGGCTGATCCAACTTTGATGTAATGTCCTTAAAACAAGTCAAAATGAGGCACAGTATTGTGTGTGGCCTCCACGTGCCTGTATGACCTCCCTACAATGCCTGGGCATGCTCCTGATGAGACGGCGGATGGTTTCCTGAGGGATCTCCTCCCAGACCTGGACTAAAGCATCCGCCAACTCCTGGACAGGTGCAACATGACGTTGGTGGATGGAGCGAGACATGATGTCCCAGATGTGCTCAATCGTATTCAAGTCTGGGGAACGGGCGGGCGGGCCAGTCCATAGCTTCACTGTCTTCATCTTGCAGGAACTGCTGACACACTCCAGCCACATGAGGTCTAGCATTTTCCTGCATAGGAGGAACCCAGGGCCAACCGCACCAGCATATAGTTTCACAAGGGGTCTGAGGATCTCATCGCAGTACCTAATGGCAGTCAGGCTACCTCTGGCGAGCACATGGAGGGCCGTGTGGCCCTCCAAAGAAATGCCACCCCACACCATTACTGACCCACTGCCAAACCGGTCATGCTGAAGGATGTTGCAGGTGGCAGATCGCTCTCTACGGTGTCTCCAGACTCTGTCACGTCTGTCACATGTGCACAGTGTGAACCTGCTTTCATCTGTGAAGAGCACAGGGCGTCAGTGGCAAATTTGCCAATCCTGGTGTTCTCTGGCAAATGCCAAGCGTCCTGCATGGTGTTGGGTTGTGAGCACAACCCCCAATTGTGGACGTCAGGCCCTCATACCATCCTCATGGAGTCGGTTTCTAACCGTTTGTGCAGACAGATGCACCTTTGTGGCCTGCTGGTGGTCATTTTGCAGGGCTCTGGCAGTGCTCCTCCTGTTCCTCCTTGCAAATAAGGCAGAGGTAGGGGTCCTGCTGCTGGGTTGTTGCCCTCCTACGGCCTCCTCCACGTCTCCTGGTGTACTGGCCTGTCTCCTGGTAGCCCCTCCAGGCTCTGGACACTATGCTGACAGACACAGCAAACCTTCTTACCACAGCTCGCATTGATGTGCCATCCTGGATGAGCTGCACTACCTCAGCCACTTGTGTGGGTTGTAGAGTCCGTTTAATGCTACCACAAGTGTGAAAGCACCACCAACATTCAAAAGTGACCAAAACATCAGCCAGAAAGCATAGGTACTGAGAAGTGATCTGTGGTCCACACCTGCAGAACCACTCCTTTATTGAGTGTGTCTTGCTAATTGCCAAAAATTTCCCCCTGTTGTCTATTCCATTTGCACAACAGCATGTGAAATTGATTGTCAGTCAGTGTTATATAGTGTTGTTTAAGTGTTCCCTTTATTTTTTTGAGCAGTGTATAACAAAAACATTAAAAACCTTTATCACATATTTAGCAACACAATATTAATTATCTGTATTGTACTAGTTTATTTGATGTTTTGTAAATAGTTGGTATTATATTTAAATCTTATTTCAGTACAGTAAAGGAACAGTCACGGTATTTGTAATTTGAATGATCTTTCCTGCATCAGACACTTGACAAGTGCAACCTCTCAAGAAAGACATCCACAGTTAATCAAGCTAACCAGTACTCCATCCAGGGCCCACTAAAAAGGAAACTCCTGCACCTAAATGTATCACTGTGCGAGAGTGTACTTTCAAAGCAAGAACTACCATTTTTCCAATTCGCCTGAACTGCTGGGGTGGGGGGATGGGCACAACTGAGAGCTATACATATGTTACATTTGCAGTGTTGTACTCCATTTGCTGTTTTACACCACAGTCCTTACTGCTTATTGCAGTTTGTGACTGCTTTGCATTAGGCTGAGAATGTTTTCAGTGTGTTATTATCTGCAGAGTTCATATACAAAATATTGTCTAATCATAACAAGTATCAAGCCAAATATCCAAAAGACAAATCAATATGGCCTGTTTTAGTGACTTGGTTTGTGGATTCAGGTGAACAGCATTATTCAACAACCCTGAGTCCAGTTATTTTATTTTTTTGCAGAAGGTAGGTGATGCTAAGACATGGACGTTTTCCTAGGAGACAGCAGCAAGTTCCAAGACAGTAAGGCTATTTGCACGGCAGAAGCAACTTCTCAGCAGTGGAAACTCAATGTGAAGGTGTTAGCAGAGCTTTGAATGGGTAACACAATAAAGGCCAAATTTAGAAAACTCCCACTGGGTCACTTTTAGTTGGCTTTCTTTAACCACTGCACAACAGGCTGCTGAGGAATTATTTATTTTCCTACTGTGCGAATTGAACATACTTTACTCTGGTTCTCTTTATAAAGAGTAGCAGAAGGTTTATTTTCTACAAAGGATGACATATTAGTTTTGCTATTATTAATATTGATGGTTCCACTGTTTTTTATTTAATTTCCCCAGGAGTTTTTATGAGACATTTTGCAGACTAATGCAAATTTCCCCAAACATATTTTCATACACAGCAAGGATAACAGGTATTGTCAACATTTTTCTTAATAGATACATTTCAAATTGGCTGATTGGTATGGAATTCATACCAGATGCTGGAACAAAGAAAATAAATTCAATGCAATTGTGTAATGACAGAGGGAAAGGAAAGGAAATCATCAAAACTGTCAGTACCAATCCGTCTTTCATCCACAGCTACGGAGGTTAGCTGGAAGCTAACCCTTTGTTCACAGAGCGGCCGCACCTTCAAGCCCCCCACAGCTACAGAGGTTAGCTGAATGCTAACCGTTTGTTGACTGTGGACGTTTCTTCAAACTTCATCGTCGCCCGGACAACTCCTCAACACATTCATAAGAGGTTAGGTTGATCTAAACGTTTTTCATTTTATGAAGTTTGGTTTTGTTTGTGTTGAACTCAGCTATCTTGCTGCAGAATATCTGCAGCACACGTGTTCAGGTTGTGTTCTGTGTTTGCGGGTTTTTAAAGTTAAGACAAACTTTATTTAAAGGGTTATTTTAAACACAGAAGATTGGCCATAACGCGCCACCCGCGCTCATGCATTTTAACCCTTTTATTGACGGTATTTTTAAAGGTGTGTGTTTTGATTCTGGTGCTAAGCTATCAGCCTCCTTTGTTAGCTTTAACGGCTAACAGGTAAGGACAGTGCTTGTTGCCAAATAATATTTACCCAGAAAGGTTTAGTTTTCAGTCCAGTAAATAATGTGTCCCTAACATCATTTTACTAAATTTGATAACTAAGTAAACACCATTAAGCCCATTTCTCCAGAAAGATTTGGTTCTTTTCCAAAAGGCTCCCTTAATAATATTTCTTTAAATATTATTTTACTAAATAAAGGCAGCTAATTAGACACCAATGAGAAATGGTCATCCAGAAGGTTGGTTTTATTCAGCAGATCATTCTTTAAAACATTATTTTATTAAAATAATATTTTATCTGATCTTGCATTGTGAGTGGTTGTCTAAACGTTTGCTCATTATTGCCTAAGTTGGTTCCAAGACTAACTTAACTTCATTTCCAGATTCTTCAAGATAATCCTTGGTCTTCAAACATAAATAACATTACATGGTAATGTTGCATCACTCTTTTGGTCATGGTTTTCAATCATCTTTAATCAACTTGTTTATATTGTACATAGCCCATTAGTCTTCCTTATTCTTTAATTCTGCTTGGTAGTTTAGTTGGATTGTTTTAGCATAGTAAAGAGTTTGTTAATTGAAATATGTTTGACTTTGAGTTGACTTATTTTTGTTAATAAATTCTTGTATTTTAAGAAATTGTGTGAATTTATTCCATGTGTGTGCAGAGTTGTGCTATTCAATAATGTCAGAGCTCGTCTCACACCTTTCTATTTTGTCCTAATACCATCGCCTTACTGGGCTGGTATTCACAGGACAACCCTTAACAGACCAAAATATTATTTGATAAAATATTAAATTATTAATATTAAATAATATTCTCAGATTTATAATCCTAACAGCATGCAAAATGTATGAGAAAGAATGGTATTGCACATTACAGAAAAAAACAGCATACCACCCGTGATGTTTGGAAGTAGGACCATCATTTCAGTCTAACTTTCCTCTCATTTTCTTATCAATCATTTTATCATAAATTTCAAATTATTATTTTTTTTATTATTTTTTTATTATCATCTTTTTAAATATTCATTTTTTATTCTCCTTAATTATTTAATTATCTTTATGCCTCTGCAATATACTTTTCCTGTTATGTCTTTTTTTTTTTTTTACCTTGTCCTGTCCAGCAGAGTAGCGCTCAGAATTATTGTTTGAGTGCTAAGAAATTGCCCAACAGATTTACTTTCACAAGCGGAGCATCATAGCTAATGCTTTAAAGCTCTGCTTGATATTTATAAAAGAAACTTTATTATAAACTTCTTTGGGAATATTTCAATTGTTACGGACACGGGGAGACTGAAATGAACAGGAAAAAAGAAGCTCCAAAAAGAGAGAGATGAGGCAAAAGGGAAAAAGGGGAGAAAAGGAGGAAAGAGTGGAGGAGAGAAAGAAGGATGAAGAGAATACAAGATTACACCCTGCTTGCTTATACACCAGCAGCTGTTTTAAAAAAAAAATCATTTATTTATTTTTTAACAAAATAGTACACGGTAATTATGAATGTAAAATGTACTTAGTGAGAGGTGCAGCCCAATATAGCACATCTGTGTATCTGTCAACACCTGATGTTTAACACCTTTAAGTATGAGTGTGGACGCGCTTTTGTATACAAAGTTTCTCCACATAAATATGCTATAGCAAGTGTTAAGACCCACAGACCTGCCTCATGTGACCCTGGACGGAGACTGAGGAGATCTGAGCCACAGACATCCAAAGGCCCCCCAAAGCACAGGAACCCCAGGAGAACCACCGCCAGGACTACCGCAACCCCCCCAGAGAAGAGCAGTGGAGAGTCCCTGGGGAACCACCCTGTCTCTTTTTCTTTTTTTTCATGTACAGCATTTTGAATTGTCTTGCTACTGAAATGTGCTATTTAAATAAACTTGCCTTGCCTTATCTTGCCTATTGTGGGCCCTGCAGGACTCATGTAAATGATGTAATGTTGAATTGTGCGATTTGTTGAGACATTCTTGATAAAAATTAAAAAATTCCTAATGGATTTTTCACCAAGAGATTGAACCCAAACATACAGTCAAGGAAACTATTTACTGGTTTCAGAGAAAGTAAAAAAGAGCTTTTAGAATGACCCTATCAATCACCTGACTGAAAATAGTATGGAAAAAACAGAAGATCAGTCAAGTTGTGTTGTGGTGGTGGACACCAGAATGCAGACAGCAAGCAGAGTTGCGGTGAGCAAAGTTTTTTAATAAATAAAACTTACTTTAGCAGGTGGTGGCAAGCAGGGGTGAAACTTAGGCGACAGACAAGGATAAGTTTGGCAGGACGGATTTGGCATGCTCAATAAAACCATGAAACTGTAACGAGTTAAGGTTAATGTTTCCGCGACTAACAACAGAAGAGCAGAGTATATATGCAGCATGGTGCAGGTGGACTGAATGAACATGATTGCTATGGCAAGGAGTAAACACAAACATGGCTGCAACTAAGTACTTCAAGGACATAATAAAACCTAAGAAACATAGCAATAACAGAACATAATCCAGAAAGCACTATGAACAGAATACAACAATCAGAAGAAACCAAACCTAAGCAAACTAAAGCACCACCTGGAAAACAATAAACAGAAACAAGATCTAAAACACAACAACTTGGAAAACATCATAATAAGAGAAAAAAACAAAACAAAACTCAAACACCTTCAAAGCATGACAAGATCAGAGTGAATAAAGAGGCCAACAGAACCAAATTAAGTGGAAGATTGAGTCTCACATCTCACCTGGCTAATGTATGAGACTAGTTTATCCATATAGAAGATAAATAAGCTTTTCTACAGGTAAAGTATGCATAATCAATAATTACTTTGTCACTCCATTTTATTACGCATGACTATATTCATGGACGTATTTGCTGTATACATTTCATAAGTAATTTGTTATTTTTTTATCACATTTTTTCAGTATTAGTAAAACATTAAAAGGTTTATGAAATTTTAAGATTAGTTGACATGAGACCTTATTCGCAGAGGATAGAAAATATGCTCCACACAATATTTGTGAATTAACTCTTGATAACCCCCATCTGTAATAAAGAGTTATCCATTGCTAATTTATTCAGTCATTCATACGAGTCTGCTGTTCTCTTCGACACAGACTTGTTGGGATTAAATATAGTTAATGCACCCAGCTACACCCAAGAGAATCAGACCAAGAAAGTAAATATAATTGGTATTTGGTAAAATTATTACAAGTTAATATTTGTAACATCAGTCTACCAATAAGATGATGATCATGTCATTTCTAAGATTAATCTTTTTTTGGTTTTAATATGTTTTGCATATCAAAATATACAGGGGTTGGACAATGAAACTGAAACACCTGGTTTTAGACCACAAAATAATTTATTAGTATGGTGTAGGGCCTCCTTTTGCGGCCAATACAGCGTCAATTCGTCTTGGGAATGACATATACAAGTCCTGCACAGTGGTCAGAGGGATTTTAAGCCATTCTTCTTGCAGGATAGTGGCCAGGTCACTACGTGACACTGGTGGAGGAAAACGTTTCCTGACTCGCTCCTCCAAAACACCCCAAAGCGGCTCAATAATATTTAGATCAGGTGACTGTGCAGGCCATGGGAGATGTTCAACTTCACTTTCATGTTCATCAAACCAATCTTTCACCAGTCTTGCTGTGTGTATTGGTGCTATGTCATCCTGATACACGGCACCGCCTTCAGGATACAATGTTTGAACCATTGGATGCACATGGTCCTCAAGAATGGTTCGGTTGTCCTTGGCAGTGACGCGCCCATCTAGCACAAGTATTGGGCCAAGGGAATGCCATGATATGTCAGCCCAAACCATCACTGATCCACCCCCATGCTTCACTCTGGGCATGCAACAGTCTGGGTGGCACACTTCTTTGGGGATTCTCCACACCGTAACTCTCCCAGATGTGGGGAAAACAGTAAAGGTGGACTCATCAGAGAACAATACATGTTTCACATTGTCCACAGCCCAACATTTGGCATTGGCATGAGTGACCAAAGGTTTGGCTATAGCAGCCCGGCCGTGTATATTGACCCTGTGGAGCTCCCGACGGACAGTTCTGGTGGAAACAGGAGAGTTGAGGTGCACATTTAATTTTGCCGTGATATAGGCAGCCGTGGTTTTATGTTTTTTGGATACAATCCGGGTTAGCACCCGAACATCCCTTTCAGACAGCTTCCTCTTGCGTCCACAGTTAATCCTGTTGGATGTGGTTCGTCCTTCTTGGTGGTATGCTGACATTACCCTGGATACCGTGGCTCTTGATGCATCACAAAGACTTGCTGTCTTGGTCACAGATGCGCCAGCAAGACGTGCACCAACAATTTGTCCTCTTTTGAACTCTGGTATGTCACCCATAATGTTGTGTGCATTTCAATATTTTGAGCAAAACTGTGCTCTTACCCTGCTAATTGAACCTTCACACTCTGCTCTTACTGGTGCAATTTGCAATCAATGAAGACTGGCTACCAGGCTGGTCCAATTTAGCCATGAATCCTCCCACACTAAAATGACAGGTGTTTCAGTTTCATTGTCCAACCCCTGTATGTCAGTATAAATCATTAAATGTATAACTTTTTTCTGTCAGGAATTATGGCCTTGAAACTCGGAGAAGCCTACTTTAAAATCCAGGATCTGGACCTACTCATCCACACATACCAGCTGTCATATCAAATTTTAAGGTTTCCTTCCCCTCAGGTGTATGTGATTTTTGACTTTACTAAACCGGTTTTATGTCTGCAGAGTTTTAAACACTTTCCTGCTGGATTGCTGTGGACTTTCGAGTGGAAATTATGTTTAAAAAAACCCCATGATTTTAAAGTTCTTCATACAGCTGATGAATTTCAGCATGTTCCTTTTTTTAAATATGATGCTAATAAATTTGACAACCTTTGCTTTTACTTTACATTTAAAGGAATCATAACCTGGTCAGTGAAGCAGAAAACCAACAGATCAAACAAAGCCCTGACTTGACTTTCCCTGCAACACAGCTGGTTGCCCCTGAAAAGACCAGTGACCAACAGTCATTTAATAAAAATCTTGTGATTATATTCCGCCATCAATTATTGATGGTGTGTGGGGCTGATTTTGTCTGGATCAATGCTATTGTTGCCCTGGCTGGGTCACGGTGCTTCTAAGAAGTACCTTTGTAACCTGTGGTGACTGGCTGTTGTTTTGTTGGAGCGTCAGCAGGTGACTTGCGTCCTTGGGCTTTTGTTGCTTGTGAACTTGAGCTTTTTTGGCACATCAGCGGATTCCCAAGAGACTTGAGTGATCTGGCTCAGCTTTCTACGTTTAGATCTTGTTGCATCATGACCATGGTGTTTGTATCTTTTAGCCCAACGCTTTATGGTCATACATCATGTCAGGATGCACAGGAAGAAAAACTGAATCTTTTCAAATTATTTTTTTCAAATTTTCTTTTTTATAAAGATTATTGATCCATATTTTACCATCCCAACACAATTTATCTTTCATTCTTTTTTTTAATTAGATAGGAGATTTTAGCTGTGAATCTCAGGACTGCAAAATTTTCATTATTTCCAGGTTAAGCAGATCTTCACCCTCCTTAATAGATCTAAAGAGTTTCAGCAGCAGTTTGGTACATGCCTTCTTTTTATTACTTTTACTTGACAAGCAAAACTACCTCTCAGTGACAAGAATGCTTGTAATGAGGTGCCAGCATCCACACCAGCTGCTGTTAAAATGAAAACATCTGCTCATTCGGGAGTTACTTTTGAACCTTTAAAACTAGGCCAGGTGGGTTAATTATAGGTTTGGAAATTTGAACTAGATATATAATGCACCAAAGCCAGGCATTCCACCGCTCTATATTTATATGTGTTTTTGTGCAAAAGAGGACTTTGCTGCTTCTGAGTGTATCATTGCGTCCTCATTATATAGAAAGGCATTAGACTATAATTAACTTTTTATCGAATGCAGGCATGTCTATGTTTGCTTATCATAAGTGATGTTTGATGTGATATTTGGAAATATATTGACTACATTAATGCAGAGCATTACCCTCTGGCTGCATTAAAATCTACCACACCCTGTGGTCATAAATGACCACAATTTTCATCAATTTAATGCATTGTGCTGTTCCATATTCCGCTTGTGAAAGAAGAGATGAAAAGAAAACAAGCTAAAGTTGTCAAAAAATAATAAATTAAAAACAGTTCACAGAATTTAGTTCTGGATTTTAAAGTGTGAACTATGAAGATTAAGATTTTTCTTTTACTTTGAACTTAAACTGCAAGTTTCGTCTGTTGCAAACTTGAACAATGTTGTTTATGACTAATGGTGTACTTCAGTAGGAGAATAGCTTGAGATGGATGCCTACAACAAACAATGTGCAACTACAGCTTTGTGTTCTGGAGGTTTGGATTATTGATTAGATCCACACCTTAAAAATCATATGCCTATGCCTAAATCTACCCTATTTATTCAGTCTACGAATTAGCAGTGTATTGTAGAGAATAAACATAGACTCAAAGATGGCGCTGTTGTATGTGGCTCGCTGTCTTCCTCTGTCTCAACTGTTATTAATTTTTCTATTCAGTGTAACGTTTTTAAGATTTGTCTTACCGCTATATGTGTATGATTGTCCAGCCCTTTTAAAGATTTTACACGACGTGAATGGGCATTTGGAAACATTGCCACCACCACCATTGCCACCACCACCTTTCCAGACCCTATTTATGAAAAATTTCAATCGGGTTATAGGTCGAGGCACAGTACTGAGATCGCCTTATTGAAAATACACAATAATATTGCTTTGTCTGTAGATAGCAAGTGCCCTGTGGTCCTGGTTTGATTAGATCTTACAGCAGCTTTTCATACAGTCAACCATTCTATTCTTTTATCTCGTTTGAAACAATTTGTTGGTATTCGTGGCACTGCATTGAAGTGGTTTACTTCCTACCTAACAGATAGATCATTTTCTGTTATGATTAATAATATATCTTCCTCCTGTGCTCCACTTCCCTGTGGAGTACCACAAGGCTCTATTCTTGGTCCTCTTCTATTTTCCTTATATATGATTCCTGTAGGGGAGGTTATATCCATGTATAAAGTGTCCTTTCACTGTTATGCAGATGATTTACAAATCTACTTGTCTCTCAAACTAGACAGGACAAATGCAATTTCATCTTTTGTAGACTGCAAAACTGCTGCCAAACAGTGGCTAAGTAAAATTGTTTTGTTTTTTTAATCACCAAAAGGCTGAATGCATCTTATTTAGTGATATTGCAACTACAGACATCAGTGCTTTGGCCTTTAAGTTAAATACCACAGTTAAAAGTCTTTGGCTAATATTTGACCAGGAATTTAATGTTGATAAAAAAATTAACTCTGTAGTCAAATCTAGTTTTTATCATCTGCGTCTGTTGACTAAAGTTAAATCGACTTAGAGAAAGCCATTCATGCATTTGTCAGTTCTAGACTTGATTATTGTAACGGTCTTTACATTGGTGTTCATCAGTCTTCCCTAAGACGACTTCAACTTGTCCAGAATGCAGCTGCCCGTCTTTTAACCAATACCCCTAGACGTGAGCATATTACCCCGGTTCTATTCTCTTTGCACTGGCTCCCTGTTCACTTTAGAATTGATTTTAAAATCGTATTGTTTGTTTTTAATGCATTAAATGGATTAGCCCCACCCTATTTATCCGAACTTCTAAGTTTTCCTGTACATGGGAGATCTTTGAGGTCATCATGTCACCTTTTATTTGATGTCCCAAGAACCAGATTAAAACATTAGGGTGATTGGGCCTTTTCCATGGCAGCACCCTGGATCTGGAATAGAGGCTGACATTTTTTCAGGAATCCCGCGGGTCACGTTAGGAGACAACATCAGTAAAGATCACATGATTGGGACGGTACAGGATAAAAAATGAACGGGAGCAGACGGGAGCGGGAGCTAACCAATATGAGGGAAAATAAACTAGGATCAATTGTCTTTGGAAATGTAAAACTGAGACTTTGTTATAAACTTTAAGAAAAAAAAAACTTGGATCGACGCCACCATTGTGTAGTTTTTTTTCCAAGAAGCATATACTATAATGTGAGTCAAACGAACTACACGACCCACAATCCAACAGTGCTTCTTATCGATGTTTCCATCAGCGTTCAGAATGGAGGTAGCAAACGTAGGTGGAGAACTGGACGTGGTAAAATTGGATTTGTAACGGAAAGTCAAAAATAAGGACTTATCTATTAAAACTCATAGAGCTGACAGGAAAGTCGCAAATATTACCGAACATCAGGAGAGTTGAATGTAGTGATGTTATCACGCAGTATGCTGCCTGTAAAACGTGTTTAGTCGTAATCAAGTACACCAGAGATTAAGGTATACTAAGGCAAATTCTGGATTGAATCAGCCCTGCATCTCTTCATTCGTCAAACGAAATGTACCATCACTTGTCAAGTCTCATCTGACCAACAAAATTGCTCGCATGTGCAGCCAAGATTTAAGAGCCTTTGCCACAGTAGAGGGGAAAGGTATGGAATACCTTTGCATTCGCTCGCAAAAGTTGTTAATCACCTTAAGAAAGCTGTGCATTTTGGAACAGCAGCACAGATGACAAACCGCTCACAAAACAAACAATATATGGCATTGGTATGGTTTATTTGTCATATGCAGGTTAACATGCAGTCAACAATGCGATTAAATGCTTAGGATAAGAAGAACCGTTCAAATCACGATAAAAACAAAAGCACTGATGGCGTGCAAAAAAAAAAGTACACATCATGCAGCAGCAATAAGCAAGTAAAGTGTCACAGATGTGGTTTGTGCAGTATTATTGTGCAGAGTTCAGTAGTTTGACAGCTTGTGGATAATAACTGTCTTTAAGTCTGATTGAAGATCATTTTATTTAAGGCCGATTTCAAAATAAAACTCAATAAATCTCAAAAACAAGTGTAGTGTTCTTTCCATTTTTGCAGTTATCTGGTTTGGAAACTATCCCACAAAGTATTGCGAGATAACGCAAAGACTATTGCGTGGGAACGCAAAAAGTATTGCATGGGGACGCAAAAGAAGAAAAATTCCCCATGTCCCCTCTCGGGCTCCGTAGAAGGCTTCAATCGAGGGAAGACATAAAATAGATACATTGTGAAATAGAAAAAAAGTTAATGTACCATTAAATGTACAATTTATTTTAATATATCGTTAAATATTAAGTGTACCACTAATTACGTTGTCGTCTTTAAAATTATACTTAATTATTCAGTGGCACTTTTAATTGCCACTGAATAATTAATTCAGGAGGAGCAGTGTGGTTTTCGTCCTGGCCGTGGAACACTGGACCAGCTCTACACCCTCTAGAAGGATCATGGGAGTTTGCCCAACTGGTCTACATGTGTTTTGTGGACCTGGAGAAAGCATTCGACTGTGTCCCTCATGATGCCCTGCGGGGGGTGCTCCAGGAGTATGGAGTTAGGGCCCTTTATTAGGGGCCATCCGGTCGCAGTACAAGCGGAGCAGGAGTTTGATTTGCATTGCCGGCACTAAGTCGGACCTGTTCCCGGTGCATGTTGGACTCCGGCAGGGCTGCCCTTTGTCACCGGTCCTGTTCATAACTTTTATGGACAGGATTTCTAGGCGCAGCCAAGGGCCGGAGGGGGTCTGGTTTGGGGACCAGAGGATTTCGTCTCTTCTTTTTGCAGATGACGTGTTCCTGCTGGTCCCGTCTATCCAAGAACTACAGCATGCGCTGGGGCGGTTCGCAGCTGAGTGTGAAGCGGCTGGGATGAGGATCAGCACATTTAATGTTACATTTCTTTCATGTTACATTTACTTCACTTATGGGACATTCACAACATTTATATATTTAATGATGATTTTATTGTATTAATTTTGTCCAGTTTGACCCTCCATTCTTCATGCCTGTATAGGAGGTCATGTCAGAATTTGAATCAGGTGTGCTGGAGCAGACACATATCTAAAACCTGCTGGGAAGGGGTCTCTGAAGACCAGGGCTGTGAACCATTGAGGTGCAGTTTCTAAATTGTGAAGGTAATGCCTTTTTGCACTTTTGTTGACCAAGTACTGTTTTCTTGCTAGGTGCATTTTTCTTTTGTTTGAGCAATTTGAAACATTAAAGTAATGTCATTGTTCACAGGAAACAATCACCTAATAAATGAGTAAAATACAACTATGTACATTTTGTTTATTCAGCTAAGATAGGCATGATCTGTTTCCTTGATTAATATTTTTATTATTTCTTCATTATTATTCTTTTTACTTTAAATGGCCTATACTACAGCTAAAATCAGGGACTTAACTGGTCCTTCAAACAAAGAAATTGCCAAAATACTAAATGAGGAAAACAAAAATGGGAGTGGCACAGGAGTGGGAGTCGTTCTCAAGGGGAGCGGGATGGGAGTGGGAATCAATTTACCAGGAGTGGGATGGAACAGGATTTTTTTTTGTATGCTGGCCTGGGATTGGGATGGGACAAGACATTTTTCTGTGGGAGCGGGATGGGACAGGAGAGAAAATCCACTCCCGTGTCACCCTTTACTCTGGAACAACCTCCCTTTAGACCTCCAATTAACCACAGACCAGATAATTTTTTAATCTAAGCTTAAGACTCATCTTTTTAGACAGGCTTTTAATACCATGTAGTGCAGCGGCATTTCCCTTGCTGGGACCCAGCCATGGATTTCATAATTAAACTATGGTACAAACTCTTCTGGAACTATTCAAAATAAAGTGCATTAACCTTCTTCCGGCACAGCCAGGAAACGGGATAACTGCGGACATCCTGTGATGCCACTGCCCAAATAAAAGCACAGCTGTTGCTACATCCGCCCTCTCACACTGTTCCTCTTTGCAGGACCGGGATCGGAGAGGCAGCGCGCTGATGTCTCTTTGCTGGCAAAAAGACATAACTCTTCAACTGGATCCAAGAGTGTCATAAGATCACGCAATCATAATGCACAATCCATCATGCACAAGTTAAGTATGAGTGAATAACTGTTTGTGTACCCAGTATTCATTCATAAAAATGGGAATTAAGATACAAGCCTGGCTTGACTTTCTCTCTGAGGCCTGCAGCAGCAAACAGTGTCCCAGAGAAGTCCCTGCAGAGACGCTGTCTTTACAAGCCAAGTGAAGCTGTTCCCCAAAGAGGACAATGGAGGCCGCATCGCCATGGTAACGTGCAGTGTGGTTGGCGGACACAACGAGCCGTCTTTCATCCACAGCTATGGAGGTTAGCTGTGGCTAACCATTGTTCACTGTGGATACTTTCTTCAAACTTTGTTGTCACCCGGACAACTCCTTAGCATGGTCAGAGGTTAGGTTTGGGCAGAACAAGAATAGAAAGATTTAGATTGAAATGATCTAAACGTTTTTCATTTTATGAAGTTTGGTTTTGTTTGTGTTGAACCCAGCTATCTTGGTGCTAGCATAATATCTGCAGCACACGTGCTCAGGTTGTGTTCTTTGTTTGTATGTTTTTAAAGTTAAGACAAACTTTATTTAAGGGGTGATTTTAAACAGAAGGTTGATAACGCGCTGTCCGCGCTTATGCATTTTAACCCTTATATTAACCCTGGTATTTTGAAGATATGTGTTTGATTCTGGTGCTAAGCTATCAGCTTCTTTTGTTAGCTCAACTTCTAACCGGTAAGAGCATGTGCTTGCTACTAAAGAGTATTTAACAAGCTAGTGAATAATAGTCCCTAAACATCATTTTACTAAATTTGATAATTAAGTAAACACCATTAAGCCCATTTCTCCAGAAAGATTTGGCTCTTTTCCAAAATACTCCCTTAATAATATTTCTTTAAATATAATTTTAATAAATAAAGGCAGCTAATTAGACACCGTTGAGAAATGGTCATCCAGAAGGTTGGTTTTATTCAGCGGATCATAATTTAAAACATTATTTTATTAAAATAATATTTTATCTGATCTTGCATTGTGAATGGTTGTCTAAACGTTTGCTGATTATAGCCTAAATCCAGATTCTTCAAGATAATCCTTGGTACTCAAACATAAACATTGCATGGTAATGTTGCATCACTCTTTTTGGTCATGATTTTCAATCATCTCTCATCAACTCGTTTATATTGTACATAGCCCATTAGTTTTCCTTATTCTTTAATTCTGCTTGGTAGTTTAGTTGGATTGTTTTAGCATAGTAAAGGGTTTGGTAATTGAAATATGTTTGACTTTGAGTTGACTTATGTTTGTTAATAAATTCTTGTATTTTAAGAAATTGTGTGAATTCATTCCATGTGTATGCTGTTCAATAATGTTAGAGCTCGTCTCACACCTTTCTATTTTGTCTTAATACCACTGCCTTACTGGGCTGGTATTCACAGGACAACCCTTAACAGACCAAAATATTATTTGATAAAATATTAAATTATTAATATTAAATAATATTCTCAGATTCATAATCCCAACACTCTTATTTGTCTTTTATTGTTATTCTTGTGTATTTCTTTTGTCTTGTAACTTTTATTCTATTTTTGATGTAATTTTTATTGTAAAGTGCTTTGGTCACCTATGTTGGATGTTGTTAAGCGCTGTATAAATCAATAAATCAATCACTAAATCAATCAAAATAAAACATGTAATGAAGAGATTCCTATACCCTTTAATGTTCTAATAAAAGCCTATTTTAAACAAATTACATAAATTATTTCATATTATCAATTAAACAGTAATTCCTTGTTTTCTTGTCTCACTAAATTGTCACAAGCACCTTTCAGCAGACTTCAGTGGGTTCCTTTGTTTCCCTTTAAATGTTTTGTGAACATCTATCTTTGAACATTTGTATTGGCATTCAGTTCTCCAACAGAAACTGCTCTGCTGCCACCTTCACAGCTCAAAGGAATTTTTCATCCTCAATTGGGTAATGATTGGTGAAGTAGGTCACAACAAACACAGAACTGTTGTTAACAGAACTTGTAAACAAATAGAAACATACCCACACCTGAACAAATCAGAAAAACAATTATACCCCTATTTAAAAGAAGGTTGCTTTGCTGTGAAGATGACAAGTCATTTCCCACTCATATTTTTTTCCACAGCATCCAGATGAGAAGATTAATGATGCCTTTCGGGGGGATTTACAAAAGCTACCTATCAAATGCATCACTTCAGCCTGTCATCTTTGACAACAGTAGACCCTCTTTAAGGCAGCCAGATATGAATTCAATTCCTATTTCAAATCATTGTTGAACACAATGCTGCACCTAGCTGAATGTTAATATTACCGAAAAGACGGAATAGGCATTTAGCAGTTCCTTCATGGCTTGTTTGCATGACAAATATTTATGGTGACATTTTATAGTGGGACTATGGGCCTTTATCTTTTATCTGATCTGTTTATTTGTTGGTGGTATGTTATTTCTTCATTTTATTGCTAATCAAAGTACAGGGGTTGGACAATGAAACTGAAACACCTGTAATTTCAGTGTGGGAGGTTTCATGGCTAAATTGGACCAGACTGGTAGCCAGTCTTCATTGATTGCACATTGCACAAGTAAGAGCAGAGTGTGACGGTTCAATTAGCAGGGTAAGAGCACAGTTTTGCTCAAAATATTGAAATGCACACAACATTATGGGTGACATACCAGAGTTCAAAAGAGGACAAATTGTTGGTGCACGTCTTGCTGGCGCATCTGTGACCAAGACAGCAAGTCTTTGTGATGTAACAAGAGCCACGGTATCCAGGGTAATGTCAGCATACCACCAAGAAGGACGAACCACATCCAACAGGATTAACTGTGGACGCAAGAGGAAGCTGTCTGAAAGGGATGTTCGGGTGCTAACCCGGATTGTATCCAAAAAACATAAAACCATGGCTGCCCAAATCACGACAGAATTAAATGTGCACCTCAACTCTCCTGTTTCCACCAGAACTGTCCGTTGGGAGCTCCACAGGGTCAATATACACGGCCGGGCTGCTATGGCCAAACCTTTGGTCACTCATGCCAAAGCCAAACGTCGGTTTCAATGGTGCAAGGAGCGCAAATCTTGGGCTGTGGACAATGTGAAACATGTATTGTTCTCTGATGAGTCCACCTTTACTGTTTTCCCCACATCCGGGAGAGTTACGGTGTGGAGAAGCCCCAAAGAAGCGTACCACCCAGACTTTTGCATGCCCAGAGTGAAGCATGGGGGTGGATCAGTGATGGTTTGGGCTGCCATATCATGGCATTCCCTTGGCCCAATACTTGTGCTAGATGGGCGCGTCACTGCCAAGGACTACCGAACCATTCTTGAGGACCATGTGCATCCAATGGTTCAAACATTGTATCCTGAAGGCGGTGCCATGTATCACGATGACAATGCACCAATACACACAGCAAGACTGGTGAAAGATTGGTTTGATGAACATAAAAGTGAAGTTGAACATCTCCCATGGCCTGCCCAGTCACCAGATCTAAATATTATTGAGCCACTTTGGGGTGTTTTGGAGGAGCGAGTCAGGAAACGTTTTCCTCCACCAGTATCACGTAGTGACCTGGCCACTATCCTGCAAGAAGAATGGCTTAAAATCCCTCTGACCACTGTGCAGGACTTGTATATGTCATTCCCAAGACGAATTGACGCTGTATTGGCCGCAAAAGGAGGCCATACACCATACTAATAAACTATTGTGGTCTAAAACCAGGTGTTTCAGTTTCATTGTCCAACCCCTGTAGGTGTTTGTGCTCGTTGACGTCTACAATTAACTTTAGAATAGAACAGAAATATTCAGGTGTACTAGCAGCAAAATGACAAGCAAATGGAGGCATGCAGATACACACAAAGTTAAATAACTATAAAATAACAAAAAATAAGAATAAGACTGTACAGAAAGGGTAAATTTACAACATAAGAAAAATAATGCTGTATAGCTAATAAAAATAGCATTCTCAGATTCAAAGAAACAGGCAACTGAGTAGAATAATTTAAAATAATGTAGAGAATGTGCCTTAAGGAAACAAAAGACTATTACTAGTATGTACCTGACTTTTGTGAAGTGCCGTGAGACGACATGTGTTTATGAATTGGCGTTATATAAATAAACTGAATTGAATTGAATTACAAGAAATGGAAAACTGGGCAAATAACAGCAGGAATATAAACAGTCGGTCATTAGTCAGTCAGTCATTTTCTATAACGCTTCTCCATAGTGGGTTTGTGGGAAGCTGGTGCCCATCTCCAGTAGTCTATTGGCGGGAGGCAGGGTACAGTCTGTACAGGCCGCCCGTCTATCGCAGTGCATAAAAACAATAGTTTTTTTGTTTTTTTTTAACGTGTCCTATCCAGCAGAGTTGCACTCAGAATGTCTGAGTGCCAACAAGAAGCCCAACAGATTTACTTTCACAAAAAAAAAGTTAAATATATAACACAAGACACACTCCACTGCACCACCCACCCGACCATGACTGCATTCAGCCAGGTGCCAGTCCAGGGCCAGTGCCATGGGAGGAAGCAGCGGAGGAAGGCCACCACTGTGCGCCAAAGACATCATCCCTCTAGTCGGAGGACTCAAAATCCATAAATATCTGAACGATAAGAGAACCGGAATGTCAGCCCAGGTTTCTATCAACCCCAATACCTGACATCCAGCCCAAGCCCAGACCCCAACCAGAGTCATTGTATATGCTAATGGATGTGGGCAGGAAGGATCTTCTGTAAACGGTCTGTTGTACAACAGATCTGAAGAAGCCTCTGACTGAAGACACTCTGTTGTTGTACAATAGTCTTGTTAAGAGGATGGTCAGAGTCATCCATGATGCTCTTCATTTTATAAAGATCACACTAAGCATAACCTTTCCCATTGAGATGTGGGTTTTTTTCCCTGTTTAAATGATGAAATCAATAGAAGAAATTCAAAACAAACAAAAATGTTATTCACCATGTTATTCCTTATTTAAGGAACCGGGAATTATCATTATATTTTACAGCTATGGTAATATTTGCTTTGTAAATAAGACATTTAAAATGTCATAACTCACTTCAGAATATAAGCAGAGTATGAATTTTAACTTACCCCAAACACATCACACACATAATTCTGCTTGCACTTACAATTAGCCCAAAATTACTCATACCCATAGAAGATTTAGGTTATTTTGAGTTATCTCTTATACTTTCTCGCATGTTTATTCTGACTTGATGCATTTTTAGAGTTTTGCAGAGGCCCAACAGAATCACGACCTCAACGTGATGAAGCATCTATGTGGGAAGCTAAAGATAAGGGTAATGGCAAAGAGGCCTTCCAACAACAAAATCAATCAGAGACAAATCATTTTTAAATTATAAAAAGTATGTAATATAAATTGCAAATCTGCCAATAGTATGAAAAATGTTGGTCTTAACTTTACTTCTTTTCCACAGCTATACAAACTGGACGAAGTGTAGTCAGAAAAAAATTAGACTATTAATATTTAAAAAGCTGGAATTTTACTTCAAAGGATCCAAGTTTTCCCTCTTTGCCTTTGATAGCCTGTGATTCTATGACCTTCTTGAATTTTTTTTTAAATGAAATATTAGGTATCTATCTCTGCAGAAGAAGAATCAGAAGAGAATTTAAACTTAAAGATCCCCATCAACAACACTGCTGTCTCCTGGTATAAGACAAGTTTCATCCACTTGGCAATATGTTGCCTCATCATCCAGTATTCTAGTTGTTGTCTCATAACAGAGCAACTTTGCTAAATCTTTGAAGTTATTTTTGCAGCATATTTGTAGCCAGATGCATTTTTGCTATGAAATGCACACTTGATTACATGCTTCATGTTTGTCAGCTTTAATTTGCCAACATGACTTCAGAGCATAGTTCAATGGCATCTGGCGGCACAGCTGCATGCATGTAATTGCTTCTGCAATTAATTAGCAGCAAAGAGCAGGCATACACATTATGCATGCACTTTGAGAGGGCTGGGATAGGTGGGACAGTTTTTATTGTCTACATATTTGTAATCTCTGATCCATTGTAGAGATTATGTCCATACTTACACCCAAATAAAGTTCTTTACATGGTACCAGACCAAAAAACAGTAGAAATATGTTATTTTGTCTTTGGTTTATAAGGGTTGATTTTCTCACTGTTTAAAATTTGGCGGCTTCTTTTAACAGCATTTATGCAAAACTGATGATTTATCATGTATAGTAAAGATTGTCAAAATGACAGCACAGTGATTTTTAAAGCATATAGATGTTGACCTTTTCAGATGACACTGGAAAAAAAATGTAGGATTTAATAAATTAAAAGTAAGTCAGAAATACTTTGTTAAGTGATTTTCATCCTTATGGAAGACTTTGCACTAGTGATTTCTGACTGATTTACAGTCACCATATATTTCTACAGGCTTTAACATATAACATGTAAGATATTGTTTCATGGATGTCTAACCCTACAATGAAACAAAACTGAACTTTTCTTGTCTGGAGAGTACCAATGAAGTAGTATCTTCTTTTTAGGTTATTAAACAGCACATTATAAGGAAGCAGCACCTACCACATCTCTTGAGCATCAAGCAACAGCAGAAGTTGCATGAGAAATTAGTGTCACTCCAGCAATCTCCCATCTCCTTCAAGCGCTCAGTCTCATTGACAATGAACTTTTTTACTGGCCATGAATGGTGGTAGTCTCCAATTCTGCCATTGCTGCTTTGGGTTTTAACTCAGATATGCACTACAGCATCAGGATATAGATTTGGCAGCTGATCCACTACTCTTGCAGTCTGAATGACAGGACAGCTTGTCGTCATGTTCAGTGGGAAAATGTTGCTATGGAGAAAAGGAAAAACAAAATTACAACAGTCTCTTACATGCGGGTGTAAGTGCACGTGTTTTTCCAGCTGTAAATAATTCATCCTGTTGTCTACAGGCAAAAGTTAGCTTTAAAACACGTTTCCAACAGGTCACATCTTATCACTATCTTGCATCTCTATTGAAGCACACAAAAGACCCACAGATAGTGCATTGTAACACATTGATAAAAAATCAAACTTACTGGAAATAGTTGGTTACACAAAGCTTCTTAATGCCTATAAACATTCCCATCGTTTAATCCCAGATACCATAGAACTATTAGTAGTTACTATTTTATATCTCTGCAAATAATATCCTAAGAATTACGGTGGTGGGATCATGACACACTGGTTAGTGTAAAACTCCATGGACATGTACAAGGTAATCATATAGAGATATATGCACTGTAGCAATGCCTGCCTTCTTTGGATGTGAACTTTAACCCCCCTTACCTGTCCTTTTCCAGGCCACTCCAAAATGGCCTTGGAAGACCGCCAGGTCTAGTCATAGCAAATCTCTAACTATGCAAGGGGGTTGGGAGGTCAAACATAAAGAGGATGTTGGGGAAAAATGCATTGTCTGAGTGGCTGTCAATACATATGAAACTTATTCCTAAATAAATAACTACAATTTGCATGTTTGGAGATCCAGAGAGCTTTGAAATTATGCATGATTAATTGTAACAATAAATACTGAGTATGGAGCATGGTAAACCTTGAATGGTTGCATGTTGAGCTGCATGGTACTGCAGTTGTCAGCCTTGCTGCCTGAAGCAATAAGGTCCTAAGTTTAAGTTAATTGCCTTAAGGGCTTTGTATATGTTCTGTTGGGACCACAGCCATGGATACAACATGAAAGATGCAGTACAAACTTTTCTGGAACTTTCAAAATAAATTGCGTTTAACCTACTTCCAGCACAACTTCAGAAGGGGAAGGGTGGCAACAGCAGACTTCCCATGATGCCACTGCCCGTATAAAACCCCCACCTTCCCAATGGTCCGATCTATTCGAATTCCCTGCAGAGACGTGGTCTACGAAGCCGAGTGGAGCAGTTTTCCCAGTCGGGAAGGAGGACAACTGAGATCGCATCACCATGGTTACAGTAACTGTGCAGTTGGTGGGCGGACAGAATGAGCCGTCTTTCATCCACAGCTACGGAGGTTAGCCGAATCTAACAGTTTGTTCACAGTGGATGTTTCTTCAAACCTCGTCGCCCCGGACAACGTTTCCTCACCACGGTTCATAAGGTTAGGTTTTGGGCAGAGAGATAGAAGTGATTTAGAATAAAATCATCTAAACGTTTTTCATTTTATGAAGTTTGGTTTTGTTTGTGTTAAACTCAGCTATCTTGGTGCTAGCAGGCTATCTGCAGCACACATGCTCAGTTTTGTGTTCTTTGTTTGTGTATTTGTGTTTGTGTATTCTCTCAAACCCCCAGTCGGTCGTGGCAGATGGCCGCTCACACTGAGCCTGGTTCTGCTGGAGGTTTCTTCCTGTTAAAAGGGAGTTTTTCCTCTCCGCTCTCGCTACATGCATGCTCAGTATGAGGGATTGCTGCAAAGTCAACACCAGTGACTGTCAACTGTTTCTACATGCTCATCCGGGAGGAGGGAATGCTGCAAGTCACTGACTGGATGCAATCTGCTGGATTTCCTTAGATAGAAAAACTTTTTATCCAATTTGAATAAAAAGCTAACTCCGACTGCACTGTTCAATTGTTAGGATTAATTGGAATGTATGTACCTGACTGTTGTGAAGTGCCTTGAGACAACATGTGTTATGAATTGGCGCTATATAAATAAAACTGAATTGAATTGAATTATTTTTAAAGTTAAGACAAACTTTTTTAAAGGGGTGATTTTAAACACAGATTGATCATAACGCGCCATCTGCGC
The DNA here is from genome assembly GCF_021462225.1 of Girardinichthys multiradiatus. NCBI lineage: Eukaryota > Metazoa > Chordata > Actinopteri > Cyprinodontiformes > Goodeidae > Girardinichthys > Girardinichthys multiradiatus. Next base: position 39,599,392 of record NC_061797.1, on the reverse strand, counting down.
TTATGCATTTTAACCCTTTTATTGACGGTATTTTAACAGTGTGTGTTTGATTCTGATGCTAAGCTATGAGCTTATTTTGTTAGCTTTAACTGCTAATAGCTAAGAACACGTGTTTGCATACTAAGGCCCATTTCTGCAGAAAGATTTGGTTCTTTTCAAAAATACCTCCTTAAATATTTGACCATTTCCTTAGTGATATTTCTTTAAATATTATTTCAATAAATAAAGGCAGCTAATGAGACACCATTGAGAATTAGTCATCCAGAAGGTTGGTTTTATTCACCAGATCATTCTTTAAAACATTATTTTATTAAAATAATAATTTATCTGATCTTGCATTGTGAATGGTTGTCTAAAGGTATGCTGATTACTGCCTAAGTTGGTTCCAAGACTTTCTTCAAGATAATCCTTGGCTCTCAAACATAAACATTGCATGGTAATGTTGCGTCACTCTTTTGGTCTTGGTTTTCCATCATCTTTTTAATCAACTTGTTTATATTGTACATAGCCCATTAGTCTTCCTTATTCTTTAATTCTGCTTGGTAGTTTAGTCGGATTGTTTTAGCATAGTAAAGAGTTTGTTGATTCAAATATGTTTGACTTTGAGTTGACTTATTGCAGAGTTTTTGCTGTTCAATAATGTCAGAGCTCATCTCACACCTTTCTATTTTGTCCTAATACCATCACCTTACTGGGCTGGTATTCACAGGACAACCCTTAACAGACCAAAATATTATTTGATAAAATATTAAAGTATTAATATTAAATAATACATTCATATTCAAAATCACATTTATGACAATTTACATTGTACGTAGATTCTCACTTAAGGCATCAAAACTGCATGAACAGATATGAAATTATGTAGCAAATAAAACATTGTAAAAGAACTTTAAATATGTTTTATATTTCAGATTCCTTAAACTATCCACCCGTTGCTGTGATAACTGAAATATTAGCCTTTGGCCATCTCTCTATGAACCTCTAGGACGTTCCTTCAAGACTCTTTGGAAAACCATCTTAGGTGACAACTTCATGAAGATCATAAAGAGAATGCTAAGGGTGCAAAGCAGTAATCAAAGCAAATTGTGGATATTTTGAAGAATCTAAAATATACAAATGTTTAGAGTGATTACATTCTTTTTGTTTACAACATACTTCCATGTGTGTTCATTCACAGATTTTTTTTTTTTTTTTTTTTTTGCCTTTGGTGAGAATCTACTATGTAAATAATAATGAAAATTAAGGGACCCTTTAAGTTAGAAAGTGTATCTAAAAAGTCTGACCCGTAGTGTATAAGGTGACCAGCTTCATTGCAAAAATATGTTGGACAAAGATAAGGTTTGTGTGGAAAAATATGGGACACCCTAACATGCAGGATTAAATGTTGTCAACATTTTGTGATAAGACTTACAATATAAACATGCTTAATATTAGAGTTATTAACAAAGACTTTAATATCACAAAGGAAATATCAGAAAAGAACCAAACAAGCCTTAAAATCACTGATGGCCCAGTAGTGAAAATGTGTGAAACATGTCTAGAAATAGGTGAAGTCAAAAGTCTGTTTCTGCCTTGTATGATTGGGGTTTACCACATTTTCACCCAGGGAATGAACCACTGAAGAGATTTTTAGCTTGGTGTTGAGTGACTCTTTAAAACGGAACCTGAGGCTGGCTGTGAGCAAACTGACAATCTTCTTCCTGTATATCTTTTTTTCATTAGTCTTCCTAAGCTTGTTTTAAAGCAAGAAGTCAACATAGCCTTTATGAAACAGAAAAGAAGGCAAATTATTTTATGGTACTTTCATTAAAAGATTATATCTGCAATATTTTGGATTTGTTGTAAAAATGCCCACTGTTATCCAAAGATGTTAAAGGTTTAGAGGAAACAACAAAAAAAGGTTGAAGCAGACATATGAATAAAGGTGCTGACATTTAAATCACTCTGCCTTTCCAACCTGATGTGATTTGTAGGAATGCATTTATTTTTTGGTTGCAGAGATTTTATACATTTCCATCATAAGCCAGCTTTACAGCTATGAACCAACTATGACCCAAAGGCAGTGACTAGAGTATTTGCATTTTTCTTGCAACTATAAACAAAACATATACTTGGCATCAGCTAAGAAATCCACCCTATTGACTGCCGAGTCACAACTTTTAGATTTATAAAAAAATTAAATAAAACTAAATATTTTGTATGGGATAAATCTGTGTTTTTGTTTTCACTTTTGAAATTTATCTGTATCAAAAGCTGTTGTTATTGTGCAGTGGGTCTCTGAGGCAAGGTCAAATGTCCCTGTTTTGATTCGTATTCTCTGTTCATGGGGGGTGAATAATTATTGTCCATCACACTCACTGTTTCTACAGTTATTCTGCACTGACAACTGGCCCTTGCTTTGAAGAATGCATGGTGAACCTTTAGGGACCAGCTTTCCTATCTTATATATATAATAAAAAAGATCATCTCTCACCTTATCTGACAGTGTTGTTATATGACACAAACACACAAAGAAGCAGTGTGTGGATGTGTGGAGAGAAATGATAAATGAACACCGTTTTCTTCATGTTTTCAAGTAACCTGCCTTTATTCTTGCTTAGACCATATTAGATGCACATAAAACTCAAACAAATTGAATATGTGTGATAACGATTGATTTTAACCTACATAGATCTGTAGCTCAATAAATTAGAGAATAAATAAGTTAAATTCAAAAAGTAATACTTATATCCTGTATATATTCATTGCACAAAATTGTATATTTCAAGTATGTATTTCACTCAACTTTCATGTTTTTGGCTAACAGCTAATGAAAATGAATTTCTCCAAAACTTTGAATATTACATAGCACCAATAAAAATGAGTTTTATTCCAGAAATGTTATTTTATGATCTTGTAATGGTCTCCGCAATATTGGAGAAGACTGTTGACTTGACATTTGTCTCAGAGAGTCACTGGCACCCTCCACAAGGAGGATAAGTGCCAGCTAAAATGCTGGGTGTTAAGAGTTTTGTAAGCACCCATCCATCCATCCATCCATGGACCGATAGTTGGCTGATGGATTGTGGAGTCCAACCCGCGATGGGAATGGGCTCAACTTTGTGGCGAGAATGTGGACATAGCTTTTGCTTTGGGCACCCAAGGGATTGATAGCCCTTGCTAAAGCCACCCAGATACCCATACTCCTGCAGCACCCACACAAAATACATCAGGGGACACACTTGTAAGCCTTCTCTAGTTCCAGAAAACCCATATATACTGGAGGAGCATACTCTCATGACCCCTCAGCAATTCAGGGTAAACAGGGGACCAGGGTAAACATCTGGTCCATTGCTCCAAGTCCCTTTGCTCCTCCTGGATCTGAGGTTAATCTATTGGAGCCTTCTCTCTAACACCCCAGAGTAAGGCTTCCCAAGAAGGCTGAGAAGTGTGATCCCGCAGTAATTGGAACACACTCTCCGGTCCCTTTCGCAAAAGTTGGGACAACCAGCTCAGTCTGCTAGTTCAAAGATGTTGTTCCGGTCCTCCATGCAACATTGAAAAGGGATGTCCATGACATTCAAAATCGTATCTCATCCACACCTGGCGCCCTGCTGCCACAATAATTGATTTGCATTTTCTTCAGGCTCTGCCTCCATTGTGGAGGATATGGTGACCAGATTGATGAGATCTTCAAATCTCTCCTCCACCTGATGATGTCCTCAGTCCTGGTCTGCAGTTACCCTCCCAAAGGATTAAAGGCTTGGGATGGTCCCTGTTTCCCATGTTCTGATTTCCCAAACGGTTTTCCAGAAGTTCATTGAGGCCAACAATAAGTTTCTCTCTACAGTCTCTCCTAATTCTTCCATGTCCAAGTTTTTGCTTCTGCAACCACAAGCCACAGCCTTCTCACCACACAGTACCTGCCAGCTGCTTCAGGGGTTCCTAAGAAAACCAAGCCCTACAGGCCTCCGTCTTCAGCCTGACTTCTTTCATCACCACTGGGACCTCTGGATATCACCGATAACCTTCAGGCCACAGCTCCTGGAAGCTGCATCTGCAGTGAAGGCCCTGAACATGGTCCAGTCATGATTCCATGTCCTCAACCTCCCTCGGCACATGAGAGAAACTCTCCCAGAGGTGTGAATTAAACATCCCTCTGACAGATTTGTCTATCAAACATTCCCAGCTCACACTCTGCCCCTCTCTTCACCCAACGTTGCAGGTCTGTTGATACTATTACAAAAATGATCATCATTCTTTGGCCCAAAGTGGCTTGGTACCAAGTACACTTATGAACACACTGCTACCTGTATGACCCCTTCTCTTTTCCAATGGTTATAATCAGTCTGACAGAGAGAGGTATCCCAATCCTTGTGGTTTTTAGTATAACAATGGCCATCAGTGGGCTCTAGATGGACAAACTTTATCAGTTTATTATTTTACTTAGTGCCCTTACATGTGGCCCCTTCTGGGGTGGCTGGGCTCTGGCACTCGGTGGTTTGGTCTGGCCTCCCTGGAGGCCCCGCGCCATTCTGGACCCTTTGTGGGGTGCCTTGAGACGACATTGTTGTAAATAAGCGCTATATAAATAAATAAACTGAAATTGAAATTATCTTTGTAGTTATGCTGCTATAGGCTTAGGCTGCTGGAGGACATAATGACCACTTTCACCCTCTTCGCTACATTCTCACACTACTCTACAAATTTGCATTATTTGCTGTTATTTCAGCTTTTAACTTTGTTCTCTCTCTTTTCTCTTCCTAGAAGCCACACCTGGCCTGACTCTGTGTCTACCTGTGACACCTTTCTGGAGAGGGGCATCGTCCAAGCTTCTGCTGGCAACAACTTAATGCTCACCCTCTACCAATGATCCACATGGCCCTGTCTTTCAGTGTTTAACCCTTTCTCTCTCCTAGACATGGTTAGTGACTGAGCTTTTACTGTGACTAACTCTATGTGCTCTCTTTCAGACTCTAACCTTGAAAACTGGCTCAGAGTTTATCTGTTCTTTCTTTCTAGGTGAAACCACTAAAGGAGCTACATCCATTAACATTTACTTTTCCTTCCCATAGAAAGGACTCCTGGATCAGTGCTTCTTTGTTCTCTTTGTGTCTCTGCTCTGCTCTCTCAAACCCCCAGTCGGTCGTGACAGATGGCCGCTCACACTGAGCCTGGTTCTGCTGGAGGTTTCTTCCTGTTAAAAGGGAGTTTTTCCTCTCCACTGTCGCTACGTGCATGCTCAGTATGAGGGGTTGTTGCACAGTCAATGCCAGTGACTGTCCACTGTCTCTACATGCTCATCTGGGAGGAGCGAATGCGACATGTCACTGACTGGATGCAATCTGCTGGGATTCCTTAGATAGAAAAACCTTTTATCCAATTTGAATAAATAACTGAATCTGACTGCATTGTTCAATGATTAGGATTAATTGGAATGTATGTACCTGACTTTTGTGAAGTGCCTTGAGATGACATGTGTTGTGAATTGGCGCTATATAAATAAACTGAATTGAATTGAACTGCTAAAATATATATATATATAAATATTTGTGTGCATTTATGAATAGAGCGAGATCGAGTCTGTCTTCAGAGAATTATTTTGAAAAACTGGATGTTGTGCTCGTTCTTTTTCCTGGTGGTGTGGTATGATTCATGCATTTGTTTCCAGCCATGCTCTGGCATCCAGCAAAAATAGACTCTGGTCGAATTAGATGGCCGTCCACACATTGCAGCACTTGTGCTCTGCCAGGAGAAGCTCTCCCAGCTGAGTGTGCCCGACTCCACCTGTAGGTGGATAACTGACTTCCTGTCTGACAGGAAGCAGCGCGTGAGGCTGGGGAAGCACGTCTCTGACTCCCTGACCATCAGCACCGGTTCCCCCCAAGGCTGTGTTCTCTCTCCTCTGTTCTTCTCCCTGTACACCAACAGCTGCACCTCCAGTCACCAGTCTGTCAAGCTTCTGAAGTTTGCGGACGACACCACCCTGATCGGACTCATCTCTGATGGTGACGAGTCCGCGTACAGATGGGAGGTGGACCATCTGTTGGACTGGTGCAGCCAGAACAACCTTGAGCTCAACGCTCTAAAGACAGTGGAGATGGTTGTGGACTTCAGGCAGAACCCAGCCCCACCTGCCCCCATCACCCTCTGTGACTCCACAAATGACACTGTGGAATCTTTCCGCTTCCTGGGAACCATCATCTCCCAGGATCTCAAGTGGGAGCCAAACATCAGCTCCCTCATCAAGAAAGCCCAGCAGAGGATGTTCTTCCTGCGGCAGCTGAAGAAATTCAACCTGCCAAAGACTATGATGGTGCACTTCTACACAGCCATCATTGAGTCCATCCTCACCTCCTCCATCACCATCTGGTACGCCGCTGCTACAGCCAAGGATAAGGGCAGGCTGCAGCGTGTCATTCGGTCTGCTGAGAAGGTGATTGGCTGCAGTCTACTGTCGCTCCAGGAACTGTACACCTCCAGGACCCTGAAGCGGGCAGGGAAGATTCTGGCTGATCCCTCCCACCCCGGTCACAGACTCTGTGAGACTCTCCCCTCTGGCAGGAGGCTGCGGTCCATCCGGACCAAAACCTCACGCCACAAGAACAGTTTTTTCCCATCTGCCACCAGCCTTGTTAACAAAGCCCGGAAACCACCCATTTCCTTCAACTCCAGGACCAAGGCGTAAGCGTTCCCTGTTCCATTCTCCATCACAAGCATCGGCACCTGAGCACCATTTGGTTGGCACCAAGACCTCATCTAAAAGACAACTGAACAATCTGTCTTCGAAAGTTAAGACTCTGGATCTCTCTACCCCTGGCGGTTCAAGCTACAGCAATTTGGTAAGCCATTTCTCAGATCTAAGTAATCAGTTGGTTCATATTATTCATTTGTTCACCAGTCCATTCTTCTTCCTTCTCGTACAGTTGGTGTTTCCAGTCCTCGTCCCTGATTACTTTGCTGATAATAAAACCCGTAAAACTTTTACTTCTGAGTGTTCTCTGTATGTGGGTCAAAACTGTACTGAAAATGACATATACTGCGACAACTGTTCATTTCAGTGGCATGGAATTACTTTTTTAAACATTATATCATTGTTTTCTTTCCATAACTGCCATTGGATTTATCATGAAAATTCGATGTCATGGGCACTTTAAGACTGGCGTGGAGAATCACAGCACAACCTGATTACAGTGGAGGGCTCTAAATCAAAGCAGATGGAGAATATGCATGCAGCAAGACTTGAAGACTGATGTTCATAGATCCTTGAGGGTTTGTCAGTTACATAATTTTCCTGGCATTTTATTATTATGCTCAACTTCCAGGTCTAGGTCCATCACCATTCCAATTGAAACATATAGAAGTTTGTCTTATATCATGACAAAATGTAAAGAGGTTCAAAAGATATGAGAACTTCTGCAAGGAATTGCATATTTGTTTTAAGACATAGATTTTATTGCATAGAGTGCTAAGTTCGAAACAACCAAATCTTTGGATGGGGGAATGCTCATAATTGGATGGAAATATATATATATTCAGTGCCAGTCTATTGAATTCCATTAGAATGTATGGTGACAAATAACCCAAGAGACAATTTTCCTCTGAAGAAATAGGTCACAGATTCAATTACACTCAGTGAAGCATGGACTCAATCTATCATGCCAAATTAGGTGCATTTTAGCAACCTACTTCTCTCTGAGAATTTTATAGACACATTCAGCCGAGTGAGAAGGCTCCGCTTCAACAAAATCATTTCCGTAGTTCCTTGTTTTATTTTTTTACTTTTATGTTTAAATAGTTTAAAAGTCATTTTGTTTCCATGGAATTTATGGTCGTTATTTTATGTAGCTGAACAGGGTTTCAATTTTCTTCAATGCTGGTAAAAGATATTCAGAAATGGCCATTGGTGTTTATTTTACCAAGATACAGTATATTGTTTTATTTATTCAGTGTTTTATGCAATTTTCTTTAGATTACACAGGCTACTGTATGTAAAGTCCTGTGTACCACATGTTAGTACCTATTTCAAAGGTTTAACAGAACCAACGTGAATTCTAAGTCTGCCCTTAAACCTTCCAGACATATTAGAGCCAGAACTACCAGCCACAGGTGCTTCTGAACAATGCATCCTATTAACTGATTTGTAATAATAAAATCACAACTTTTTTTTACAGAAACCATTCACTCATACATATTTTTCTGTCCGAAATGTCCTGTTGACATGGAGGACTGGGGCTCTACAAGGGCTGGAGTGTATCCCACCAAACAGCAATCAAGGGCGACACAGAAACCATTAACCATGCTTGTGCAAACTAACAACAAGGTTGTTGTAGAATGACCAGTTGACCCTTTATGCATGTCTTTGGAGTGTTTCAAACTATCCAACATTGCTATGATAACATCTAGGTTACAAACTTTTTAACACATGCATATCAAGCATGGCCCAGTTACCAGGCATTAGGGAATACCAATGCTCTGAAAAGTTAAGGTATCAAAACTGCAAACATTTAAACCCTTCTGCGGGTTTAAAGTCTCTTTTAATGAGCTGTGCCGGCGGGACCACAATTTAGTGTAGAGTACTGCAGTGCTGCCCTCCCCCACCTGTGTCTGCACACTCCCAGTCAGCTGACTGACCCTTGCTTACAAGACAAACTCAGCTGTTTAGAAATATTTTTGTTTGTGAACAACATAGCCAGTGATGGTGTGAAAATGTTTCGTCCCTCTCAATAATTTTGAAACTACAAATAATTGTGAAACTACATTTGGCAAGGAGCAACATGATTGCTAAAAAGTGAACTGCAGACTGGCTATCGGAGCAGATAGCCTGACTAATTAATTCAGTAATATATTATATAGACTGGCTAAAAGCATGTCATTTTTCACCTTTATTAGGTGTTTAAGATCCTTCTTGTTTGTTTCTCTGCATTTACCTCTTTATGTTCTCTAGTTGATGCTATTTCAGTTTATTTGTGATAGATCAGGTTCTTTATTTATTCTTGTGTTTTGATATATCTGTTACTTCCCTGGGCTTTTCTGTGTTCCCACTCATATGTGTTTATTAGCCTCCCTCCTTCAGTTGCTCTGTATTTTCCCTTCCACCAACTGCTGCACATTTCATCTGATAAGCTCTTCATGTTTGTTGGTCTATTCTGCCATATATGGAGGCAGGTCCACCCAGGTTTAAATCTCTAGCCTTCATTGCTTGCCAATGGATCCTCCTGTTTGATATGCCTAGTCTGCTCCATGCCAATCATTCTGCCCATGTTCCGTGTCCTGTAATTGTAAGTTTACCACTTTATTTGTTAAACGTTTATGCTCACTATGCAGCTCTCCTGCTCTACAAACCACACCTGTTTTTTTTTCCTATTTAGGCTCTCTGTCATTGTTCTCTGCTTGATTCTCTTTTTGCATGCCTGCTCCATGTCCATATTACTGCCTGGTTCTGTTACACTGCTCCATGATTCATTCATCCTGCAATTTCCGCTGTAAGTTTTATTTGATTGTCATTATTAAAGAACTCTGTTTTCACCTCTGTCAGCTTTTGCATTTGTGTCCTTCGCAAATGAACCATGACGATTTTGAAGAATTTAATATACTTTTGAAACATGGAAACTGGCTCATTCCAAAAAAGTTACTGATTTGTGTTTTGCACTTGCAGGATTCCTCACAGATTCACATCTTTTTTGGGTCTGGTTACATGGTATTTCCTTTGCATCCTCCTTCAGCTGAGCTTAGTGGGAGCACATGATGAGCTGAGGTGGCTCTCCTCCATATGGATGACCGTATGCAGGAATAAAATAAAACAGCTTTTCAATAGGTTCAACAATGTAGTATGTTGCTCTTTTTAATATGAATGGAAAATTCAAGGTCTTTGTTATTAAAAAATGTTTCAATTAGGTTTTACATCTTTTGCATACTTTTGTAATTTTGCCTAAGGGGAAAGGATTTTGTGTTTGTTAAAATAGACTTTAATTGTTAAAATGATACCCTGGATTATTCAAATTAACAAAATAGCTAGATATTTTAAGTAAGATAATATAATCCAACTGGGGCATTATCGTGGAATAGAAAGAAAACTAAAGCTGCAAAAATGTCAGGTCAAAATTTAGAGCATCACCAAGGAGAATTTCAAAAAGCAGCTGCTCACCTTGCGAGAAATGTGAACATCTTAGGCAAATCAAATTGGAATGTATGTAAAAAAAAAAAAAAAAAAAAAAGTGACATCAAAACATGCCACTTTGGATTAGACTAATCAATAAGCAATTACAAATCCATATAGTCCCAACTCACACCTACTGTATATGTTAAAAAGACTCCTGTTGGCCTACCTGAGTAAGCAAACAAGAAAACATCAAGACCCCCTGCAGTTTACTTACTGCCATGTAAATGGAGCTGAAGACACTACCATACACCTGCTTCAACAAATCCACTGTTATCTGGACAAAGCAGGCAACACTGTGAGGATCATGCTCTTTGATTTCTCCAGTGCATTTAACACAGTTCAACCTGATTTGCTTTGTCAGACACTCCAGAAAACATAGGTGGATCAATGATTATCTGACAGACAACAGCTTGTGAAAGTGATGGGTTGTATGTCTAACAAGTGGTCAGAATCACAGGAGCACCACAGGGGACTGTTGTTTCACCGTTTCTTTTCTCTCTGTATACCTCAGGCATATGCAGAAATACTCAGATGACGGGTGTATCAGAGACATACAAGAAGCTGAGTGCAGAGAGCTAGTGGACTGCTTTGTGGCAAGGTGTGAAAGCAAGCATCCTATCTTGAATTTGAACAAAACAGAGACAATATCCTAGCATGTGGGGTGTTCTCCGAGGAGCAAGCGAGCGTGTTGAATGTGATGTGTAGCCAATCTGAAAGTAATGTGACAGAAACACGGAAGGGAATGGACGGAACATTTATTTTTGTTAATTAATGATGATTACTTACAGCTAATTAAAAGTTGTGTTTCTCTGAAATTTTTAATATTACATAGGTCCAATAAAGGAGGATTTTTACACAGAAACGTTGGTCTAATGTAAAACGCAAGCAATGTATTGTGCAGTACACATATACTTTTTTTGTATGTATTACTCCATCAAAACAGTGTGGTATTGAGGCGATCACCCTGTGGCACTGCTGACTTGTAAAGAAGCCCAGATTGCTCTGATAGTGTCCTTCAGGTCATATGCATTATTGGGTCTGATGTCTTTTATCTTCCTCTTGACAATACACCACAGATTCTCTGTGAGGTTCAGGACAGGCACGTTTGTTGGTCAACCAAGCACAGCAGGATCATCAAACCAGGTATTGATGCCATTGATGGTATTGAGGCAGGTATCTAGGTCTGCTGAAAAATGTCGAAGCCGTCTCTGCTTCCCCAGGTCCGTTGATTTGGGCACAGGTTTCAAAAGAGTGAAATAAACACAAAATACAGTCAGCTTAAGTTTGCCTCTGCGCAGAGTGAGAGAGATGCTCCAGCCAACACCTGCGAGCAATAACTCTGCTCTCTCTCTGGTTCCAGCTCGTTTTATTAAGTCTCCAGGGTGTTCACATTTCCTTCTTTACATATATCATATCACTCAGTTGTATAGCATAACAGTTCCTTATGTCCAAATAAGGAGTGCTTCCTGTTTTTACTTCCAGCAAGGTCATCTTCTCCTGTCTCCTCCACTCCCATCTGCTACAACCCCTGTCCTTCACCAATTTATGACCTTGCACTCCTTATCCGCTACTCCCTGTCCTCTATCTGCACATTCCAGTTACACACATAGATAGTTTATATTCTACAACACCCCCTTTTGAACTCTCAATAAGAGTTCACACCCTAAAATGTCCTTTAACCAAGTACTTCTAAGAATAAGTAGAAATAAGTAAAAATATTACTGTACCACCTGTAAAACGAGAAAATCATCAAGAAAACATGCATCCATCTTATTATGCATCCATGAATTCACACTCTGAGTCCTCATCCTGGTTATGGTCAATTTGCAACAGTGGCATCGTTATCTTTGGATCCCTCAGCTCAATTGTGGAGGTGATGAGGCGCTCCATCAGAGAACGAATGCATGGTACACAACAACATCCACAGGTCACCATTATAGCTACAAATACTGCAATAGAAATCATCAAAGACATTATCAAACCCTTCCAGTGTCCAAACATGCCTGTCATCCACTCCTCCAGGGGATTATCAATTCCAGAATGTTCATGCATGGTGGCAGAGAGGGTCTTAAGTCCCACTAAAGCCTTTGTCACTGAACCATCCGGTGCAGTGTTATTGGGAATAAAGGTACAACACATATCTCCAAACATGGCACACACACACCCTTTTTCAGCTAACAACATATCCAATGCCATCCTATTTTGTACTGCCATGAGGGAAGTTGGGGCCAATTGTTCAGATAAACCTTCTACAGCGTCTTGAGTTAGATTGGCCACACGCAAAACATTATAATGAATATAATTAATGCGGTCTACGTTTTTGTTGGGCGTTACTGGGAACAAGGCAGCTATAATAGGGATGTTTTCAAATTCAGCTGATATTTGGTCCGCAAGTTTATACTCATTTGGGACTCCTCGCGGAACTCCAATTGCATCTATATAGGTGGGGGAACCCTGACTCAGGTCAAAAGTGGTTGGAGCGCTTCTTTTCATAATATGTCATCTCCTCCTAAGAGTGAGTGCCAGTGCCTTATTTTGTTGATATGTCACAGAGGTAATATTAGGGCCAATTAAAATCAATGGGGCCTGCAATCTGACCACTGCACATGCTCCTATGGTGTTATTTGGTATATTAGTGAGAGGTCTATATCCTCCGCAGTAGTAATATAATCCTGCTCGTGCCCAAAGTCCTATCACTTTCCCAGATGTGGTGGTATTACACCAGTCCGAGGGAATTTGTCCTACATTCACCTTTTCCTGCTATTGGGTCTACTGGGAACTTTCCAGGTGTGGCTTCAAGGTTAGTCTAACATTGAACTGCCTGCACATCTCACATGAATTAATCCAATGCACTGCCATTGGTTTCAAAAAAGGGTGCCACCAGTGTTTCAGATTTTTCAGCATTTGCGTTGTTCCCACATGTCCTACTCCGTGTGCTTCTTCCAGGGTTACTTTGGTAAGACTTGGTGGCAAGATGGGACATCCGTCTGGGCTTCTCCAGAGACCACTCTGATCCTCTGAGCCCCCTCGGGCCTTCCAAACTGATTTTTCCTCAGGAGAGGCCCCCTTTTGTAATTTCATTACTTCTTCCAGGGTGGGTTCTGGTGTCCACCCTGCTTCTGAACACAGCATTATGTGCCTGGGCTGATATCCTGCACACTGTTTAGCTGCCTGATCAGCTGCCTGGTTCCCTTGTGCTACTCTGGTGTTACTGCTGTCATGTCCTCTGCATTTAATGACGGCTACTTCTTGAGGGAGCAACAAAGCTTCAGCCAACTTTGTCATTTCCTGTTCATGTTTAATGGGATTCTGTCCTGCAGTTCTGAATCCTGTCCTCAGCCACTGTTTAAGTTCTACATGTACCGCTCCTGTAGCGTATGCAGAATCTGTGTAGATGTTAACCTTCTGTCCTGCTCCTAGTTCCAGAGCAGCTATGACTGCCAAAACCTTTGCTCTTTGCGCTGATTGTGCAACTGTCAGTTCCTCTGCCTGTACTGTGACAAAATCTGTCCCTGTGTCTTCCACCACCGCGTATGCTGCTTTAAGTCCTTCTGTGTCATGTCTGAAGCAGCACCCATCTGTGTACAGGTTTCGGGCGTCTGTCAGGGATGTACTTTGATACTTTAGATCTGGTCTGATTTTTTCATTGAACTCCACTTTTTCTGCGCAGACATGTGGTGTACCGGTAATTATTCTATCTGCCATGTTTATTCCTTCATGTGTGTATGTGATGTTTGGGGCCTCCAGCACCTTACTCTGTTGCCTCTGTTGTCTCAATGGTGAGATTGTGAAAGCCTGAGAGTTCACAAAGGCCACCACACCATGTGATGTTAATATGTTAAGAGGATGTCCCATCACTACATGAGCTGTTTTTTGGATTATTTTAGCCATCCCTGCTGCGTGTCGGGTGCACTCATGATGTCTTTGTTCCATGTTGTCCAGCATTACACTTATGTACATGAGGACTGTCCTAACCCCCCCTTTTTTCTGGAACAGCACACCATTTGCTGTGTGTGCTGTTACAGAAACATCCAGCTGAAATGGCAACGTGTAATCTGGGTGTGCCAAATGTGCAGCTTGCGAGGGGCTGGTTTTTAAGGTAATGATCGCTTCTTCAGCTTCTCTGGTCCATTCAAGCGGGGAAGTGAGGTTTCTCATGCCCTGTTTTTTGACAAGATCTCTAAGGGGTGCAGTGAGGTCGGTGTAGCCGGGCACAAAAGATCTGCTATACCCTGTGAGTCCTAGGAAAGACAACATGTCCTTAACCAGGAGTGGTTTTGGGTGGGACAAAACTGCAGATTGGTGAGCTGGGGACATCCCCGTGCCAGGTTGGGAAACAACTCTTCCCAGAAAGTCAACCTGGCGTCTGCAGATTTGAAGTTTGGCTTTGCTAACCTTGTAGCCTTTTTTAGCCAAATGCAACAGGACAATTGCTGTTACCTCAAGGCATTCAGCCACAGTGGGTGTTGCGAGGAGAATGTCATCCACGTACTGAATCAGAGTGGTGTTTGGTGGTAATGGGCAATCATGGAGAGAGTGTTTCAGAACCTGATTGAAGATTCCTGGAGAAAGCGCGAATCCCTGCGGCAAACGAGTGTATCTATACCTATGGGATTTATAGGTAAATGCAAAAATGTCCCTGCATTCCTCAGCTAAAGGAAGGCAGAATAATGCGTTGGCTAGGTGAATGCAGGTAAACCAGCAATGGTCAGGGTTAAGATTTGTCAGAGCAACATAGGGATTGGGCACGGGAATGGTAGGGGTGGCCAAAGCTGCATTTATGGCCCGTAAATCATGTGCCATGCGCCATTTACCCGTCCCTTTTTTCTCCACTGGCAGAATGGGTGTGTTCCATGAAGAGGAATGTGTGGACTCTAAAACACCTGAGTTCCAGAGGCCTTCCACTGTATCTTTAATGCCTAGTTCTGCTGCTGGTTTGTGAGGGTATTGGGGCTTCCATATTGGTTGGTCGGTGGTCAACTGAAAGGTAATGGGGGAACATTGAATCAGGCCTACATCTGTGGGCCCCTCTGCCCAGAGGGTGGAAGGCATTTTTTCCACAATAGCAGCTGCCAGCGGATGGTCTGTTTTTTCCCTACCATGGTGTCTGTCTAACTGAACATGCTCCAGTGTGCCCACATCCGTGGATTGGTTGACTATGCGATAAGTGTTCCCTGAGGGCGAGTAAAAAAGGTTGGGGGTTGCCAAAGGCTGCCAATCCTGTAGGTTCAGGGAGCATTTTAACACACCTCCAAGTTCACATGCTTCAGGACCTGGGTGCAGAGCCAAAGAGACATGAGGCACGCCATCAGACCACATCCTAAACCACACTTCCTGCTCTTCAGCCAAGAGAACCTCGGCCACCACTCCTGGTGCTACATAAATGTCTGTGGTGACAATGTCCCAGTGCGTACCCTCTAACTCGTCAGCAAAGCTTTCCTGGTAACATTCACAATTATTTCTATCATAAAACAAGGTGACATGCGGGGGGTCAGGAGGAGGTAAATAGGGCGCCAGAGTGGAGACCCAGGATTTCCACCGATGGAAAGCCAAGAGAATGCCTCTGTGCGCGGTGGTTTCAGGTTGCAGCAAAACCCAGTATATGTCAGCCATTGAGTCCTGCAGTGACTGGAGGAGGTATTGTCCATGTGAAAAAGAAGTGTTATTGCCACAAAATAACTGGGTGCCATTGGGCAGGTGAACCTGCAGTCCATCACTCCCGCATAAAATGGTTGCTCCCATTTTTATCAACATGTCTCTGCCCAGTAAATTTACTGGTGTGTCAGTGGAGACTAGATAACTGTGATTCAGTGTCTGTCCACCAATTTCAGTCTTTAAGGGCTTGGTATATGGCAGGACCTGTTTTGACCCGAGAACCCCATGACAGTTGTAGTCCTGGTGGAGAGTGTGTTTGGAGGAGCCTGTTTGATGGTTGAACATGTGGCCCCAGTGTCCACCAGAAAAGGAAGGCTATTTCCGGACACAGTCACAGATAGCAGGGGGTCCGCAGTCCCGCTGTCTTCTGGGGTCGGTGGGGACCTTAGGTGGTGCTCAGGCCAGAGACTAGGCTCGTCCCAGGCCGGCAATTGGAGTTGTGGTCCGTGTGCGCCGTGTGCTGGTCCACCTCTGCCTCTGTATGGACGGGCCGGAGGAGCCATGGGGGGACCATAACACCCATAACCCTCCGGATGGACCATTCTTATGGGGGCAATCTCGGGCCCAACGTCCAGGTTCATTGCAGTAGTAACACACATCAGCACCACCCAGTCTCCTCTGTGGTCCTCTCTGGAATCCCCTTGCTCTCGGCCCTCCACGTCCCCCAAAACGACCAGCATGTCCCTGATATGGGACCGGGACCTGATGCCACTGTCCTGCTGTTTCTCGATTTCCAGGAAATGGAGGAGCCTGAGGGGGCTGAGACACTGCACCTTCATACATAATTTTAGGTGTTTTACCCTCCTTTTTCTTTTCCCCCAACTTCTGTTTGGCTTCTGCTAATTGCATTTTCAGGAGCTGAGTTTGTAACGTTTTTAATTCACTCTCCTCATTTTGTTTTGCCTCCTTGACTTTAGATAAATGATGCATCAGATGGCGCTCCCATACTCCAGTCTCTGCCTCAGGTAGGTCGGGATTATCTTCCATATTAGTTTTAACCTGCAATGGTAACCCTCTTAAGACAGCAACCCGGAACCAGTCCCTTTGGGGACCAGCTCTGTCTGGATTAGTTCCTGTCTGTGTTTGCCACATGGATTTGCGCTGATCTAAATATTCTCTACGATTTGTGTTTGCGTTCCACTCAAATTTTGGAATGGTACGTCCTGTGGTTACTGGATACATTTGTCTAAGAGCTATGCCGAAGAGAGTGGAATAGAAGGTAAATGGGTCCCCATCTGGTGCTGTTGTTATACCCGCAACAAGCTCTATGTCCCTACAGCTGTGTGACTTCATGCATCGTCCAGCAATGGCCCTGTAATCACCTAGAGCTAAAGTGGTGCCTGCTGACAGGGAGTCCAGTGTCTGTAACCATATAGAGGCACCTTCTGTGATAGGGGGAAGTTTCTCACACAAAGTGGTGAGATCTCCCAGTGTGAATGGCTTGTATCTGTTTCCTCCAAATTGTTGTTGGAACAGTGGACCCATATAAGAAGGTTTGGGCTGGGTTCGGGGTCTCATGTTATAGCCATGTCCAGCAGGGGGAGGAGTAGCCTCAGGGTACTGGTGGCATTGGGGTTGAGGGAGATGACATAATTTCCTCATTTTCAATTGGTAACTGATTCTGTACTGTAATAGGTGGTGCCTGCATAGCAGCGTCATAATAAGTTACCGCAGTCAGTGGTTCTTCTTTTACCCATTTCCCTGACACTGACATATTAACTGAGCCCTCAGTTACATCTGGTTTCTGAGGTGTGACCAATTCCATATCGCTAGGTGAATGGGAAATATACGGGGTGGAACACTTTATTGGGCCAGAAGCTGGCTGCAATTTGTCCCGTAATACCCGGTCAGCAAATGGGTCAGTTAGTGGAGCCTGTGAAATGAATGAACCTCCAAAGGACAGTGCAGACTCAGCAGTGGAATGTGAGCAGAGAAAGGCGGGGGCTGAGGGGAGGGAGCAGGCGGTGATGGGCTAGGAGGAGACTGTCCATTTACTGGCGGCAGATCACACACGCTCACGTGTCCCCCGGTAACTTGCAACGTGGGGTATAAGCCGGTGAGGGGAGAAGTGGGGGCCGTGGTGTGTGATAGAGTGGGCTGATGTGCGAGAAATGCATATGATGGCGGCATTTCAACTGTACTGCTATTCTTAATCTGTCTGCTTTTCCTGTCTCTTTTCTCAGTCATAGCATGGTCGCTACTTTGCCACAGCAAACCCATCTGTGACCAAAATTTTTCATCTTTTTCTGCTTTGTCTGTAAGTTCCTTCCACTTTCCTCTTCCCAACCACCTGCTGTCTCTACACTGTTTGTCAGCCAACTCTTTCTCCTGTTTTGACTTTTTCATCTTCAACCAGAACCACTTGCCAACATTCTCTCTATCTGTCTTGCTTTTTCCATCTTTTGACAATTCTTAATTTATTTTAGAATCCATCCGTTTAACCAACTTATGCTCCTCTTTATATTCATGTGATTTTTTAATAGCTGCTTTCATTATTAGCAGCTGGCTCTCTATGCTCTTCCATGGACTATTCTGTTCCTCTCCAGTATTATCTATTTCTCTATAAAATTCACCTTCCATCTTATGACAACTATTATCCTTTTTTCTAAAAAATATATTTTTAATGCGTTTTCTCAGTCACTCACTCATTCAGTTCTGGCCGACCGGGACGTATGGCACGCTATGTCCCAAATTCCCGGTCCAACTGAAGGTTCTCTAATCGACCCTCAAGACACCAGAACACATCCACCCCCCAGGAGCCTGTTTTCAGTGGCCAGTCCTTGTTATCACCGTCAGGTTACCAGACCGAACACTTATCCAGTCCCCCGGGCCTTTCACACAGTTTTTTGGGTTTTTTTTTTAACCCGCAGTGGGAGCCGCTCGCTGCTTGGCGTTCTTCCCCACTCACCAGCTTTCATTCACTCGTGTTTTCCTAATTAGTCTGTTCTTGCCGGCGTGTGTGTCCAGCTCACAGCTCATTTACTTTTTGACCCTAACAACGTCTGATCTCGTTGGTTATGTGTCCAACTCACAGCTCATTCATTTTTTGACCCTAACAACGTCTGATCTCGTTGGTTATGTGTCCAACTCACAGCTCATACATTTAACTTTCATTTCTATCTGGTCTTGTTGGTTGTGTCCAACTCACAGCTCATTCATTTAAACTGTAAATCTTGTCTGATCTTGCTGGGGTGTGTGTCCAGCTCACAGCTCATTTACTTAAGTTTTGGAACTCATAGGACTTTCTATATCTTACGGTGTTATTTCCACCGCTTATATTGTTCCTTTTATGTTTATGCAGACGTCTGTAATCTGAGTTTTTGCAGAGAAATATCTCCATTACTCATCAGCATTCATACACAGTGTATTTTGCCTGGTCTTGTTCTCAGTTATATGTAGAATTCGAGGTTTCTCACTCCCCCGGGCCTCCAACCCAACTTAATCATACTCCCCCGTTGAGGGCATATGCTGAACTGTCACGTTCGAGAAACTACTATATTTTTCCACACAACACCACCACTAAGTCTTGTAATTCTCTTAAAACAACATCCTATTCAGCAGTTTAAATCCTAGTCAACCTTTATGACATCAGACCCAATAATGCATATGACAGTCTTAGCAGACTCAGACTTACTAAGACATGGGCCACAATATTAATTTAGCCTATCGAAAATCCAAAAGCAGAGTTTGATAAAACAGGTTCTGCTTACCTTTTCTGTAGTTTTGGCTAGCCTGTGTCCGGTGTCTGTTGGTCCTTGTCAGTGATCCCAATTTTCACCAGTTTTCCCAAATCCCGGATGACGCCCCCAAGTGTCGCAGCCGTCTCTGCTTCCCCAGGTCCGTTAATTTGGGCACAGGTTTCAAAAGAGTGAAATAAACACAAAATACAGTCAGCTTAAGTTTGCCTCTGTGCAGAGTGAGAGAGATGCTCCAGCCAACACCTGCGAGCAATAACTCTGTTCTCTCTCTGGTTCCAGCTCGTTTTATTAAGTCTCCAGGGTGTGTTCACATTTCCTTCTTTACATATATCATATCACTCAGTTGTATAGCATAACAGTTCCTTATGTCCAAATAAGGAGTGCTTCCTGTTTTTACTTCCAGCAAGGTCATCTTCTCCTGTCTCCTTCACTCCCATCTGCTACAACCCCTGTCCTTCACCAATTTATGACCTTGCACTCCTTATCCGCTACTCCCTGTCCTCTATCTGCACATTCCAGTTACACACATAGATAGTTTATATTCTACAAAAATGGTGTCAGAATATTTGCGAAAGCTGCCAGTAGAGGGAAGCATGAAGTGCTCAAGTATTTCCTGATACAAATCTGTGTTGACTTTGGACTCGATAATACTCAAGGTATTAACAACAGATAACACGACTCCCCAAATCAATAAACTAGAATATTATTGTAAAGTTCCTTTATTTCAGTAACTCAATTTCCAAGGTGAAACACAATATATAAATTAATTACACACAGAGCAGAGAAGATTACATCAGACCAATAAAAATATACTACAGAAGTGTTGAAATAAATAAACAAATGTTAAATGCTTATTATTTTCAAATGGTACTTTTAATGTACCAAATGAGCCTCATAGGAATGCATATTCAAATTTAGAGATGTACATTATTTTTCCATTCAACTTCCTGGTAGTTTGCTGGGATGCAACACTCTGGAAACAGCCAGCTTCTTTAGCAATTACCTTTTGTAACTTATCCTCCTTGTGGAGGGTGTCAGTAACTGGCCATAACATAAAATATTGTCTAAAAGCTTATTTTTGTTGGTTTTGTTTAATATTCTTATTTCTGAGAAACTGAATTTAGGGTTGTTGGGACCACAGCCTTGGGTTTCAACACTAAAACTCCGGTACATACTTTCCTGGAACGTTTCAAAATAAAGTGCATTAACCTTCTCCCAGCACAGCCAGGAAAGGGGGTAACTGCGGACTTCCTGTGGCGCCATTACCCAAATAAAAGCCCCCACCTTTCCACAAATCTTTCTCTTTCCATACGGCCTTCGAGGAGGACGGTTCAGGAGAGGCCCAGCGCGCAAATGTCTTTTGCTGGCAAAAAGACATAAATTCAACTGGATCCAAAGCCATACGATCATCGATCACATGCAAAGTTAAGTAGAATTAAATACTGTCTGTGTATCTGGTATTTTCATTCATGAACAGGGAAATTAAGGTGTAAGAGTTGCTTACATTTTCTCTTCGAGACCCCACAGAAGCAAAACTGTATCGAGGAGAGATCCCGGTGGAGAAGCTGTTTCTACAAGCCGAGCCGCAAGGACGGACTACGGCTTGCACCACCGTGTTACGGTAACGAACAGCCGCCCAGCCCTCCGGAGCTAACGCTATTGCTCACAAAGCGAACGCAGAGGTTAGCTGAAAACCAACCGCTTGTTGACTGTGGACGTTTATTCGAACTTCATTGCCCTTGGACAACGTTTACTCACCATGGTCAGAGGTTAGGTTTGGGCAGATTAACAGATAGGTTTAGGATGAAATGATCTAAACGTTTTCATGTTATGAAGTTTGTTTTGTGGAACTTGGCGATCTTTAGCGCTAGTAGGCTAGCTACGGCACGCGCCGGTTCTGTGTTCTTTGTATGTTTTAAAGTTAAGATAAACTTTATTTAAAGGGTGGTTTCAACCAGAACATTGCTCATAACGCGCCGTCCGCGCTTATGCATTGTAACCCTGGTATTTTAAAGGTATGTGTTGATTCTGGTGCTAAGCTATCTTCTAGCTTAGCACTTTAGCTAGCTTCTTTGTTAGCCCAACGGCCAGCCGGTAAGAACATGTGTCCTAAGGCTAGTCAACAGAAAGGTTGTTGGTTTTCAAGCTAGTGAATAATAGTCCCTGAACATCATTTGCTAGAGTTGATAACTAAGTAAACACCATTAAGCCCATTTCTCCAGAAAAATTTGGCTCTTTTCCAAAATACTCAATAATATTTCTTCAAATGTTATTTTAATAAATAAAGGCAGTTAATTAGACACCGTTGAGAATTAGTCATCCATGAGGTTGGTTTTATTCAGCAGATCATTATTTAAAACATTATTTTATTAAAATAATATTTTATCTGATCTTGCATTGTGAATGGTTGTCTAAACGTTTGCTGATTATTTCCTAAGTTAGTTCCAAGACTACCTTAACTTCACTTCCAGATTCTTCAAGATAATCCTTGGTTCTCAAACATAAACATTGCATGGTAATGTTGCATCACTCTTTTTGGTCATGATTTCCAATCATCTTTAATCAACTTGTTTATATTGTACATAGCCCATTAGTCTTCATTATTCTTTAATTCTGCTTGGTAGTTTAGTTGAATTGTTTTAGCATAGTAAAGAGTTTGTTGATTGAAATATGTTTGACTTTGAGTTGACTTATTTTTGTTAATAAATTATTGTATTTTAAGAAATTGTGTGAATTCATTCCATATATGTGCAGAGTTTATGCTGTTCAATAATGCCAGAGCTCGTCTCACACCTTTCTATTCTGTCCTAATACCATCGCCTTACTGGGCTGGTATTCACAGGACAATCCTTAACAGACCGAAATATGATTTGGTAAAATATTAAAATATTAATATTAAATATTAAATAATATTCTCAGATTCATATTTACAATAGGGTTTTTATGGAGCATCAGTTATAAAAAGTTTTAAATATATATCACTATTTCAAATTCTAATTGACTAAGATACACCTGCAAACAGAAACAGCATCCTGAATCAGTTTACACTGGTGTTAATGAACCAGTTGAAACTCTACCAAACCTGATGCAGCAGAAAACAGATTTTTGCCAAATCAACACTTACACTTTTTACTGAAAAGAAGCCAGAATTAAAGACACAAGTGTTAGGACACAAATAATAGGATATTTTTTGGTGACAGTAGACATTAAACAATTGCTTTTGCAAAGTGAAATTTTAATGAATTTCTGTTTCCAGTTGAATTTTTTGACATATGCTGAGTTTATACTTGTTTGAAGCTGTGAAGCTCTAAAGATGCATTTTGATGTGGATAATTCTTTGAAAACAAGTACATGACCCAAACACTCCACAGTCCAAATCGAATGGATGAAAAGCTCCATAAAAGACTTCTGTACGCATTGTCCCTGCAGAGAATCAACTGAAATGACATTTGAAAATACTTTAAGGGAAAAGATAAAATGTCTTGTAAATGGGACTCTGACAAAAAAAAAAAAACAGTTTTACAAAAGCATGCACAGACTGTTGAGACAGAGAAAAGGTGATTTATCCACAAGTGATATTCACCTCAAAACCAAAGCTTTTTTATTTTTTGCAAATTTTAAAACAAGGTAAATCTGCTATTTTGTCAACATCTTATCACTTCATAGGACAAGCCAAGTTGTGTTCTCTATGTATGCATTCAAAAATAATGGCTTAGATGGAAAGGGAATGAGTAAAGAGAGACTATAAGCCTTTTGGTGACTCTCCATGTTTTCACCCAAGAAGCCTTTTCTCATGTTTCATTTGACTGAAGTTGCCATTGTGTTCAAGTAGAAAACAACACTGACAGAAATATTTGGAACTACTGTATGTTTGGCACTTTTAGTCTGTTCTAATTGATTTCAAGCTTTACTATTCCGTGCTGGATATTCTCCTCTGAAGAAAGCTCCATAAAGGGTGCTTTCAATAATTCATGATGCCACATTTAGATTTGTGCCTGACTACTCAGAAAATGAAATTTCTCTACTATGTCACTTTGCAGAAAGCTGTATAAGGATCACCTTTTTTAAAATCTGATCTGGAGTTCAACACCTTTTTGCAGATAATGATATATTGGTAATCACATACCACTTTATAGAAACATAGCACCCACTGAAGGATGAATATCAAGAATATGAATCCCTCTATTATTAGTATGACATATTTCTAAAGAATGCTTCTTCAGGAAATGGCACAGCAGTAGATATTTAATAAAATGGGAATTTCTTTGTAATCAAAGTTACAAAACAGCACAAAGACCATGCTTATTCTTTGCATCATGCCAACATACACCACATTATGGTCACACAAGGCAACAATACCTTAGACATACACCTTATGTTCTGGCTTGGCCAAATGATATTGTTTTGCCAAAAAAAAAAAGAAAGAAATCCTGAAAGGAGTACAATCACTTATGTTGAAGAGTCACCTTAATACTTTCTGCTGTTTTATTATGTGCACAAACTAATTTACACCAAGATGTATGCTTAATATTCTGTGTTGTCCACTTTGTGTTGTCATTAATCAGATGAAAGGGTTTGCTGTTATTGATATTTTATCGAAATGCTACAAAAGTACAGCTTCTCCATTTGGCCTAATTGCATTTTAATGAAATGAACATGATCAAAAAATAGTTTGCAGTATCAGGTTCTAATGCAATGTAAATGGAGCAAAATAATCTGCAGTGAGCAATGCCTGTTTGTGTATGCATCATGCATTCAGTGTTTGGTTTTCCTTGCATGCAAAGTATCACCCAGGTAATTGATTTTGCAAGGTTCATTAGGCACAATTTGTATATCAGATGGGCTGGAAAAGAGAGTTGTTGATTAGTTAGATGTTGCATTTGGAAATTGCTTTTTTGATAAAAAAAAAGGGTCCTTATCTTTGTTGCAACTTCTAATGGTGCCTACCTGTGTAGTTATTTTTTCACCATTATAAAGTATTGCTGGTGAATCTCAACAACTTGCTTTGCATTCAAAGATGCTTGGAAGCATTTGTTTTTTTTTGTCCATAGACTCATAAAAAGAAGAGAGAATGTTTTGGTTTATTAAAGGTAAAAATGTTGTTTGGGCTTTTAAATAGAGACACATATACACAATACACTGATATGCTGGAATGCACACATTTCAAAGAGCAACAACATTTTATTTTGTTTTTAGGACCTGAATAAAACTGCTGAAGAAAGCTTGCTTTATGCTTTATGTGTGTCATTGCTTATATGTGTAATATATAATTATGTGTGTGTGTCTGTGTGTTCAATAAATTATGTGTTTCAGTGTGGCTTGTTTATTAAAATTACAAATACAGATTCAAAATAACAGTCTATAAGAAGATATTGAACATATTTACATTAAGCCCATATTTCTGGATTAAAAATGTTGTTACATCAGACCAATACAAATATATTGGTCTGATGTAAAATTCTTGTCTTCTAAGAAATGTCATGTTTTCATAAGCTGTAAATTGAATATCTGTCATGATTAATGGGTGTTTTTGGGTTTTTATTATTATTATTATTCTTGATAGGTTTTGTTGTGATTATGAATCTGAGAATATTATTTAATATTAATATTTTAATATTTTATCAAATAATATTTCGGTCTGTTAAGGGTTGTCCTGTGAATACCAGCCCAGTAAGGTGAAAAAATGGAAAGGTGTGAGATGAGCTCTGACATTATTGAACAGCATAAACTCTGCACATATATGGAATGAATTCACAAAATTTCTTAAAATACAAGAATTTATTAACAAAAATAAGTCAACTCAAAGTCAAACATATTTCAATCAACAAACTCTTTACTATGCTAAAACAATCCAACTAACTACCAAGCAGAATTAAAGAATAGGGAAGACTAATGGGCTATGTACAATATAAACAAGGTGATTAAAGATGATTGGAAATTATGACCAAAAGAGTGATGCAACATTACTATGCAATGTTTATGTTTGAGAACCAAGGATTATCTTGAAGAATCTGGAAGTGAAGTTAAGTTAGTCTTGGAAC
Organism: Girardinichthys multiradiatus; assembly: GCF_021462225.1. NCBI lineage: Eukaryota > Metazoa > Chordata > Actinopteri > Cyprinodontiformes > Goodeidae > Girardinichthys > Girardinichthys multiradiatus. The sequence goes on along the minus strand of NC_061797.1, from coordinate 39,573,854 downwards.
CAACTTAGGAAATAATCAGCAACATTTAGACAACCTTTCACAATGCAAGATCAGATAAAATATTATTTTAATGAAATAATATTTTAAAGAATGATCTGCTTAATAAAACCAACCTTCTGGATGACTAATTCTCAACGGTGTCTAATTAGCTGCCTTCATTTATTCAAATAATATTTGAAGAAATATTATTAAGGGAATATTTTGGAAATGAGCCAAATCTTTCTGGAGAAATGGGCTTAATGGTGTTTACTTAGTTATCAAATCTAGTAAATGATGTTCAGGGACTATTATTCACTAGCTTGAAAACTAACAACCTTTCTGTTAAATACTCTTTAGTAGCAAGCACGTGTTCTTACCGGTTAGCAGTTGAGCTAACAAAGAAGTGGATAGCTTAGCACCAGAAACAAACATACCTTTAAAATAGCTCGGTTAATATAAGGGTTAAAATGCATAAGCGCGGACGGCGCGTTATGATCAATGTTCTGTTTAAAAATCACCCTTTAAATAAAGTTTGTCTTAACTTTAAAAACATACAAAGAACACAAACAGGCACGTGTGCTGCAGATAGCTTGCTACCACTAAGGTAGCCGAGTTTCACATAAACAAAACTTCATAAAATAAAAAACGTTTAGATAATTTCATCCTAAATCTGTCTCTGCCCAAAACACTTAACCTCATGAACCGTGATGAGGAAACGATGTCCAAGGGCGAAGTTTGAAGAAGGTATCTACAGTCAACAAGCGATTAGCTAGGTAGCTTCGCAGAGGGTTGAAGGTGCGTTTGCTCTGAACAAAAGGGTTAGCTCCGGAGCTGTAGCTGGGCGGCCCGTCCTGTCCGCTGCGGTCTCTGTCTTCCTTCCAGACTAGGAGACCGCGTCTTTGCAGGGGGTTTCTCTCGAACACCGTTGCTCCAACAGGGCTCGGAGAGACAGTCATGCAATGCTTGTACCTTAATTACCCCCGTTCATGAATGAAAATACCGGATACACAGACAGTATTTCATTCATACTTAACTTCCATATGATCGATGATCGTATGACATCCTTGGATGCAGTTGAAGAGTTTATGTCTGTTTGCCAGCAAAGAGACATCAGCGTGCTTTTCTCCCCTATCCGGTCCCTCTGGAAAGCCGTGTGGAAGAGGGTGGATGTAGCAACAGCTGTGCTTTTATTTGGGTAGTGGCGTCACAGGAAGTCCGCAGTTATCCCGTTTCCTGGCTGTGCCAGAAGAAGGTTAATGCACTTTATTTTGAAAGTTCCAGAAAAGTCCGTACCGGAGTTTAATGTTGAAATCCATGGCTGTGGGTCCCAACAGTTTTGAATCATGCTTCTGTTATTTTCCTGGTCATGCTTTAGTTTTTGTCTTCTAGTTCATGTTTTGTCAAGTTAGGTTTTTGGATCTGGTTATGCTTTAGTTTCATGTTTTTCTAGTTATGTTTCTATTAGTTTGTATCCTTGAATTTCTGTTTTGCTCCAGTCATGTTGTGTTCTCTCCTGTCTGTCAATTAACTCCATTCAGTTCACCTGCACCTAGCATTCAGTCTCCTCGTTTCACCTGGTTCTTGTTCTATATATACACATCTGTTCTGTTCATTCCTCGTGAAAACATTCACTCTGCTCATACCAAGCCTATTGTGTCAAGTTCTTCATTTATGCCAAGCCGGTTCTACATATGTTTATGTCAAGTCTTTTCTGCCTCTGTTCTGTTCTTTTGATTATTAAAATCTTCTACTTACCGTCATGATGCCTGTCCATCTGCATTCCGGGGTCCTCCGCTACACAAACCGTGACAAAATTGGACCTCGCAGATGGTAAGCAAGAGAGCGCCAGTGATCGCTGGGTTCAGCAGCAGATGAGACATCTGCCAGCCAATCTGAAGGTTCTGCCCTTTCCACTGCTGCTGGAGCAGATGAAGCGTGAGGCGGTTCAGCGGTGTTCTCCGCCTGCTCCCTTGGTTGCACACACAGATCCAGCAGCAAATCCGATGTCCTCCACCCGCTGCAAGAACTGTTGGCTGTTAGCGCAGAGCGCATTCCTGCTTTTCGGCCGGTGAGAAGGTGGGTCCCATGCCCGCTGATGTGAGGGCTGCAGCGAGTAATCCCGCGTCTTCGTCTGCCACAGCACTGTCTCCCAGGCTCGCTGCATCTCCGCCCATGCCGTCTTTGCTTGCTCCAGTCCGGTGCTCTGTGACGAGCTGGAGGAGCGGTTAAGATTTTTTGCTTACCAGATTAAGAGCTTCAGGAGGACCAGTCTCCTGTATTCCTCTCCTGAGCTGAGGGAGAAAATCAGGCAGATGGAGGAGGATTACCAGAAAGCAATAAGGCAATTTTACTGCCGCCCACCTGCATTCTCTCCAAGTCTCCAGAGAGCTGCTGCAGCTAAGCCCACATCAGGTCCTCAGAGCTATGCTGCCGAGCAGCCCACGCCAGGTCTCCAGGGAGCTGCTACTGAGCAGCCCACGCCAGGTCTTCAGAGCGCTGCTGCTGTCCAGCTCACGTCAGGTCTTTGGAGCGCTGCTGCAGAGCAGCCCACGTCAAGGCTCCAGGGCAGTGCTCAGTCCTAGTCATGTCTCCAGAGCGCCACCATACTACAGCCCAAGTCTGCCTCAGCCTCCTCCACACGCCGTAGAGGACGTTGTAAGAGGGACACCTTGGCTCAAGTCATCGGGGGTCCCGGCGACGCCTCGCATCAAGTCATTGGGGATCCTGGCGACGCCTCAGCTCCTGCTCAAGCCCCTGAGGGTTTCGGCGACACCTCAGCCCCTGCTCAAGCCACTGAGGGTCCCGGCAACGCCTCAGCCCCTGCTCAAGTCATTGAGGGTTTCGGCGACGGCTCAGCCCCTGCTCAAGCCACTGAGGGTCCCGGCGACGCCTCAGCCCCTGCTCAAGCCACTGAGGGTCTCGGCGTCGCCTTAGCTCCTGCCCATGCCACTGAGAGTCTGGCCGACGCCTCAGCTCCTGCTCTCACCACTGAGGGACTGGCTGATACCTCAGCTCCTGCTCAAGTCTCTGAGGGTCTCGGCGATGCCTCAGCTCCTCACCATGCCACTGAGGGTCTCGGCAACGCCTCAGCTCCTGCTCGTGCCACTGAGGGTCTCGGCGACGCCTCAGCTTCAGATCCTAGTCTAAAGGCCTTTCAGGGGTTCAGCGAGAGACTGGTCCTCGTCCTGGTTCCTAAACCCAGAGACGAGGGGTTCAAGGAGGAAGCGCCGCCGGATCCTGTCTCTGAGGAGTTCAAGGAGCAGCTTGTACTCGTTCTGGCCTCCGAGGGTCCCCGAGACTCCGCATCTGTCTCCAGGGATCCCATCGGCGCCGCATTTGTCTCCGAGGGTCCTTCGGAGCTGCATCAGCCTCTGAGGGATCGCCAGGCACCGTGAAGGCCAAGCCTGACTCCAAGCCTCCGGAATTCCACCAAATTTCTAGAGGGTCCTCTATGATCCATGGTCAACCTCCTGATCTGCCGTCCCGAGGGTCCTCTACTCTGCATGGCCAACCCCCAGACCAAGGGTCCTCTACACTGCTCGGGCAACCTCCAGACCATCTGTTCCTTCGTCGCCGGGCCTCCTACACTCCCGTTCAGCCACCGCAGGTTTCCTGACCAACCTGCAGGTTCCCGCTGACGCCGGCCTCCACTGTCTTTACAGCTCTACTGGCCTCCTTGTCTTTGCCTTCATCATCCCTGCTGGTCTCCACATCTTTGCTGCCAGCCTCCACGGTCTCTACGCCTCTGTCGGCCTCCATGTCTTCGCCACCGACCGCCCAGGACTCTGTGTTGCAGGTCCTGGCACCCGCCTGACCTTTGTGCCTGCTCGGGACAACGTCCTGGTCGTCCGCCTGACCTTTGTGTCTGCGCTTGGCGACGTCCTGGTCGCCCGGCTGAACTTTGTGTTTTGGTTTTTGTCTCTGGCCCTCCTGCCGAGACCCCTTACGCCCGCCCTGTTCAGGGTGTTTTTGGTTTTTGTCTGGACTCTTGTGGGCATCTGGGATCCGCACTTGACGGGGGGTTCTGTCAAGATATGTGCGTGTTTTTCGGTTCTTCTTCTTATGATTATAATTATTATTATTCTTGATAGGTTTTGAATAATGCTTTTGTTATTTTCCTGGTCATGCTTTAGTTTTTGTCTTCTAGTTCATGTCTTGTCAAGTTAGGTTTTTGGATCTGGTTATGCTTTAGTTTCATGTTTTTCTAGTTATGTTTCTATTAGTTTGTATCCTAAAATTTCTGCTTTATTCCAGTCATGTTATGTTCTCTCCTGTCTGTCAATTAACTTCATTCGGTTCACCTGTACCTAGCATTCAGTCTCCTTGTTTCACTTGGTTCTTGTTCTATATATACACATCTGTTCTATTCATTCCTCGCGGAAACATTCACTTTGCTCATGCCAAACCTGTTCTGTCAAGTTCTTCATTCATGCCAAGCCAGTTCTACCTATGTTCATGTCAAGTCTGTTCTGCCTCTGTTCATCCATGCCTGCATCTACAACCATCAACATGCCTGCCAGTTTGTGTTCTTTTGATTATTAAAATCTTCTACTTACCATTGTGTTGCCGGTCCGTCTGCATTCCCGAGTCATCCGCTACACAAGCCGTGACAATATCACCACAATTACCAGACTTAACGACTTTAAACAATTGGTGTGTGTATAATTAATCTATACAATGTGTTTCACTTAGTGAATTGAGTTACTGAAATAAATGAACGTTTCAATAAAATTCAAATTTATTGAATATGACTGTAGATTTTGTTAGGTACACTTGGTCACTTTTTAACACAAGTAGTGAATGAAGTAGTTAAACGACAGAAACACTGGGAATTTTGGAATCTGTTCTAGAGGATTCTGTCTCTATGGTTGAATTGGATTGATCTGATTGTATATTTCTACATTTAATTGATATGAATTGGACCTAAATGCATTGTTTCTGGCATGTTGTAAAAACAACAAAGCAACATCATGAATGCTCCCAAAGTCAGAATTCTAACTTGGAAAATGGGAATTTGCCCAGCTAACCTGACTTCATTATCCAACATGGCTTAGCTCTTGTAAACGGTTTGGATCTCATTAAACCTGCGGCATACGTAGTGGTCTAAAGTAACTACTTGGGAGCATATTCCTTTTGTCTTTGAATACAGAAATAACAATAAATATGTTGTTCTCTGCTTTTATTGATGATAATAGTTTGCACAAATACAGATAGGAAATACCTTTAGTTTCTAACATGTAACCATAACGTTCTAAACTGTGGCATGATCACATTCTCAGCCCTGAGCTTCTAATTCCGAGACAACTAAAATGCAGCACTTATGCTGGCTCTCTTGATTGCTTGCCTGTCTGGCCAGCAGATGACCCTAAGCTTGGTTACTTGTACATTAAGCTGGCTCTGGTAGGAGAGACTGGTAGTGCAGTGAAGAGAGAAAATCCCAGTCATTAAAAAAAGTTTGATCATTGAAACAGAATCAGAATCAGCTTTATTGCCAAGTTTGTACATACAAACATACAAACAAGGAATTTGCTCTTTGGTTTGTTTTTGCATTACAGAATATACATATTTACAATGTACAATATACACATATATAATAAAAAGGTGCATTTGCAACATCTGTATGCTGTTGTTTTGTACTCTATTGAATATTCAACAGAGAAACAGCCTGGGGGAAGAAACTGTCTCTGTGGCGGCTGGTTTTAGCGAACAGTGCTCTGTAGCGGCGGCCTGAAGGTAAAGCTCTGAACAGTTTACAGGTCCTTCTCAAAATATTAGCATATTGTGATTAAGTTCATTATTTTCCATAATGTCATGATGAAAATTTAACATTCATATATTTTAGATTCATTGCACACTAACTGAAATATTTCAGGTCTTTTATTGTCTTAATACGGATGATTTTGGCATACAGCTCATGAAAACCCAAAATTCCTATTTCACACAATTAGCATATCATTAAAAGGGTCTCTAAACGAGCCATGAACCTAATCATCTGAATCAACGAGTTAACTCTAAACACCTGCAAAAGATTCCTGAGGCCTTTAAAACTCCCAGCCTGGTTCATCACTCAAAACCCCAATCATGGGTAAGACTGCCGACCTGACTGCTGTCCAGAAGGCCACTATTGACACCCTCAAGCAAGAGGGTAAGACACAGAAAGAAATTTCTTAACGAATAGGCTGTTCCCAGAGTGCTGTATCAAGGCACCTCAGTGGGAAGTCTGTGGGAAGGAAAAAGTGTGGCAGAAAACGCTGCACAACGAGAAGAGGTGACCGGACCCTGAGGAAGATTGTGGAGAAGGGCCGATTCCAGACCTTGGGGGACCTGCGGAAGCAGTGGACTGAGTGTGGAGTAGAAACATCCAGAGCCACCGTGCACAGGCGTGTGCAGGAAATGGGCTACAGGTGCCGCATTCCCCAGGTCAAGCCACTTTTGAACCAGAAACAGCGGCAGAAGCACCTGACCTGGGCTACAGAGAAGCAGCACTGAACTGTTGCTCAGTGGTCCAAAGAACTTTTTTCGGATGAAAGCAAATTCTGCATGTCATTCGGAAATCAAGGTGCCAGAGTCTGGAGGAAGACTGGGGAGAAGGAAATGCCAAAATGCCAGAAGTCCAGTGTCAAGTACCCACAGTCAGTGATGGTCTGGGGTGCCGTGTCAGCTGCTGGTGTTGGTCCACTGTGTTTTATCAAGGGCAGGGTCAATGCAGCTAGCTATCAGGAGATTTTGGAGCACTTCATGCTTCCATCTGCTGAAAAGCTTTATGGAGATGAAGATTTCATTTTTCAGCACGACCTGGCACCTGCTCACAGTGCCAAAACCACTGGTAAATGGTTTACTGACCATGGTATCACTGTGCTCAATTGGCCTGCCAATTCTCCTGACCTGAACCCCATAGAAAATCTGTGGGATATTGTGAAGAGAACGTTGAGAGACTCAAGACCCAACACTCTGGATGAGCTAAAGGCCGCTATCGAAGCATCCTGGGCCTCCATAAGACCTCAGCAGTGCCACAGGCTGATTGCCTCCATGCCACGCCGCATTGAAGCAGTAATTTCTGCAAAAGGATTCCCGACCAAGTATTGAGTGCATAACTGTACATGATTATTTGAAGGTTGACGTTTTTTGTATTAAAAACACTTTTCTTTTATTGGTCGGATGAAATATGCTAATTTTGTGAGATAGGAATTTGGGTTTTCATGAGCTGTATGCCAAAATCATCCGTATTAAGACAATAAAAGACCTGAAATATTTCAGTTAGTGTGCAATGAATCTAAAATATATGAATGTTAAATTTTCATCATGACATTATGGAAAATAATGAACTTTATCACAATATGCTAATATTTTGAGAAGTACCTGTATGTGCAGGGTGTGTGGGGTCTGCAGAGATTTTAGCAGCTCTTTTCCTGACCCTAGACCTGTATAAGTCCTGGATGGAGGGAAGGTCAGCCCTGATTATTCTTTCTGCAGTCCTGATTATCCGTTGCAGTCTGGACCTGTCCTGTTTGGTGGATGAACCAAACCACACTGAGATGGATGAAGACAGGACAGACTGAATGATGGCAGTGTAGAAGATGACCAACAGCTCCTGTGGAAGGTTGAACTTCTTGAGTTGCCTCAGGAAGTACAGTCTCTGCTGGGCCTTCTTTCGAACAGTGTCTATGAGTGAAGACCGTCTCAGGTCAGACCAGTCTCACCTGCTGCTGTCAGTCCGTCAGGAAGCTGTTGATCCACTGACAGGTGGAGGCTGGGACGTTGAGCTGGGTGAGTTTCTGGTGGAGGATGTCTGGTATGATGGTGTTGAAGACCGAGCTGAAGTCTACAAACAGGATCCTGGCGTACGTCTCTGGACGGTTGCGGTGTTGCAGGATGAAGTGTAGATCTAAGTTAACAGCATCATCTGCTGACCTGTTTGCTTGGTAAGCAAACTGCAGGGGTTCCAGCAGGGGGCCTGTGATATCTTTCAGGTGCTTCAATACCAGCCGCTCAAAGGATTTCATGACCACAGACGTCAGGGCTACAGACCTGTAGTCATTTAATCTAAGGGTGGTGGGTTTCTTGGGAACCGGGATGATGGTGGATCGTTTGAGGCAGGAGGGGACCTCACATTTCTCCAGTGATTTGTTGAAGATCCGTATGAAGATCGGGGCGAGTTGATTTGCACAAGCATTCAGGCATGATGGGGAGACATTATCAGGTCCTCCAGCTTACTTTGTTTTCATGCACTGAAAGAGCCTGTTTACATCTTCCTCGGAGATCTTTAGTGCAGGCGGAGGATCTGAAGGTAGGGGGTTGGTAGCTTTATGGGAGGAATTTGTTCCTGAATGGGATGTGGAGGAAATGGTTTGAGGTGTGAAGGACTTCTTGTCATGTCTGCAGTAGAAGCCATTTAGACAGTTAGCCAATCGAGGACTCTGTTCAGGATGGGTGGGGGGGGGCTTCTGTAGGCAGTCAGGTTTCTCAGACCAGTCCATACAGCCGAAGTGTCATCAGTAGAAAGGCTGTTTGTCAGCTTCTCACTATAGCTTCTCTTGGCTGCTTTGATCTCCTTTGTTAGTTTGTTCCTGGCCTGCCTGTACCGCGCCCAATCACCACTGCTGCAAGCTTCTTCCTTATCCCTGCGCAGATTCCTCAGGTGTGGAGTAAACCATGGCTTGTTGTTCCCAAAGGTGCAGAAGGTCTTGGTGTGCACACACATGTCCTCACAGAAACTGATGTATGATGTCACCACATCAGTTAGTTGGTTTAAGTCAGTGGCTGAGGTTTCAAAAACAGTCCAGTCTGTGCATTCAAAGCAGGCCTGTAGCATCTGATTTGATTCCTCAGTCCACTTCTTAACACTGTGAACCTTGGGTTTGGAAGCTCTTAGTTTCTGTTTGTAGGTTGGGATGAGGTGGATTAGAAAATGATATGAAAAAGTCATTTAAAGCTGTGTAACAATGGTCCAGTGTGTTTTTGTCTCTGGTGGGACACTTAATATGCTGTCTGTATTTGGGCAGCTCATTAGAGAGGTTATTGTTGTTAAAATCTCCCAGTATTATGATGAAAGAGTCCTTGTATTTTTTCTCCACGTCAGTAATCAGCTCAGCAAGATGTTTTTCCGCGGCAAAAGTGCAGCCTTGCGGTGGAAAATATGAGCCGATTATTATAAACGAGGAAAACTCTCACGGTGAATAAAACGGTTTACAGATTATGGAAAATGACTCCAGATCCGGACTACATGTTTTTCCCAGCACTTTTACGTCTCTGCACCAACTTTCATTTATATAAAAGCAGATTCCGCCTCCTCGCTTCTTCCCCGATAGCTCCGCGCTGCGATCCGCTCTGAACAGTTGGAATCCCGGCATCAGCAGTGCGCGGTCCGGGATGTTTTCACTCAGCCATGTCTCGGTGAAGCAGAGAACCGCTGATCCGCGGAGGTCCGTGTTTTTACCATTGAGGAGAAGCAGCTCATCCATCTTGTTGCTTAGAGAGCGGACATTTGCCAGGTGGATTGAAGGCAGCTGTGTGCGAAGTCCTCTTTTGCGGAGCTTTACCAGGGCGCCAGCACACTTTTCCCTCCGACAATTTCGGCGCAGTATCCCATATAGCGCCGCAGCTCCCCTCGCCAGGAGCTCAGTGAACCTCAGATCGATGAAGGATGGTGAAAAAATCCCAAGAGAGGACTCTCTGATGTTGAGAAGATCCTTGCTACTGAATGAGACCACAGAATTGTGGCCCGTGACCACAGTACTGTGGCTCAAAAAACATAAAAACGCACAAAATACAAAAACAAAGAGAGAGCGAAGCTCCGAGGCTGCCATCGTTGGCGCCATTTTGGATATATAAACAGTATGATGAACACTTTTTCTGGTTTTCAAAAATAACTTTAAACCTCAATATACCTCGATACAGCATAACTAAGAGATAGAAATAAAGTACAAAAATCTTTCTGTCTAAGGTTTTGTACATAAAATGCAAATATTAAAGGCAGAAGAGATATTCAGCTGACAAAAATGCTAACATTGTGTTGACAAATTAAACAATACTAACAAATATTATTAATTAACTAATTACAAATCATTGTTACAAAGCTACTTCTTGTCAAATGAATATTGTTAGGTAACGTAAGCAGATTTTACATTATCTCACTCACATATTCCAGCACATCCAAATGACAAAGAACTCTTAGGAGAACGGCTATATAGGTCCTTCTCAAAATATTAGCATATTGTGATGAAGTTCATTATTTTCCATAATGTCATGATGAAAATTTAACATTCATATATTTTAGATTCATTGCACACTAACTGAAATATTTCAGGTCTTTTATTGTCTTAATACGGATGATTTTGGCATACAGCTCATGAAAACCCAAAATTCCTATCTCACAAAATTAGCATATCATTAAAAGGGTCTCTAAATGAGCTATGAACCTAATCATCTGAATCAACGAGTTAACTCTAAACACCTGCAAAAGATTCCTGAGGCCTTTAAAACTCCCAGCCTGGTTCATTACTCAAAACCCCAATCATGGGTAAGACCGCCGACCTGACTGCTGTCCAGAAGGCCACTATTGACACCCTCAAGCAAGAGGGTAAGACACAGAAAGAAATTTCTGAACAAATAGGCTGTTCCCAGAGTGCTGTATCAAGGCACCTCAGTGGGAAGTCTGTGGGAAGGAAAAGGTGTGGCAGAAAACGTTGCACAACGAGAAGAGGTGACCGGACCCTGAGGAAGATTCCAGACCTTGGGGGACCTGCGGAAGCAGTGGACTGAGTCTGGAGTAGAAACATCCAGAGCCACTGTACACAGGCGTGTGCAGGAAATGGGCTACAGGTGCCGCATTCCCCAGGTCAAGCCACTTTTGAACCAGAAACAGCGGCAGAAGCGCCTGACCTGGGCTACAGAGAAGCAGCACTGGACTGTTGCTCAGTGGTCCAAAGTACGTTTTTCGGATGAAAGCAAATTCTGCATGTCATTCGGAAATCAAGGTGCCAGAGTCTGGAGGAAGACTGGGAAGAAGGAAATGCCAAAATGCCAGAAGTCCAGTGTCAAGTACCCACAGTCAGTGATGGTCTGGGGTGCCGTGTCAGCTGCTGGTGTTGGTCCACTGTGTTTTATCAATGGCAGGGTCAATGCAGCACGCTATCAGGAGATTTTGGAGCATTTCATTCTTCCATCTACTGCAAAGCTTTATGGAGATGAAGATTTCATTTTTCAGCACGACCTGGCACCTGCTCACAGTGCCAAAACCACTGGTAAATGGTTTACTGACCATGGTATAACTGTGCTCAATTGGCCTGCCAACTCTCCTGACCTGAACCCCATAGAGAATCTGTGGGATATTGTGAAGAGAACGTTGAGAGACTCAAGACCCAACACTCTGGATGAGCTAAAGGCCGCTATCGAAGCATGCTGGGCCTCCATAAGAGCTCAGCAGTGCCACAGGCTTATTGCCTCCATGCCACGCTGCATTGAAGCAGTCATTTCTGCCAAAGGATTCCCGACCAAGTATTGAGTGCATAACTGTACATGTTTGTTTGAAGGTTGATGTTTTTTGTATTAAAAACACTTTTCTTTTATTTGTCGGATGAAATATGCTAATTTTGTGAGATAGGAATTTTGGGTTTTCATGAGCTGTATGCCAAAATCATCCGTATTAAGACAATAAAAGACTTGAAATATTTCCGTTAGTGTGCAATGAATCTAAAATATATGAATGTTAAATTTTCATCATGACATTATGGAAAATAATGAACTTTATCACAATATGCTAATATTTTGAGAAGGACCTATACATTCCTACAGCCTTCGATATTCATTTCTTGTCCGCTTTGAACTATTTATTTAGGCCACGAGCTACACATATGCATTGCATGTTACACTTTTCACCTCTAATAGAGTACTTTTATTTGAAATACTCCTAACTATATTATTGAAAGCAAATTTAAAGTTACAGAATCATCCTTAGATGTGTTGTTTTGTTTGTTTTGCTGCACTGCTGCACTGCTGCACGGTGGCGCAGTTGGTAGCACTGTTGCCTTGCAGCAAGAAGGTCCTGGGTTCGATTCCTGGCCTGGGATCTTTCTGTATGGAGTTTGCATGTTCTCCCCGTGCATGTGTGGGTTCTCACCGGGTACTCCGGCTTCCTCCCACAGTCCAAAGACATGCCTGTTAGGTTAGTTGGTCACTCTAAATTGACCTTAGGTGTATGAATGAGTGTGTGCATGGTTGTTTGTGTGTTGCCCTGCGATGGACTGGTGATCTGTCCAGGGTGTACCCTGCCTCTCGCCCATAGACTGCTGGAGATAGGCACCAGCTCCCCCGCGACCCACTATGGAATAAGCGGTAGAAAATGAAATGAAAATGAAATTAGCACAGACATACAGCCTCATTTTTCAAATCCAGAGCTTCATGAAGTAATTTCAAAACACTTGACAATATTTTACCATGCTTCAAAAACTGCAGTTCTTGGTAAACTGATACATTTTTGATAAAAGAAAGACACTCTTTACCTGTCAACAACCTAATATGAAATGTTTCACATAACAAGTCCCAATCTTAATGAATATAATTCCTATAAACATCTATCTCATGTTCTTGTTGTCATTTTAAACTGAATGATAGTACTGTGTTGAAATCATCATATCACAGTACAAGCGTTGTTACCCACAGTCAACCTGATTATGACTGCTTGTGAAATATGCAGCTTGGCTTTATTTCCCTCTGAGCTATTTTCATCCGATCCTCTTGGCTACTTAGCAGTGCAGGTTAATTGTCTCCTCATTTCAGCCTGTGCATGTGATTCAACTTAAAAAGAGACGTGATTACAAATTCAAATGCTAATTTCCTCTGAGGCACAAGAGGTGAAAATGCAAAAAACACACATGCTGATAGTGACTATTTATATGCAAGGTTATTAGAATGAGGAAACAAATTAAGCAGACATCACTCTGGATTATGTGAACACGGCAAACTGTTTGTTGGGTGGGGCATCTATTTACATGGATATGCTCATGTGAGAACAGGCATTAAATGAAAGTGCTTAACACTATGCTATAAAGTTTTATACACTAAAGTCCTAACTCGGAATAAGAGATGCCCACCCTTGGATCCATGAACTCTGTAACAATTTCTTAGATGGGTCAGAGAGATGGTACAAAGCAAACTGCACACATCTGGGGGACTGGATTGAAAATAATTGTCCATATTTTGCTTGCAACAAATCGCAAAAATTTGCAAAAATTTATGTTACTCCTGTGGTATTTTCTGCTCACTGTCTGTATGCTAATATAAGCTAATGATTGCAGAGCTGATTTCTGCACTGCCATTGGCATGACACTAATTGGTGACATGCACAGTTGTGGCGGGGTGTGATTTGGTGTTATTGGGTACTGGGGTAGTTGTTTAAATTGCTAGCAACTGCTACCTGCAAAGTACCACAGGCCTTGCCACTTGTATTATTTGTTGATTTAACAGAACACAAATAAGTTCTCTGAATGGGCAAGGATCCGCTGACTTGATCCCGCAAATTGGAATTATATTCGAAAATATAACATTGGGGTAGATCAGAAGTTAGACATGAGGGTGTTTATGCACTTCTATGAGTTTATCTTTGGTGGTGCATACATGACCCTCTGTGTCTTGTTTTGTGTTTTCTGTCAGGGTCAATCACATAGAAAGACAATATGCAATCATATCCGTTTGCTTCAACAAATTGGTTAGACTTGAAATATATTACCCAGAAAAACATTTTCTAACTAAAGAATTGAGATGAATCTCCACATTCTTGCATATGCATGTTTCAGCATATAAGCACTGACATAATTTCTCTCAAGAATATTGAACTTGTGATAAAAACAAACAATCTATTAGATGGAAAATTTATGTCAGGTCTTCATTACAAGATATATACAACAGGCTATGACAGTATAACTGCTTGAAGGGCATATACACTGCCTTGCGAAAGTATTTGGCCCCCTTGAACTTTTCAACCTCTTACCACATTTCAGGCTTCAAACATAAAGATATAAAATTCAAATTTTTTGTGAAGAATCAACAACAAGTGGGACACAATCGTGAAGTGGAATGAAATTTATTGGATGTGTCAAACGTTTTTAACAAATAAAAAACTGAAAGTGGGGCATGCAATATTATTCGGCCCCCTTTGAATTAATACTTTATAGCGCCACCCTTTGCTGCAATTACAGCTGCAAGTCGCTAGGGGTATGTCTCTATCAGTTTTGCACATCGAGAGACTGAAATTCTTACCCATTCTTCCTTGCAAAACAGCTGGAGCTCAGTGAGGTTGGATGGAGAGCGTTTGTGAACAGCAGTCTTCAGCTCTTTCCACAGATTCTCGATTGGATACAGGGCTGGACTTTGACTTGGCCATTCCAACACCTGGATATGTTTATCTGTGAACCATTCCATTGCAGATTTGGCTTTATGTTCTGAATCATTGTCTTGTTGGAAGATAAATCTCTGTCCCAGTCTCAGGTTTCTTGCAGACTCCAACAGGTATTCTACCAGAATGGTCCTGTATTTGGCAGCATCCATCAATTTTGACCGTCTTCCCTGTCCCTGCTGACGAAAAGCAGGCCCAAACCATGATGCTGCCACCACCATGTTTAACAGTGGGGATGGTGTGTTCAGGGTGATGAGCTGTGTTGCTTTTACGCCAAACATATCATTTTGCATTGTGTTTAGAGGGACAGCTGGGTCTTGGTAGATTTGCAGTGGTCTGATACTCCTTCCATTTCAATATGATTGCTTGCACAGTGCTCCTTGGGATGTTTAAAGCTTGGGAAATCTTTTTGTATCCAAATCCGGCTTTAAACCTCTCCACAACAGTATCTCAGACCTGCCTGGTGTGTTCCTTCATGATGCTCTCTGCGCTTTGAACAGAACCCTGAGACTATCACAGAGCAGGTGCATTTATACGGAGACTTGATTACACAAAGGTGGATTCTATTTATCATCATCAGTCATTTGGGACAACATTGGATCATTCAGAGATCCTCACTAAACTTCTGGAGTGAGTTTGCTGCACTGAAGGTAAAGGGGCTGAATAATATTGCACGCCCCACTTTTGAGTTCTTTATTCGTTAAAAAAGTTTGACACATCCAATAAATTTCATTCCACTTCACGATTGTGTCCCACTTGTTGTTGATTCTTCACAAAAAATTTGAATTTTATATGTTTATGTTTGAAGCCTGAAATGTGGCAAGAGGTTGACCAGTTCGAGGGGGCCGAATAGTTTCGCAAGGCACTGTAATCATAATTTTGTACGACCTTTAATTTTCAAATGTATTTATATTTGTAGGTAACAATAGTTATTAATTAAGGTCTGGTAAACGTCATAGCCTACCTGAGTATTGTCCCTGACTATTTCCATCCTTTTATTAAAGCTCAAATCTCAAACTGGCCTCTTGACCACAGCATATAATTGAGATCACTGTACTCCAATAGCATCCACAGTCACTGAATCTTAATCCAGTAATCTTTAGGATGTGTTGGAATGGGAGGAACTGTGTGTTGCTATCAGGTCAAAATGGACCAAAATCTCTGAGGTATGCTTCTGACACCTAGTTGAATCTATGTACAGCTGGGTACTAGCAAGGTATACCTAATAATGTGGCCAGGGAATTTATACGGGTTCTTTCAAGAGATACAAGCCCAGGTCTGCATGTTGGGGGAAACTCTTTCCAACAGATCAGGGCAAGGTTAGGGAAACAGATTTTTTCCTGCCTGGGTAGCTACATATGTATCTGTATTTAGCATTGTTTTTTGTAGCTTAAAATTGATCAAACATATTAAATGTGTGAAATGTTATGACATTTCCTCCTTTTGGTAGGTACAGGTAGTTTTGTTCAAATAACTGTATACTGTATTAATCCTTTGAAAACACCAAAACGATGATGTCTGGAATGCACAGTTTATTTTAAACAAGGAAGAATAAAATGTTAAATAGTGACTCGACTGATTTGTCTTGTGTCTGCACAACTGTCTCTCTTTCTCTCCCTTTGTTTCATTTTCTTCCTCAGTTCCTCCTCCCGTTTTCTTGTTGTATGCTGTCTCCTTACACGCACAAATACACTTGCGCACACACAAACCCCACTGCTCTTTGCAGGAAATTTAATGGTCTCATGAACATCATCTGGGGTCAGTCTTAGGTCACAGACAATTTATCTTAGCAAGTCACAGTGAGGGGGCTGTGTATGAAAGGCATCTTTACATCGGCTGCAGATTGTAATTGATTAGCTGGCTTGTGTATTTATAATAGGTTGGAGTATTGCTCCAATGAAAAGGATGTGATCAAATTGAGGTGTATTTTGCTGACAAGAAATTAATATTTGCTCTTCATGTTGTTTCTCTGCTGCAGTTTTGTTTATTTTCATGTTCCTTTAGGTCCTGATTGTTTTTAATATCATATTAAATCACCCAACATACTGTTCTATTTAGTTCTATTGATATTACTCCTTTACTTAAAGGATTTCTGTTTACCTTGGGGCCCACAAATTGAGCGAAATGTTTGCCTTGTGATATAAAAGCCACATCAAATAGCACTCAAATAGAACAATCCTATTCAGACATGTCTATGTTCGAATTAAAGAAACTCATTCTTTAGATTTCAGGAATCTGTATAATGTTGAGTATAAACTGTGATGTTGGATTGAAATGTGCCCCCACCCCCCACATACACACACTGGTTCCTCCTGTCGTTTATTGGCTGAGTGTATGACCAAAGCTCACGCTGCATGTTTTTTTGATACGCTCTCCTTCAGTTTGCAGAGGGATGTTCATTTTTATAATGCAAATGTCATTGTCTGCAAACCAGCATGGTACCAGCCTTCTATCTCTTCACATTTACTTGTTTTCTTAGTTGACAGCAGACTTTATTGTTTATATCCCTCTGGTATAATTTTAGCTTGCATGCTTAGCTGTCTGCCAAGTTTATCTTAACTTGGACAAATGCCAGTGGCAGATAGCAATAAAGAATGGGACTGCGTTAATTAAGTTTTGGTAACCTAATATGTCGAAATGCAGTCTCGTAAAAAATCAACCAAAAGCATGTACTTGAGGTTTCAACCATTGCATATTCCTTAAAACATTTGGAGAATCATCCTTATTTAAAAAGAGGCAGCATTTGTTGACTGTAGAGACAAGGAGAGCAGCTTTTGACTGTGTTTGCAATAGCTTCTTATGCCTGCACACAGTTCTAAATGTATTCCCATCTGTGAAATGCCAAACAAATTAAATCTAATGCAAGCTGATTGGATACAGCCATACTTCCCATTAGAAGCCAATGAGGTATTGCAAATATTTTATTGCCAAATTTAATAAAGCTGCAGTTCTCCATTTAGGTTTGGAAGGATGTGTGTATGCCAGCTCCACATGGCTGACGGTGATGAAGCTGTTTCAAGCCCTGATCTACTTCCACAGTATCAGCCAGGTGTAAGCAAGGAACCGTAATCCTGTAGTACATGAATATCTGAAGTGACTGTTAGATTACGTGTTCAATGTACAGATTAGCTTGGATGGTCATTTGTAAAAGCAAACAGCTTCACAAATGCAGGGCCATGGAGGAATGTTTACGGTAAATCTATGAGATTTAACAAGTTTCTACTGCAAAGGCTAGTTTCCACAGTGCCTAACTGAGTTGCAGAAGAAATACATATTTATGCACTGAGGAGCTTTGCTAGACGCATTTACAAATGGCCTTAAAGCACCTGAATCATTTCATTTTTGTGAGCTGCACTGCTTGTGTTCCCCCTTTTGAATACTGGATAGTAATGCGTACTAAGACTGAATTGGTAATTTATCATTCCTATATTTTTATCCAGCCTTTTAAAAAAGGGAATGGAGATTGAATGAGACAATGGCATCAGTACAGTGGCCCATCATGCGAATGTGCTGCTACACTAGTGCCATCTAGTGGAGTATGTGCAATAGGTCTTGTAGTTACCATGGAAGACAAATTGGTTTAATGTCTCATGGTTTGTATGAATCTACCATGAAACTTGAATGTCTCTAACAGCTATGTGGGGAAAAAGGAGGCCAAAAGAAATGATACAATGACTAAGGACATATGATTATCAATAATGCATTTTATAAGCAATTTGGAAATGTAGAGCATGTGAAATAAATGAGAGTAAGTGAATTAGATGAAAATATATTTGTAATACAACAAAATAGAGCTCTGTTTGTCAAATTGTTCACAACTGCTTGCTGTTTCCTTACAAATGTCTCAAGTCTTTAAAAAATAAAAATATATATAAAAGGCAACAGCGACATCTTTTGGTCAACAGTTGAGTAACAAAACATTTTAGGTAAGTCCAAAAATATTTCTAGCTGGCTGAATATGCACAGTGATCTGCAAACAATGCCAAGTATTCTTACCCCTAAAACATGTTAATTTTATTTTTTTTTATTTTTATATTTTTCAGCCATAAACCTTCAACCAAAACAAAGAGAGCATAATTGTAAAGTGGAGGTTAAAATACATATGGTTTTCATTTTTATTTACTGATTAAAAATCTAAGGGTAGATGGAGCTAAATATATTCAATAAATGAACATGACTGCAGGAACAATAAAAAAAACTCTTTAGGCTAGTTGTCATACCTAGCTGTATGTGTGCAGTTGATGCAAACTAACTAGGGTTGCCATACTTCCAGCAGAAAGTAAAGGATGTCTACCTGGGCTGGGCCTGTTGTTGCTCCTATTGGAATGATTGCCTCAATAAACCAAGAGATGCACCACTGGTGGTTCAACCTAACTGCAATAATGATGACAAGAATGTATTAGGATTAATTTGTAATATTTCACGTGTTTTATTAACTTTTCAGATACATATACTGAAGGTGGTGTTAACAGATGACCTGTAGATGATAAAAGTTGATCTGACAAATATTATTAAACATGAAACTGAATAAATATAAAGGATAGTGTGAACACAGAAGTTGGCTAAAATATTTTCAGTTTTCATACTTTTATATCATTTTTTTAAATACAAGGAGTGTACCTAAATTTCCATTATTGTGTCTTTTCAATATTTATGACCGACATTTCCAGAAGCTATACCAGGAGCAGTTTACTCCCAATCTATATAGAGATATATCAATATATTGTCCAAAGCTACTGCACACTGTTGGCGGTCAGACGCCTTGGAGCTCCACTGGTCCTTGGACCCCGGAATCAGTCACCACTCTATCTAAAGCCTCTTAAATGAACAACTCTAATACAGTTTCTAACTTTTAGCTCCTTTAATCTAAATGAAGGTAGAGGAATGATTACAGAGATCAGCGATGAGGCTCCCGTCTCGGACCATCGCAGTCTGTTAGAGGATGACGAAGAGCCTCGATAGAAGGTCACATACAGTTTTAATATGTGGCACTCCAATGTAATGGATGTGCCCTCCCTCAGTGATTATCAGTAGACTGTGTCACCATTGTGGTGTCTATCTGTTAGATTGTGTAGTAGCGGGTGTCCATACTTAATCGAAGTGTGCTGTAGCTTTCTAATCAACCCTGTTATACCAGCTGCTCCACTATCAACCCCAGTGCCCCAGCTTCAGGTCATTTATGACAAACCTTGGGCCATTTATCCTTGTACTGTATGTTTATGAGCATTCTTATCTTATTGTAACAAAAGGGAAACATTAGAACTTATACTTTACTTCACTATAGTATAAATGGGAAAAACAGCTATGAGCATAATAATAAAGGTTATTCCTAACAACCCCCCTGATGAGGTGTAATTTAAAGGCACCTCACTAATTTAGATCAGTTAACCCCCTAGGCACTGGGTAGTGGACCACCTGCAACTGGGTACCCACCCACCGAAACAATCATTCAACCCTGTATGTGTGTGTTAAACCTATATATGACCAGGGAATCTCCTTCCAGTTGTCACGTGGTTCCTCCCCCCCCCAAGAACGAATGCCATCTCTCTGGTAGACCCCTGGTAGTGTCTAAGCAACAGTTCATATACCTACTGGAGACAAGTCTAACCCCATCAAACCTGTATGTGTATGATTTAGAGAAAAGAGAGAGGAGAGAGAAAGGACAACAGTCTGAAGCACAGCAGAAAATTCTGTCTAACATCATGTGAATCAGTTAATGTAGACCCTAAGTGTTGATTGTCTTTGTCCGTCTTCTCTGCCTCCTGAGCGACATCCATCCCCAAGCGTCTTTTGGCAGGTTCAGCTACCTGAAAAGGTTAGTCTTAAAATGGAATATAAAATCATATGTTCATACCGGGCAGATTACGCCCAATTGTAGGTAATTATCAACTACTATTATTATTATTAAAGCAGGCCACATAGTGGCTTAATCATATGGATCTCAGTCAAAAATATTTCATCATTATCAAAAACAATGTACCTGTTTAGCACAATTAGAAAACGTTTTACTTTAAAGCAGCCTCCATTTATTACATGTCTTAAAAATCAACCTCTGGAGAGGTGAGCACATAACTAAAAATAACCTGCGAGGTCCTATTAATACTTTCATTCATGACATGTGCTTAACTAATTTCATTTAATCAATCTGTCATTAACTTATCTGATTATCTGTACAGCATTCATACCAATAAATCAAATATTCTGATTCCTATAATATCAACATTATTCATTAATTCACAGAAATCACTGTAAAGGATATCGGGTTAGACGGCGGCCCCCCTTTTCACTTATGGGTTATCCTCTGTCAATAAAGTGACCCTGATCACAGCCCCCTCTTTCTTACATCCTTGATTTGAGGGGCCTGACCCCTTAACTATTTGCATCTGACAGGCGGTTGGAACTCCCGGACCCCCTGAGTCCATGGTTGTAGTTATTCCCCTAAGGATGAGAGCCTGAAGGGTGTCATCCTCTTGTATCAGTTTATCTTTGACTATGTGTTGCATCTTATGTGATATCAACAGTTATGTTGTGTAAGCTGTAGCAGTGAGCGGTGCGGCAGATAAACAACAAGGGCAGATATATTTAATTAAGGCAGCAAAGAGATAATTAGAAAAAGGCCACATAATCATACATCCATAACAATCAACAATGTTGAGGTGGGAAAAACCCACCTCACATCAATCAATGTGTCTAGTGCATATGGACCTAAGCTAGAATATGGGAGGCAGTTCCTTCCGTTCGTCGCGTAACTCTGGCCCCCATCTCTCCGGTTACTGCCTGCAGCCCTCAGTGTGTGCACCCCCTCTGTTTCCCATAGAACAGACCTATGCTGGTGTGTGTCTGAAATTTAAATGATTAAAACATCGCAAATAGAAAATAATGCCCTGTTGAAAAATTTAAAACAACAAAAATAATAAAAAGCTAGAAGCACAGCGGGAATGAGCAGCACACTGTGTATCAGTATATTGTAGACCCTGAATCGTAAACCCTGTTCAATTATCTATTGCAGTTGTCTGGTCCTCCTCCTCTTAGCACAGTATCATAATGTCTCCAACACTTTGGTTGGTTCCATGAGATCCACATCATCACTTGTGCTTAAATATTCAGTGGTCAACATCAGTGTGTGCTCTGGCACCACATCCATTTGATATTCTGGTAATCTCAAACCTCTGGTATCACTGGAACCAATCGCACGATCAATACACCTAAGGATGAGAGCTCGAATACATGTTGCACAACAACATATACAACCTGCGATCGCCACAACAGTCAATGACGTGAATATACTCACCAGTAGGCTTCCCCATTTTCCAGACCACGTCTCAAACGTTTTTGTGAATTGTTCATCGATTCCTGAGTGCGATTTTAATTCAATGGATAGTGATTGCAATTCATTTAGGGCCTTCGTTAGAGATCCATCAGGTGCTGTAATTTTTGGGAATAAAAGAACAACAAGCCTCTCCACAAACACCACACAACCGTTCTTCTTTTGCTAGGATCATATCCAAAGCTATTCTATTTTGACAACAAATGATTTCAACATCCTGTTTACACAGCCTTCAGCTGTCTCTTCTGTTTTGCCGTGGTGTCATTTAAAAGATTAGAATCTTTTCTAACAGGAAGCAGTTTGTTTTCTAGCAGACATATCAAATTCAAAAACACATTTTCTGAAAGGTTCCCCCTGACGAAGTAGGCCAATTGGTGTCAGGGCATCCTGGATGGAAAGGGAAACCAGGGTACATCTTTCCTGTCCAGTCAATAGGTAGTCACCCCCTAAGCAATTATTCCACATAAATCAGTTCTGTTCAGCAGCAAGTTAAAGTCCAAGGCCTTGTATCAAGTTAATTTACAATCTAAGTTATAAACAACATAATCTATAAATTAATAACTCAGAAGCACATGGGAAGTTATCATTTCTATTCATGAAGTTATTCGAATTGATCAAATAGTTAAACACCCCTTTAACCCTTCATGCAGATTATTCCACAATTTCCCACATTCACAGAAGTAAAAAAAAGTTTTTATTTTTCATTATTCACACAGTTTTACCCTAGAAATCCTTCTCCCTCTGTGATTTTTGATTTTGTGTCCTTATTTCAAATTTACCAGGACATACTCCTTCAAGCTTTAACCCAACAAATATAATTTTTATTGTTTATTTCTTTATCACGTTTCCTCTGTTGAAGTAACCCAGTCCACTCAAAATTTATGAAACAGGTTCAACATAATTGTATTTTGTTAGTTGATAGCAAAAAGATTAGTTAATCTTACCTTTTGATGTTATGTTTACTGGAATAAATTAATTTAGTTTCACAAGCACATTTATGATGTGTTAGCTGGAAATAAAATGTTAAGTCAAAAGATATCCAATCGAACCTATTTCTATGTTCTTTCTCAGGTGCTTTCTGATTTCTCTGAGGTTTCCTTTGGAAGATGGCTCTACCTTCCTGCAATATGATCTGCTTACCTTAGTTTTGTCCTCATGCAGAGTTCCATTTGTTTCTCCCGTTGGTTCTTTGGTTAGAGCCTCCTGTGTGTTATGAGACAAAAACTTCACAGCGGATTAAAATCTTTGAACATGTCAGTTGCTCTCTCTGTGAATCCAGACTGGGTGCACAACCCGACTTAAGAGAGGAGGTGAAAGGTCAGAGTATGGTTCTTCCTGTCAGCAGCTCACGGGGAGTTAAACCCATGAGCTCAGTGGGTGATGATCTGATGTAAAACATCACCAAGGGCAGCGCATCATCAGCACACGTCATTTTTGTATCCAATCGTTTTTTTGATTGTGTGATTAGCTCTCTCAGCTGACCTGGTGAAAGTGTCAAGCACATCTCTACATCCTTTCACTCTGTTGTCAGAACCCATAAAATCAATAACTTTAGGGCTCCTTTAGGGCTTGTTGGGAAACAGGAAATGCTCCAATACCTGTTTTCATGAGAATCTTATATGTAGATAATATAATACGGTCATCTTCTCACCTTTAACCAAAAGGTTAAAGGTGAGATATTTATTTTCCAAAATAATTTTTGAAATCATCCCCAGAACAAAGTAATTATATCATTTACCATGAAGGTGTCCAGTGTTTTGGACAACCTACTTTTCAAGCACGTTGATAATTTGATTATATCTACCTAAATTAGACCTTTAGGGTCCTTCCCTGTAACCTCTACGCCCAATAGTAGATAAAAGTAATTTGCATATTCTGTACAACCTTAATCATACCATTATTTAGTTATTCATTCCTGTTAAACATTTGATGACTATAAACAGTCCTTTTTTCTCCAATATATCCATTTCTAATTTTTCCATCCTATGATTATTCTTATTATTTCTTTTGTTTTCTCTGAAGTCTAAAGGTTAGTCAGACAAACATTTGAGACAAACATTAAAACAGAAATGTAGACAAACACTTAAGACACACAACACATGCCGTCTTCAGCCTCCCCTCTTAAGGGAGATTTGCTGCCAAATCTTTTACCACAAGTTATTCAACCAGACCCCTATGGCAGAATGACAGGTTCTATTTGGTTCTGTTCCCATCCCAAAGAGAATTTATATCTAATTTCACCTTAAGAAAATTCATAAGAAATTTAAGTTTTCACCCTCTGAAACTAAAACCCAGAAAATTGTTCCAACTTGCGAACATCTGAACACATATAGGGAACACCAACATTAGAGAAAAACTAATGAAAAACAAAACTTGTGCGCTCCAAAACGTTCATTAGTTGTCCAAACACAACTATGAATCAAAACCCAAAACAAAAATGAGCTCACAGAAACTAAAACATATCATTCGATCCATGAACCTTTCTCTCATGTGGCCCACATCATTCATCATTCATACCTTCGGCCTTCATTCATTCCTGTCACACTCTTCTCAACCACACGTTTTCAACCCTCAAACACAATCTGTCGATTCCTATTGTTCCTGAACCCCAGAGATCTCATGTTGTAAGTAATAATGTGTCAATGGACCCATTTGTCAGGTTGGCCCAGCCACCTTTTCAGGCCTTCTTCACCAAGGAGAAAAATATATGTTTAGGGTTATCGCTCACATCATCAGGCAATATAGTGGGACGACTCTTCATCAACCCTTCCAGAGAAATCATGAGTATTGTGACCGGCAATGCCTGAAAATAAACAATTTGATCATACAGCCATCCCAGTACAACAATTTAACACAAACAACAAATCACAAACTTGGGTGGTGAAAACAGCATTTTTTTTCTTTCACCATCTCCATTTCACAACACCTAATCATATTTGTAAATTGTTATTTCCATTATTATTATATACTGTTGGAATTATGATTATTGATTAATTAATATTTATCAAGAATTATAATTAACAATCATAATTTGACTAAATTTATTTCTTAACCAAAATCCTCATTTATGAATCAAGATCAGAGATGTCTTCTGGTGTTGTAACTGTGGCTCAATGCCTTTGATAATTACAACCGTTAAATACTCAGTAATAATTGAAAACTATTACCAGAGATGTCACTGGTTAATCAACCGTTTCTGCCGAAACGTGGGGAACCTTTAACCTTATTTTGACTGACGAATCACTCTTGCACAAAATAAACACAAAAGGCCTTCTATTTATCTATGTGAATATTTATTAAATTACAGCCTGATACAATCCGCTCTTCCGATTTAATAATCTTCACCTACTCAAACATGCAAAGTTCTACACAAAAAGGGGGTAAAATATCTAACTAAACAAAATAAAGCAAAACAGCAGTAGAATCAACCAGCAGTTATGGCAAAAGTGATAATATGACAAAGGAATATGGTGTTGAACGAAGTTTTTGGAGGGCAGCAAGCCAGAAAGTGTAGCTCAGTGAGATGCAGTCATAAACCTTCCCCCCCAGCAAGGTTGTAAACCCCGAGGACAAAGGGTAATAAAACTTTTGGCGGCAAGCCAGTAAGCAGTAAAGTTGAAGACAAAGGAAATGGTTGATTTTCACCATAAGGTTATTATAGCAGTCCAGTTTCACAGCGCACCTGTTCGCATGGTACAAACAAACTTGCGAGACACGGCGGCCTCCGAAATTACCAGCAAGTTTCAAAACAATGGCATGCACATACAATTCAGAACACATTAAGCTCTAAATGGCGACTCTAATCGCACTAAAACCTCCTCTACCCTGCCCAGACTATTTCTAAGAAAGAAAGAAAAATAAAGGATGGGTTTTACTTGTCGTTGTCTCCTCTCAGCAGTGTTGGAAGTTAACGTGCGTCCACAGTTAACTTCAGGAAGAGCGGTCAGTCTTCGTCCTCTGACCTCCTTGGCGAAAGGGGAAAATATGATCTGACCGTCAGGAGTCGACTGGATAAAACTGTGGTTTTTTTGTGGTTATGTGTTAAACTCACGTCTTCGATCGGCAATGTGAAATTTCTGGCCTTCTTATTCCAGAAACTTCTTTTTATGAATTTTTTGTTGGCCAACGAAGGAGAATGAATGAAATCCACTTGGGACTCTTCTCCAGAATGATGCTGTATTGGAATTTTCTTATCAAAGTGTGAGAGAAGTTGACTCACAACAAGAGAAAATCCAGACTTTGTCTTTATAAGTTTTATTCAAAGGCATTCAGCGTTTGAAGACCCTGTCACTGAGGTTAGTCAGTGAAGCAGAGCCCCGATCAACATTTACACACAGTATTTATACCAAACATGACAGTGTTATCTCAACTTCAAAGAGTCTGTGTTTTATGGCCCTAGACCCTCCTACTCTTCCTGAGGCATCACCCTAAAGCATGGGTTTTAACCATTAAACTTCTGATAATGGCTTTACACCTTCCTCCTCTAACACAGAAGTTCTGAGGAGTGAGGTAACCTAAAGGTCATACACTTTGGAACACTTAATAAAGGAATTTCCATTACAATGCGCTTCAGTTGCTGGTCCGGTCTCCAGCGTGAAAAGCTTCTTTCAAATGTTCGCCTTCCTATATTGCCTCCTGTGACGTCAGACCTGGGACGGCCCCGTCATACCAGCCGCAGTGGCCGCTGGTTTTTGTAGAACAGACTATGCTGCAGTGCAAAATGGCCGATGACGTTGGAAAGGCATAGTGGCGTCCAGCAATGTGCAAATGGTCCAACATTCAGCAAACAAGTGGTCCAACATATACAAAGAAGAAAAAAATAAACAACATTACAGTCTTGCTGTGTACCAGCTTATTAAGGTGTAAAAGAAGATAAAAGCAAATAGATTAGTTATAAACAGAATCATTTCGTCCAGAAAAAGGAATGTATAGCCGACCTTTGTAGCATCTGGTGGTCTGACACAAAAACTATGGATACTTGACCTCTTGTCACCCTTTTTGCAGCATCAAGTAGTGAAAGTTGAAAATTAATTTGTACTTCTGCCTACCACAATAAACCTATTCATGCATAAATAATAACTGTGACATCTAAACATTATTAGTTAAGTTTTCAGTCCAACTTTCTTTTCATTTTCTTTTCCATCCTTCTATTCTTACCTCTGTTATTTGATTTTGCATCACTGCAATGCCCCTCCTTATGCACAGCTTCCTGAGTGCCTTGTTGCTGAAAAGTGCTATATAAATAAATTTGACTTGACATAAATCGGTAGGTACAATTCGCCTGGCATTTTTTTGCTTTTAATTCCATCAATTAAATCAACTGTATCATTTAATGCAACTACTACATTTGGTGAAAACCAAGTTTTACTATAGGACATTAATTTTAATCTCGTCAGAAGGCGATTGTAGATTTATTCTTTTCAAATTATATAAAGTTAACAGCCTTTTTCCTCCTGCTGAATGTCTTAAATGAGTGAAAGTTTTTCCAAGTTTAATCACTGTAATTAATTGTTGTAAAGTTTTTGACAAATCATCCTTTGGAGTCAGATAAAATCTGAGTATAACTGGTTGAGTTAAAATCCTAAATTTAATATTATTTGAAAGCCTGTTTCCTTGAAATTGTCACATTATCATTCTGAGAATGTTTTTCCCTTCCAGCTCGTAAAAGAGTTTTCCACAACTGGTGCTGCCAATCTAGAACATGCTGATGTTATTTATGGCCATGCCACAGAAACTAATCTTCATCCCCTCAAACTTTCAAATACTCCATATTTAGAAATACTTCATCCAATTTAATTCACTATATGGCGTGAGAAATACTGATAAGTTATCTTTTTGTGTTTTACACCAAGAATTAGGAAAAATTAGATGTTTAGCATTTCCGTTTAAAGCTTCATCAGCTTGAATACTTTGCCTCAGTTACTTAGCTGTATCACTGCTATTCATATTTACTTTATTGTAAAACATTTTTTTTTTGCATTCAGTAAGAATAAAGGTTAATTTATTCTGGACTTAATCCTCACAGAGATGTGCACAGGAACTCTATATCTGTTTGTGTTGTCTTATTTTGTGTCTCGAAGTTAAGTGTATGTGCCATGCAGTTGCTATGCTGGTGTTTGTGAGAGTGTGTGTGACTATGTGGTTGTGAGAGCGTGAGAGTGTGTGTTTGTGGGTCCTTGAGAATGTTGTGGGTATTTCTGTGTGATTTTTTCATATTTGTTTGATACGTTTTACTGTTGTTTATCTTCTGTTCTGCAAGGACCCTCTCAAAAATTAGATGGTGCATCTCAAGGTGTTACCTTTGAAATAATCAGTTGTCAGTGCTGCCAATTATGCCTTTTATTTCTTTCCATACATAATATATGCCATGATAGGGTTAAATAAAGTCAAAATCAGGTCAAAGGACATTGGGTCTGCCCAGCAAATGTTTCTGTTTGGCCCTGATAAAGCTGCTCCCTCGTAATCATCTGGTTCCATAACAATGTTTGTGGTATTCATCAGCAAGATTATAACGGCTCTGAATGTTCTATTCTAATCTAGCTTTATTTAGATCTATCTATATTTTCTAATGCAGTAAGTCCTTATTATATTTAAGAGTGGGGTCACTAGTTTGTATTAGTTGCTATTCTTCTAATTTGTGCTAATTTCATTAGTTCTAGTGCTTCTTTTAATCTCTTTCCATACCTCGATTGGTCTCTTTTTATGTGTAGTGTAGGCATCAAAAAGGGTCAGAGTATTGTGTTCATTTAATTGTGAATGTAAGTATTAAATCTGAACCATAGATATCTGGTTCAATTGCATTTAACTGTAACTGAGTCTTGTGGAAAATCTTATCCGTTTAGAAGACTTAATGAAATTGATGAACACAGAAATGAAGGGCATGTTATGTCTTATACTCTTAGTTTGTCTTACCCAGTTTTAAAAACAAACCGTAAAGTTTCCTTTTTAATTACACTTTGTATTTATTTCAAGTAACAAACGTTTGTTTCATTTAACTAAAGTTTTCTCCATTTAGTCCAGTCCAGTACTTCTGTTAAGGTGCATTTCATCTTGTGTTAAATTTGAGTCTAATTTGATCATTCTGACTGGAAAAAGTCAAACCATCTATTAAAATCATGTTTTGAGGGGAGAGATTGTCCCATTCTGGCGCTTCCTTTCGTGTTATCATAAAGAACTGACCTAATATTATTATGGTACTGCTGGATCAGACCTGCTCTTATAGTCTCTAATTATTATTGTGATACCTTATTTAATAAATAACACTGAGCGTCAGATAGTTTAAAATGTTTTTACCTTTCAAGCAGGCGGTCCATGGTCAGGACTGCCTCTCCAGACCTAAAAACTCAAAATTCCCATTAGTTTCATATCAGAAAATAATTTAAATTAAATGTATCCTGCCACATATCCCCTAATTTTTTATATAACATGAAACAGTCACTCATTTCACAAAAACAGACAAACAAAATGGACAGACATCGGCCACATGAAAAGTTTGATTACCCTGTAAATCCAGCATTTTAGAGTGGAACCACTTTGTGTCACTTAATGGTTAAAATTATTTCTTACCCTTTTCTGGTGACTCGACAATTATTTCCGGGACCCAAACAAGCTCCATCAAACTGTTGTTTTAACTTGTTAAAGCATCTTTGTGGTTGAAACTTGCTAATATATTTCTCCTCCCTGTCTCCAAGCATTGCTCCAAGAGAACCAGCAGGGAGCTCATTTTCTAGTGATATCTCAGTCATTCTCTCACTTCACACACACGTTCACACACTCTGGCCAACCAGGCGGTACAGCAACGTTTCCTGGTCCACATGAGAGCTTATTTCATTATCTCTCAGACACCAAAGTTTATTCACAATAGAGTTTATTCAGTGAGCTAGGGTCGGTTAGCAGTCAAGGTCTGTCAGTGTAATATGTCCCCTGTCACTTCCATCTGCTCACTGTTATCGACTCACACACATCCACACTGGCCATTTGATATTACACTTTTATATTTATACAACTGTTTATTCAAAAAGGAGCCAGCCGCTTTAAAATTTTTCTTATGGAAAAATTAGAGAGCTATCGAAACTCAAGACTCCGTCTCGGCGGCGTTTTGGGTTCTTTAAGAGAACCACAGGACCTTTAAACCATGCCGAGGATGCGTATCTATCTCTGCGTGTTTTACTCACAAGGAAGTAAGCCGTTTCAGGATTTTTAAGAAGTCCAAGGAGCTATCAAAACCTAATGCTTCCCCTCGGTAGTATCTTTTGACAGTTCTTATGGAACCGTCTGGACCCGACCGACCCTAACCGAGTTTGTGTGCCTCATTCAGGGGGTCGCTTTTATATTGTTTGCGGGGGGAAACTATCTTCCCTTGCATGCAATAAAGGAACTTCAAACCTACACCCTTAGATTTTAGCCTACGTTTGGAAGAGTGTACCGTTCTTCCTGGCTGTCGTCGTTAAAATCACACCGCTTATTAACACGCCTTATCACTTATTAATGCGTACGCAACAATTATTCTGAACCATTTCTCTGCCTCCAAGAATTACAAAACAGCTCACTCAGAACTAACAACACAGCCAGAGTGTTTTTACAGAAAAAACACTGGAGATTTTTAATAGGAATCTCCTTACCTGTTGCAGCCGCTGTTGTGATGTGTTGTCCTTCCGTGGCAACCCTATCCTATCCAAAAGTGGTTTCCGCTTCCGGTGCGCGGGCAGAAACACCAATGTGTCCAAAGCTACTGCACCCTGTTGATCTGCTGAATTATTTCGTGTGTACCACTCTCAGATATGTGCAAGATTGCTTGCATTTTCAGAAAAACCGCAGACAGGTAACGTTCCAGTTGAATTTCCATGTCCTGTATGTCATCTACAGCCTCAAATTCACCCTCAATGTCATCCTGTAAAGGATTTCCTTCCATTGTTTCACTCAGCTGATCTGGACCTTCAATGTTTGACAATATTCCAGTTTTTAAAGGTGATGTAGCGTGCCCACTGTATACTCTACATTTATGTGCATTAAATGTTGCATATACACTGCTCTGAAAATAACATCCTTCATATGGACATAGAACTTTTTGTTTAAGTTTTAAATGGCTGCTTCAATGTTTGAAAAAGTCATTTTCAGTGCAGGGCTCCATAAATTGACACAAGTGGTAATGGAACACAACTGGGGGTTTCCTTGCTTGCCCAATGTCTGATTGAAAATGCCAAACAGATAAGTGCATTTTGAGTGCATTAAAAGATTTGAAAACACACAAGCAATCCATGTGAAGGCAAGGTATAGGTTGTTGCCGTGTAAAACATCCATGTTTTAGTTGACAGTGTTTTAACAACTGTCCTCTTTTGTCTGTAGAAAAAAGGCACTGCTTACAGGTCCAATTCATCTCCCCAGACACCTCTTCCAGCTCCTCCGGGGGGAGCCCAAGGCGTTCCCAGGCCAGTCAAGAGACATAGTCCCTCCAGCGTGTCCTGGGCCATCCCCTGGGCCTCCTCCCGGTGGGACGTGCCTGGAACACCTCCCGAGGAAGGCGTCCAGGAGGCATCCGGTATAGATGCCCGAGCCACCTCAACTGGCTCCTCTCGATGTGGAGGAGCAGCGGCTCTACTCCGAGCCCCTCCCGGATGGCTGAGCTCCTCACCCTATCTCTAAGGGAGTGCCCAGCCACCCTACAGAGGAAGCTCATTTCAGCCGCTTGTATCCGGGATCTCATTCTTTCGGTCATGACCCAAAGTTCATGACCATAGGTGAGGGTAGGAACGTAGACCGACCGGTAAATCGAGAGCTTCGCTTTTCGGCTCAGCTCTCTCTTCACCACAACGGACCGGCACAGCGCCCCCATTACTGTGGCAGCCGCACCGATCCATCTGTCGATCTACCGCTCCATTCTTCCGTCACTCGAGAACAAGACCCCGAGATACTTAAACTCCTCCACTTGAGGCAGGAACTCCCCTCCAACCTGAAGAGGACAAGCCACCCTTTTCCGGTCGAGAACCATGGCCTCGGACTTGGAGGAGCTGATCTTCATCCCAGCCGCTTCACACTCGGCTGCGAACCGCCACAACACATGCTTTAGGTCTTGGCTAGAGGGGGCCAGCAGGACCACGTGATCTGCAAAAAGAAGAGATGAAATCCACTGGTCCCCAAACCAGACCCCCTCCGGCCCTTGGCTGCGTCTAGAAATCCTGTCCATAAAATTTATGAACAGGACCAGTGACAAAGGGCAGCCCTGCCGGAGTCCAACATGCACCGGAAATACATTATATATATCTAAAAGTTTTGTTCTGTTGCTGATGCGATAAACGTATTTTCAAAATCTTTTTTTTTCAGAATCTATTTGTCAGCTTTATATTGGCATTCTTGATCAATTATTTTAAGGGGTCAAAAATAGTGTTGTGGAAAAAGGGTTTGGCCTCTTACAGATTTCCTCTGTTTTTGCTTCTTTGTCACTCTGTTTCAAAACATCACATAAATGTTAATACTAGACAAATGTAAGGATTATGATTATTGATTATTTAATATTTATCAAAACTTATAATTAAAAATCATAATTCAGGAAAATTATTTCTTAACCAAAATCATTACTGACGAATAGAAATCAGAGATGTCCTCTGGTGTTGGGTTTTGTGGGTCAAAGCCCTTAATAATTACAATTATTTATTTACCATTAATAATTTAAACAAAACCACTAAATGTCACTGTTTATTCAACTGCTTCACCGAAGGTGGGGTAACTTTGGCCTTATTTTGACAGATAAATCACTCTTGCACGAAATAAGCCATATAGCACGGTATACCAACGTTCTGGTCCAAAAACCTTAACTTAACTAACAAGCACGATTCTACACAAAGGGGATAACAATGATTACCTAACAATAATAATAAAAGAAAATATATGTGCATTGAGTGTCTATGAAGATCAAACCAGCAGTTTTATAGACAAAATATGCAATTTGGGTTAACTTGGAAAGAGAAGCCCTCCTGGTGTGCTGATGTCTCGATTGCGGCGATCAGCTTCTAGAAGGTTGGGTTGCGCCCTTAGCCACCAGCAGCTGATTGCCCCAACTCTCGAACAAAGGGTCATAAAACTCTCAGGTGAGAACTCAGTGGAAAAACTCCAGTAATAAAACTGGAACAAAGGAGTGGTCAGGCCACAAAGCCCAGACCGCAGTTGCTTTAAAAAAAAAAAAATTACTTTAAAAGTCCAAGTTCTAACTGGTTCTAACTGATTTGGGATCAGCCGGACAAAAACATGCACATGCACCTACCTGATCACATCCAAGCTTTGCGATTCAGCACAATTGCACAGCAAATCAAAACAGCTCAGCATAAAACACTTCAATCAGTACTGCATGCAACAAGTTGATACCTTGGATTAACAGGTGATTCTAAATCACCTTAACTATGCCTCATCCTGCTCAGATCTCTAAATGCACCTATTTGATTTAATAATTAAAAAAAAGAATGAAATAGATTTCTTCTCTCTACTGGTTGAGGGTGGGTCGGGTCTGAAGAAAACGGAGGGGGAGGGGGGGATCATGCTTCCATGATCAACTAAAAACAAAAAACGATAAACGTCTCATCCGTCCAAAGTGGGGAAAAACCATTTAGTCGACTGAATCAACAAAGAGGAAACTCATCTCCTAGGAAATAAAACCTCTGTGGGTTTTTTACCTGCACCAGGTGTCGCCGGGGTCTTCGATCGGTATATAAATTGACATTTTGGGAGGTTACTTTCTGACCTACATGCAGAACCACAAGCAGACAACAAAAATAGTTTGTAACTTGTTTATTTAATATGCTGGGCCGAATCTGGGATTGGTACCGGTCGGGGCCGGAACCTGGAGCTGGTGCTGGTCAGAGAGGAAGGCTGGGAGGTGCGGTCGTTGATGCAGAGGTTTGTTCTGGGAAGGTTTACTCCAGGGGTCCAAGTCGGTATGTCCGTGGGCAGTGTCAGAGAGCGAGCGGGCTAGTGAGCACAACTTGTCCGAGAAGGGGAATCCGTGGGAAGCGAGCAGGGCGTCGGGCACAGGCAGAAGCTGCAGAGTGAACTGCTGGGCTTGGTTTGTCTGGTTGGTTATGTTCTTCGAAGAATGAAGATGGTCTCCAGAATGCAGACAGCTTACAGGACCTGGGGTTTGCAGCAGAGGTAAACCTAGGACTGACTGAACAGAGCTTAACTGGTCACTAGACAGGTTTCTCAAAACGTATGACATGGAAGCTTGAGGTTACCACTCATGTGGGATCATCAGGCGATGAATGCATGTCCTGCAGCGCCTCCGTCTGGATTTCTCCCAGGTGTGCGGCATTAAGCCCATCACTGCTCATAAGTGACTCTCCTCATGACAGACAGACAAACACAACAAATCCCACAATGTGACATAAATCTTCTGACCTTCTTGGATCAGACAGATTTCCAACTTTCAAGCTCTTCCTGGATTTGCTGTGTGGAGAAAAAGTTTGACTGCGAGCCTTTGTCTCTCCAGATATGTGCCTCCAATGTGTC
The DNA here is from genome assembly GCF_021462225.1 of Girardinichthys multiradiatus. Classification (NCBI taxonomy): domain Eukaryota; kingdom Metazoa; phylum Chordata; class Actinopteri; order Cyprinodontiformes; family Goodeidae; genus Girardinichthys; species Girardinichthys multiradiatus. The sequence continues at coordinate 39,539,661 of NC_061797.1, read as the reverse complement.
GACATCAAAGCTGATGATGTCGTCCATCACTGCGACAAAGGCCGAGCTGCGCATGTTCAACTGCGCAGCCCAGTCAGCCCAAATGGATGACCCAAACACAAATAACCTAAGCAAATACAAAAAGCAGTTTTTAAATGATTTCATTCATTAAAGCAAAATAGTATCCAAACCAATCTGACTATTACTTAAAACGCAGAAACAATAATTTAAATAGAACCCCTCTGACAATTGAACCCCACTAAACATTCTTTAAAAAATTCAAAACAATAAACAGTATAAAAACAAAGTCATTGACATTTATCGGTCTGGAAAGGGTTTCAAGGCCATTCCTAAGACTCTGGGACACCAGTAAACCAAAGTGAGAGCCATAATCCACAACTGGAGAAAACCCGCAGCAGTGGTGGACCTTCCCAGGAGAGGCTGTTCAAACAGTTGGTTAGTTTCAATAGCTTTTCCCCTCATTGAATGCAATTCTTAATATTATTTGAAAACTGCTTTTTGTATTCACTCAAAAAAATGATTTGATCTGAAACATTTAAGTATGACAAAAAAGCAAAATCAGAGGAAATCTGAAATGGAGCAAACACTTTTCACAGCACTTGACATGACATCGCTCAATGCCAATTATACAGAAAGAAAATGTGCAACATGGCCACTTGTTTCGGAACAAAAATCAGCTACTAGACTTCAGAGGCTGAGTTGATAGTTACTGCATCTGTTAGCAGCCAAATGTCCAGTAGTTTTTTCTTTTTTTATTATAGACATAAGTGTCGGTCTGTGAGTTTGCCTGCTATTTACTCTGCTTGGTCACTAAATGGTGTTGGAGCTCACAGCTGCAGAGGGGACAGGAGTTTCGCATTGACTAATTCCTTGTATTTAGGATAGAAGCTGCCAGCACTTCGACACCTGAGTGTTAACCACCAGTGGTAACAAACGCTCGCCAAGCTCTAGTTTTTGTTTTCATGTTCTCTTGAGTATTTGAGTAATTCTAATGTGTCCTCCTCGGGTGAATTCCAGACTTGGCTGGTTCAAGTGTGTTTCCACGCTTTTCTTAGAGTATCCTCTGGCTTCTGGATAAGATTCAAGTCTCCTGTTACCTCCTCTGGAATAAGTTCTAGCTGGCAGCTTCTTGGCTCCTCGACCATCCGGCCCAAGACATGAGCGAACCCTGTCCACCCCCCAACAAACCTTCTCGCAAGTACCTCCACACCTGAGCTCCACACCATCACCCCACACTTTTCACGCAAGCCTAGATCAGAACTCCAAGGGATCTACGTACAAGTGACTAACGCTGGAAGGATCTATCTCCTCAGTAAAACAACACCCGTGTTGCTCTCTCAGACCCCGCATCTCTCATACCTCTGGCGGTTCAACTTCCTTCCCCAGTAAGCATAACATTCAGTTGGTTAGATAATACTATTTATTTCTCTGGTCTCATCTTATCTTCCGTCTTTTGTGTGGTTGGCGGTTACTGGTCCAGGATCCCAGACCCATATCACACCCGTGAAAATAAAACGTTTACACTTTCTATTTGTTCTCCTGAGTGTTATTCTGTATGTCAGTCAGAGCAATAACAAACAGTATGACAATAAGCAATTCAATTCAATTTCAATTCAATTCAGTTTTATTTATATAGCGCCAATTCACAACACATGTTGTCTCAAGGAACTTCACAACAGTCAGGTACATACATTCCAATTAGTCCTAACCATTGAACAGTGCAGTCGGAGTTTGTTATTTATTCAAATTGGATAGAAAGTTTTTCTGTCTAAGGAAACCCAGCAGATTGCATCCAGTCAGTGACTTGCAGCATTCCCTCCTCCCAGATGAGCATGTAGAGACAGTGGACAGTGACTGGCGTTGACTTTGTAGCAATCCCTCATTCTGAGCATGCATGTAGCGACAGTGGAGAGGAAAAACTCCCTTTTAACAGGAAGAAACCTCCAGCAGAACCAGACTCAGTGTGAGCGGCCATCTGCCACAACCGACTGGGGGTTTGAGAGAAAGAACAGAGCAGAGACACAAAGAGAACAAAGATGCACTGATCCAAGAGTCCTTTCTATGGGAAGGAAAAGTAAATGTTAATGGATGTAGCTCCTTTAGTGGTTTCACCAAGAACAAAAGAACAGATAAACTCTGAGCCAGTTTTCAAGGTTAGAGTCTGAAAACGAGCACATATAATTAGTCACAGTTCAGTAAAGTTCAGTCAATCACCATGTCTAGGAGAGAGAAAAGGTTAAACACTAAAAGACAGGGCCATGTGGATCATCGGTAGAGGGTGAGCATTAAGTTGTTGCAAGCAGAAGCTCGGACGATGCCCCTCTCCAGAAAGGTGTCACAGGTAGACACAGAGCCAGGCCAGGTGTAGCTTCTAGGAAGATAATAGAGAGAACAAGGTTAAAAGCTGAAATAACAGCAAATAATGCAAAATTGGAGAGTAGTGTGAGAATGTAGCGAAGAGGGTGAAAGTGGTCATTGTGTCCTCCAGCAGCCTAAGCCTATAGCAGCATAACTACACAGATAGTTTCAGTTCAGATTATTTAGTTAAACGACGCTTATTTACAACAATGTCGTCTCAAGGAACCCCACAAAGGGTCCCACTGATGGTCATTGTTATACTAAAAACCACAAGGATTGGGATACAGACTGCATAAACCAAATGCATTGTTTTAAGCGCTAAACAGGCATGCTAATTTCACACCTGTCCATTGGAGGCTTATCTCGTAAGGAGAAGAGAAAGAGAAAAGGAAAAAAAAGTAAATAAAAAATGAAAAATATTAGGTCATTGTTAAAAGTACATTTATTACATTTTTCTGTAAACAAATCTGCCCAGACTTTAGCTATTGCTTTAGGCCTCTAATGACAATGTTATACAGTCTCCACTGACAGAGGTGTGGGTAGTAGGACTGAAAGAGCTTTGATGTCAGATGGTGAGAGCAGAAAACTGTGGGGACACATGATTAATTACACATTTTAAAAAAAAAGTTTAAAATGCTGAAATTTGTAAAATTTTCAAGGTAAAAAGTTTGTATTTGTTTATGATATCACAATGATGTCATCTTATGAGTTTCTTGTCCAAGACTTCATCTGATTGTACAATGAAATAATGGAGGTGTGACAGGTTTTCCCAAAAATAATTCAAATTTTAAAATATTACATTTATTTAGAAACATTTTAGATTTGCTTATCAGTTTTTTTCATACATTTTCATCCCGACAAAACAAGTAACTGACTGTAAGTCATTTTTTCTCTGCACAGAAGGAGAGGTGTGTGGGTGGGTGTATTACATCTCAAAATGCCTCCTCCTACATCCATTCTATAATAGAAGAATACACTTCAGAAAGTTCTACTTGTGTAACATCTTCCTTTTTTAAAACTGCTGAGTTGCAAATGCACTCCACACTCATATATTTTACCAAATGAAACATTGATGTACCTCCAAAGCCCCCATCCTTCTTACTACATGTTTCACAGACAATAGCACTTTGCCAGTAATTTGTTTCAGCCAAGATGTATGGTGTGATAAATATTTAAAATCAAATTTGGCAAAAAGACATAGATGGATGTGGCACCCCAGGCTGTCATGGGAGCTGCACTTTGAAGTGCAGGGATGTCCCCATAGAACTCTCTTAATCCACTCACGCAAACATCCATATGTGAGCACACATAAATACAGTATCTGCATCCAATGTCTGTATGTGAGAGATCACAGATGTGACTGACAGACTGGTGAAATCTTGTATCAATGTAAAACAGTTTATAGGTAAATTAATATAAAAAAGACAAAGTTAGAATGATTCCATTTGTACAGAGGTCGTACTGTTAATTTTTGCTCAATTATCAAGATTTTATTTAATGCCAGCTTGACTTACTGTGTTAATAGTATGACCACAACTTTAAATATGCCCGTATGATGATTGTAAACTGGACATTGGGGTGGAGGTATTGCCTGGTTCATTGATGAATGACCATGAAAAAGTTCCGCCATTCTTCATTGATTTACACTAAATGCTGTTTTGTGGGCTTTTAGGTCACTCTGAAATGACTAATAGTCTGATTTTTGATGATACAATGTTGTATTGTATGTATTTTGAGTTTGTGTTTTTGTTTATTTCACCTGGTCTGGTCCTTGTTTCCTTCTGTTTACCGTAGCCTAGCTCACTGTTTCTTCCTGGTCATAATTGGTCATGCATCCTATGTCCTGGCCTGGTTCTGGTTTCCCTGCCCGGTCCATGAGTGAGAACAATAAATCTCGGACTTACCATTATCCATCTGACTCCTTGCATATGCGAGGAATGTGGTCCTACCACAAACCGCAATCATGACATACAGTATAAATAATGTGATGGAGGATGGATCTAGATTGCATTGAATAGCTTTTCTCTCCCCTTAATGAACTTAATCATAATTTAAAAAATTTATTTTGATATATCTTCTGGATACTTTTATCTGACATCAACATTTGTTTTATGATCTTGAATGTTTTAGGGTGAAAATAAAAAAGCAAAAACAGAAGAAAACTGTATGAGAGCAGACAATGTTTTTCAGAGTATTGCAGGAAACTTTAATTTTATTTACTTTATATTCTTGCTATTCAGTTTCACCAATATTGGTTTAAACTAAACTAACTCATTGATTTTCATGGATCAGACTATATTTTTCTTATTTATTCCTCCACAGTGTTTAAGCCATTGTTTGTCTCTCATTCCTTACTGGTTTCTTCTGATGTTCACCAGTGATTTCTGATTTCTGAGAGTTTTTAGAGTCGGCTCCTCTTTATTTCAGTCCCTTTCTGTAAGTTTTGTACTTTTTGTTATAAAATAAAAACATTTGCAACATCTTTACATGCCTGTCTGTGTGCTGCTTGCATTTGGGTCATCAAAAGCCATTATGACATCAATTTACTTAGAGCTGTGTTTTGTGGTGTGAGGATTTGTGGTTACAAGTTTATAATTCCTGGATTGTATTTTTGGGTGCTCAACACATTTAAATATTTTATTTGTACTTATTTTTGTTATTCTAATATAAAATGCATCTAAAACCAAACATAAAATGTAATTTTGATGCTCTAATTGGACTTCTTCCCGTGCATGCGAGAGTTCTCTCCGGGTACTCTGGCTTCCTCCCACAATCCAAAAACATGACTGTTAGGTTCATTGGTCTCTCTAAATTGCCCTTAGGTGTTAATGGGTGTGTGCATGGCTGTTTGTCCTGCATGTCTCTGTGTTGCCCTGCGATGAACTGGCGACCAGTCCAGGGTGTAGCCAGCCTCTCGCCCGTAGACTGCTGGAGATAGGCAGCAGCTCCCCCGTGACCCAGGATGGAAGAAGCGGGGATAGAAAATGGATGGATTGATATTCTAATGGTCAAGATACAGGCTAAATATTAATGTTTATTACTTTTGTAATGTCATATGTATCAACATTTGCTATTTTTAGTGATCCTTTAAAGAGAGTTGTATTCATTACTAGTAAATAGCATAGCTGAAAATAATGAAGAGCATAACTAAGAAATAATTTTAATTCTTAATAGCTTTTCTGTTGGTTGGTCATTCGCCATATTATCTATCACCTAAATAAAAGGGAAATTCTTGGAAAAAAAATGTTCAGACTGTGTCAGTGATGTAATGTTTGAGTATAAATTTCTGCACATATGTAATTTTCTATTGGACCATTGTATGGCTTTGTTGTGTGAGTTTTTTCTAGTTATGTTAAATATGAGATTTTACCTTTGGTAGTGAATACCAATCACAAAGGTTGATATTTTAACTAGCTAATTTTAACTTTTGGGTTGGTTAAAGCCAAACAGGTTTACAAAACATATTTTATTTCATCAACCCAGTCTTTGTCTTAAACATATCTTCTGCTGCGGTCCTACTGGCCGTGTACCCATGGAGACACTGGTAGGCTAGACCTCTCAATCCAGCCTTTATAGACTTTAGAGGTTGCAGTCATCCTGGAACTCAATGGGTGTCTCCTTTGAAGCATGCAGCCATTGCATTGCGGCGCACACAAATTGTCTCTGCCAGTTTAATTTGTCTGTGTAATGAGATGACTAAATAAAAAAGTAAAATTTTCTTTTTCTGTCATGAGTTTTGATGTGTGAGCACCAGAGCGGTTTCCGAATAGTTACAAAGGTATGCCATCATCCTGTAGGAGTGACAGAACAAAAAGTGTTCAGAATTCCCACATCTTCTCCTCTAATCTTTGCTTCTTTTTGTAGTTGATTTTTAAGATCTTTCATTGACTTACAATTTATTGTTGAGTTTTGTCAGAAGATGAGGCAACAATGCAGCAATTCTCCTTTGAATAGGATTTTATTTCTCTAAATTTTTGTTGTCCACACTATGGGTAATTCTCATGGTCTTATGATCATCTTAAGTAAAAATGGCACACTTTGATGATATTAAAACAACTTAAACCAAAAATATTTCACATGATCAATTTGCTTGAATTTAAAACAGAAATGCAACAATTATTTCTATTTCTGCAAAAACATTAAAACATATTGATTATTACTGTCATTATAATGTTATCTGTACCAGTTATATGTTGTTTTTAATATATAGACTTAAGCAAAAATCTAAAATAAGCACCATTAAATTTAGTAGGACCTTTTGCACAGAATTTCTTTCCTTTGTGTGCTTCAGCGTCTTATAGAATAAGACAAATTTAAAAGGTTCATATGTGCTGGTTAATTAGTTAGGCTATCTGCTAGGGTTACTAGCCTGCAGTCTGCTGCTATGACTGTCCAAGTTAATTGTGACTTGAAAAAAAGGCCAAGCAGCAACAGGTGATGGAAGTGAAGGGTCAATTTATGTGCATTTCTGTTTTGCTAGTTCTATGTCTGACCACAGTTCATGCTGCACCTTCTGTGTTGTGTTTTTCCTGCTTTTTCTCTGGATGATGTGATGATAGCAATGAAACCAACGCTGGTGGAGAGACAATCTGTTGCAGGGCAACCAAAGAGGTGTATGCAATGTAGAAAAAAATGCAAAGCTTCTGCTCACAGGTTGACCAAACAATGCTGTTGCCTCACACAGCATAACTGTGCAATAACGACTTGACCCTTTTTTCTAATAATTTGAAGGGCAGGCAGGAAAATGTATCCGTGAACCTTTTTTTTAAATAGCAAGCATAGGGACAGTGAAAATTGATACCAGTGCTTCAAAATTTATGAGGATTGCTTTAAACAATAGCCCCAAAAATGCTCTAGGATGGAGAACACCCTGTGATGTCTAAATTAAGACCCCCCCCCCCCCCCCCATCTTGTGAAACCAATGGGTTTCCAAAAGAAATTGTGTTTGCTGCCTTGATTTATTTATTGTGTCTAATATTTCACTATACAACGGTTCAAATAACATTACTATATAGGATTGTCATGTGGGTGCTGGTGCTGGGTTGGAAGCTGGGTTGGAACAATAATTTTGATCTTCTCTTCTTTTTTTATGGAGAAGTAGCAGAAGTAGTCAGTCACTCAAAAAGGGCAGTTATTTTTTTTCTCTGTATGTCTATTCCTGTATATCCATCCATCCATACCCACTTGCCCATGCAAGATTGCAGGGGAGCTGGTGCCTATCTCCTGCAGTCTTTGGGCAGGAGGTGGGGTAGACGCTTGACAGGTCACCAGTCCATCACAGTGTACCCGGAGAGAACCCACGCATGTACGGGGAGAACATACAAACTCAATGCAAAAAAACCCCAGGCCGGGATTCAAACCAAGAACCTTCTTGCTGCAAGGTAAGAGTGCTAGAAACCACAATGTAATAATATTGATAATTGTAATAAATTTGGATGCAATAATCGGGTTAGAAAATGTTTATATTGTTACTTGCGTCTGAAATGCCTGAAGTAACAGGGATGTTATATAAGCATCTTGGACTGAACGTATTTTAGTGCTTGGTATTTTTGACTGTTTGTAATAAACATTAGTATAGATTTTAATTTTGGAATTGAACAGACCTAAGCAAATAACCCAATAATTTGAGCAATATATAGTTTTTATAGTAACTTATTGGAGTGCCTACTGAGTGCCAGTGTCTTGCATCGCCTATTTTCTCACCTTTAATAAACTAACATCCCACTTATGTGGGAAGAAACTTCCTTAAGGTTCACTAACTATATGAGCACAAAGTAAGCTGAAAGGCAGAAAAGACAGAGGTGGAATGGGAGACAAGCAGAGGAGGTGAAAGCAGTGCAGGGGAGCTTTTAAAGCAAGCTGAGCCACCAACTGCTTCTGCACATCTTTTCTCTTATCTTAATAAGTAATGAGTCTGCCACAGGCTGACAATGAAGTATTTTAAAAATAGTTCTAATGTATGGCTCTGAAGGAGGTGGCTGGGCATTGATATATGGCACAAACAGGCTTGAAAACAAGTGAAATATTAATGGGCTGTTTCCTCAAAGGTAATGTGAGATTTACCTGATTGCAGTGGTGTGAATCAGCAGCTGGGATGAAGGGGTTAGAAAGCCAGTAGGACAAGGAGGATGACTGAGAGACAAGTTTGGGTGAGTGATAATAAAAAACACGATTATTGTGTGAATTATGTCTGCTGTTCCATCTGCAAAATATACATAAGAGATACAAAAAAGTCAACATTTGTTTTAGCTGTATTTTTTTCTTTAAATAAGTCAAAACATTCTGGTTATTTGTACTCTTATTTTTTTCATCTCCCATTTATTAACTCTTAGCACAGGAATAAATACTATCTTTTTCCCTGTTCCAAATTAATCTCCAGAGACTGTATGGGTTTACACCTTGTCAGAGCAGTCTATCATATCTTAAGACACCACAAGGGAGCAGCAGTGTTAAAGGAGATAGTTTGGTGACATGATAAACTGCACCACATGCCGGTGAAGAACAACTGTGAATTCTGTGCCTGTTTAGACATTTTCTGGCACCATTTGTCTGATGCAACATCCTGCAAGAAAATCATTGCATCAAGAGGGAAAAAAAAATCACAGAATTTAGTTGGAACTGAAGAGTTTATTGTTTTTAATACCTTAATATTAATCACGCAAGGGCTTTGTATAGACTATGAGAATATAAGCATGTTTTCCTGCATAGATTGTGTTTAAAGAGTCAGTATGAAGGTTTGGTCAGCACCCAGGAGAGGAGGCCTAAAACAACAGTGACACACTGAATTAAGAAGTTCGGTTTGAGAGCTGCAGAACCATTCAGAAACGCATGGCAACACCATTCAGGCACTGGAAAGGTCAATAGTTAGAATAACGTTTTGTTAGTGGAAAAAGAAAACTCAACTGTATTATCACAAATTGCTCCCAGATTGTTTCTAGCTTTTAGCTATTACCAAAATTGAGTACAGACACTGACACCATTTCAGCAAAATCATAGGTTTTCCTTTGAAGTGTACAAGGAGTTGGCATACTCTGAAAAGTATGGTTCTCTGTCTTTAAATGTTAAATCTGCATGTGAAATGCGTGTCTCTGGAGGTTTATGGCACATGAGGTTATGGAAGGACATTTGACTGAAACATAATGGCACAATATTTAAAACAAGTGGCCTATGTTTTTTTTATTGTTTGTCTGTGACTGTATGATTTCTTAACAGCTTTCAAACTACTAACCCTGCATTTCATCCTCATATGTTGTAATTTCTTGTTTTCCTACTTACATTTTGTACCTGTAAACAAACCATTTTGTACCCATGTTCTTAAACAATGGTGAAACAGTTTGGTTCTGCTCCCCATTTCTGCCAGTTGAATGTGACTCTAGATGAAACAAAAATAACTCTAAGAGACCTCTTGATGGTAGATTATCTTTTGTAGTTGTCTTGCTAAGTTTAATTACGAGCTGAAATGAGTAAAATGGAAAAAATAGGTTGTCAGTTACAAAACGTCTTCTTGGTGGGTTCGAATCGGTCTTAATATTCTCAAAAGGTTTCTTAGCATTAGATAAACAATTTGACTAAATAAGAAAGCAATTTTGTTGTGCAGTAGCAAATGGTTTTGCTGTAGCATTATATCACATTCAGTATATTATGTATTTTTTTATGCTTGTAAAATCAGCTGTTGACCTGAAACCTGAATTTATTTTTATTTATTTATTTATTTTTTTTGGTTCGGGATCAAATTAATATATTCTCTAAAAAAAGGGAGTTTATAATAATTTCAACAGACCTATGCATCGTATGGTTAAATAATGTCCTGTTGTCCAATCCTGCCTGTAAAGAAAATCAAACTTTCTTGAAATGGTGGAAAGTTCCTTCTACTGATAAATCAGTAATTAGCTTTCTTTTGAGGTTTCAAACAGTTTGCTTTTTCAGGTATCTACTGCCCAAACATTTACGATTACATTAGTTTAATTTTCTGTTTGTAACTCAGAGCATATTAGGAAACTGATGACGGATCTTTTTGTGACTGGTAACCAGTCACTAGTTTTAGTTGTACTGGTTTATTTTGAAGGGGGGGATTTTTGCTATATATTTTGCACGTGCATAGCGCATTTTTAGTTATAAACAGCTCCAGTCGAAGACATTCATGCAGATTTCTTTATTTTTATTATATTTCTCAGAAACTAAGTCTTCAGTTACAGTCACCCTCTATATCACAGGCAGAATCATACACCCTTAGTCACTTTATAATATCCTGTATGAAGGTCACTTTTACCACACTCTAGCTCTGTTTTTTTTTTTTTTTTTACTCCTGAACAGAGTACCGCTGCTGGTTGAAATGAAAAGCAAATATTAATATTTGCTGGTGTTACTCTGGAATGTAAAATATAGGAGGCCCAGGGAAGTACATTCCATATTTAATGACATGTTTTCTTTCCAGTTCAATGGACCAGTTCTTTCCAAAATAACAGCATGATGTTGAATGGACTTGATAACATTCAAACTATAGCTTTTGAACAGTCTTGAAATTTTAAAACGTCTATTTGCTTAGCAGTAAAAGTGCAATTTACTAGTAGGTAAAGCTCTATATTTTATATATGTCAGTATGTAAAGAGGGACAGTAATGTGCCCCCTTGCCATTTCCACCTTTCAAACAACTTAGCTTAAGGCAGTCTCAAACAAGCAGCAACACGAGCATATTTCTTTTACAAGCAAAGATGCATGAAATTCATTTCTGCTTTCTGCTGAATGTTTATTTTTCAGTGTGTTTTATTGTGTTATCTTTTTCATTGGCTATTACAGCACTTATTTTAAAAGTTATTTTATTGGTTTTCTGTACAGTGCTTTGTGACAGTTTTGTCTGTGAAAGGCACTTAACCAAAAAACTTTACTTACTTAAACTTTACTTAACAATGCTGTTTCTAAAAAGTTGATTGAAAACTGTTCCCACATTAAGGAGCCATGCTGACATGTGACAATGCTAGGAGAAGGTAAAATAACTGCTATTTGCTTTGAATGTGACATGTGCATAGGGAATTTTGAAATCCATCTATCTATCCATCCATCATTCCTGCTCATATCGTGTCCTTTTTGCATGTTCAGTTCTGTAGTTGACAGCCTTAGAAATATCTGCCGATAAGTAAAGCAATTAGATAAAAAAGGAACGTTTAATTTCTCTGAAAATGTTTACCTGGACTAATATGTAATTTTGGCATACATAACACAGAGGAACTCTGAATTCCCAATGACACAGTTGTCATCCTCTGTCCTGTCTGTTTTTGCTTAACAAAGCTAAAAGGAACTCATGACATACTTTTAAATGCAAAACTATTTTAATAGTAATTTCAGTTAGATCTTGACATGTTTTTACATGATTTATCTTTTACTCACATACTAAATACAATTCTTATGTACCATTATTTGTCCATCATTTCATGTATTTTTTGTCCAATGATGTACAACTTTGTCTAAATGGTTTTGAGTAGTTGCTTAAAGCTACAATCTCCAACACAGAAAAACTGGTTAGTATTGAAGCATCTTTATGAGAAACAGGGAGAGTACACTCTGCACTTTATGTCAAGTAGTTGGTCTTTATCACCGATCTAAAATTAGAAGATCAGTTACTGCGGGATGAGATAAAAGCATTAGTAAATATGAAATAGGTGGTCTGGGGTGACATTAATAGAGTTAGTCTAGGAACAGGGTGGGATCAAAGGATTTCAGCAATATTAACCAATCTGTCTGTGTCCTGCTCCCTTAACACCCGATAAAAGGTGTTAAATGTGTGTATTTGAGTGTTTCAGCTTGGATATCTTTATTTCTTTCCTCAACTCCTGCTAATTAGGTTTTTGTTGCTAAAGCAAAATCACAAAACATTTACACTACCCCTTTTTTGGAAAAGAAGAAAGCTGCTAATCTCAGCCCCCCAACTGGTGAATCAGTAAACACGCCAGCATTCATTACAGATGGTCAGCCTTTTCTATGAGGGAGGTGTATGGTTCAGCGGATGATCTTTAATTAGATTCATTGTTGCATAGCTTCCTTGGTAAGCCTAATAACTCCCAACTACACTCCATGTAGCTGACAAGAGTTTTAAAATATGGCACCTTTACTTGTTGGCTTTTTTCAGTTTAGCCATCCCTATTTAAATGTGTACTGGTGTTTATGCACAAAAAGCTTTAATGATCTATCATACCATGTGGACGAATGGGCTGAGTCCTCTGCTTCACATAAATAATGAGCAATTTGGCCATCTGCTTGGATTCTTTTCGTTTCCCCGGAGACCTCCATCTGCCTTTACATTATCAATTACAGTTCAGCCATGCCCCTTAACCCCCCGCCACCCAACGTTTCAAGTATTACTTTGAGTGTATTTTGGGGGTGTAGAATGAAAACTATTACTATTAAAACCGAATGAAAGCAATCAAAGTCTGAATTTTATATGAAACCATATATGTCATTCTTTGATTTTATATACTTCTGATTTCTCTTCCGTTAAATATATATGATTTGTTGGGGGGGGGGGGGGGAAACAAATGATGCTGAAAAATATGTTCTGAATATTTTGCACCAAATGCAGTATGTTCCCTGACAGAAAGATGTTAGAACCTCACAAGGATAAAGTAAAGCAATTTTGCTACACTGCTTTTAGTCTCCTTGTTATATGCTGAAGTCTAAAAGCAGCAGCCTGAAAGAAGAGCAGACTTAACAGCTGTTGATAAAATATTGTTTTCCTTCTAGTAGCTTCTTATAGCTCTTTTGCTGCCTCTTCATTTTAAACACACCAGTTCCTCAGTAACAGCTACAACACCGAAGAGTGTTGTTACCTTTAGGTGTTTGAGTACTATGCATTCATTGACAAGAAAAAGAGACTACAGTTGTTTTGTCTTTCTACAAGAAATCTGGCAAGTCTTGTTTCAAACATCACCTAAATTGAAGTAATCCCATATTTGTGGCCTCTTGGGCATCTGAAAATAAAAATTTAAACAGGTTTTTATAACCCAACTTATTTAACACAAACATGCATCGTATGCGCCCTGATTGACAAAATGCAGTGCTGAGGAAACCGGTTATTATTTTGTTGTTAAAACGTAGTTTCTAAAACTTATGTATTGATTAAGAACATTTACAACATGTTTGAGGAATATTATAGTTGGCATAGTTTATAATGGCTACTTGTAACAGATGCCCTCTGCCTGGTTTTAAACAGATTGTTAAACACTGGATTCCACAAATTTATTGAATCGCAAAACATAATGAGAATAGACAAAAATATAAAAAGTAAATATATGTCTTATATTTTTTCATTGCTTCAGGTGTTGAATCTCTGTAATATATTGAAGATAACGTAATGGTGGGAACCCATTAAGTAGGGTATTTTTTTATATCTAGGTTAAATACCGACTTTTAATTAGGTTTTAGGACGTGTTTGATGGCCATGCAGCAGGCCCACCGTTTTAGCATCAGCATGAAAGAATAAGCTTTTGAGATTGTGGTGAAATGGGCCCACTTTAAAAGCAAAAGTATTGTTTTGTTTGACCAGTAGGTAAAAAATAGCAACTTTTACTAGAAGGCACCCTGACAAGTGACTCCGTTTTCTGTTATTCAGCCTCATCTTGAAACACAAATGTGCTCTTTGATCATAACAAAAATGAAAACACACTAATGAAACAGAAAGATTGAGTTGAAATGTTGTATGATGGTCCAGTGATTGCGGCTGCAATTTAGCCTCGCCATATTTTACCCGAAACCCTGAGAAGACATTCATATATGAAATAATTGTTTGTGAAAGAAAAATGTGTTGTCTTATTTTATGTATCATGAGGTTTTAAAAACTGACCATTATTAAGATTTAAAAAAAAATTGTTTTCCACTAAGCCAATTTTTAAACCTACCAAAACACTTGTTCTGGTCTTACATGGTTTAAATTACATTTCAATCTGAAAAGACTCACAAAGAGAGGGATGGCAATTAGAAAAGTTTTAATGATGAGAAATTACATGGTTATTTCTTTGGCGCTCTGACCTGGGAGGAAGACATGAATGCTGAGAATGACATGAGCTAAGATGATCCTTTGTAAGATTTAAATATGTCTTCCCCCTGATCCGACACTGGTGGTGGATTGGCAGCCAGGGAGCCAGGAAGCCAGGAGTAGATGTGAAGGAAGATGGTGGAGGTGGGGTGGAGGAGGGATGAGCTCAGCTGACAAGCGAAGACGAACACGGTAGAAACTCCTTTAAAAGCAAGGCGTCGGAAGGTGATTGGATGGAGAATCAGACGGACAGGATGCTGATTGGAAGGCTGGGAGACGCACCGAAGAGTCACTGGAAGGTGGAGGTGGTGAAGGTGAGTCTTTCATTCTGAATTTTCATCAAAACTCCATGTGTCTAGCTATAAATTTGCTACCGAAGCAAAAAGTTAATTCAGTCCAGGTTGTGATAGCTTTGTGCCACATGCTGTGTTTGCCATTGCTGTAGATCTATTTCAGAAACTCTAAATAGATTTCCTTAAGCTAGCTGCTAAAATGTAGGGCCTATTGAGAGTAAACAGACCCAAGCATACAATAAAGATTGTAATGGTTAACCCACTAGCAGAGGTCCTCAAAGAAGTCTTATTTAAGGTTCTAATTACCAACATCCACATATTCAGTTTGTAACTCCTACATTCACACTTTCTCACTTTGGATTAGTTAAATGTACATCTTTACAAATTGTATCCTGTATTATTTGTGGCTCATAAATATGGCTGCCCCTGTCCAATGTTCTAAAAACTGTTATTGTTCTCCTCATAATTATCTTGTCTTGATCCTTGGCTGTTTGAGTTTTTGGGTTTTCTGTTTTCTTCATTTCCCTGTTGTTTTTTTCTTGCCATTTTAGTTTATTCCATTGTATGCTTTGTTCTTGGTTCATCCTTGTGTTCTTTGTACATTTGGAATTTCTCTGTTAGATTTCCCTAGGGTTTTATTTATCTTCTTTCTACTTCCCTTTGTTATTCATTCTCCCTCTCCCTCAGCTCCCTGCCTTCTTCTGCCTCAGCTATTCCAGATCATGACCTGATTGCTCACACCTGTTTGCCATGTCTTTCTCAATACCTCCCCTGTATACAAGCCCTCTCGTTGTTATACTCATTGCTGGATTCTTCCGTTACATTGCCTGATACTCTGCCCATGCTCCTTGTCCTGTTTTCTCCTGTGTAAGCTGCTGCTTCATTTAGTATAGTAACCTCAGTAACTTTTCTACTCACCAAGCTGCTTTTGAGTTATTGTATGCGCTTTGGACCTGCAAGGAACCTCCACAATGACAAATCCAGCAGTTAACCATAACAGTGTCAGAATTGGGTTTTGCAGCCATAAAATCCACTATTTGTTGTACATTGGTTCATAGTGATGGGAACTGAGATTTTGTTTTCAAAGTCTTCCAGCAGTACCTGTGGATGCTCCATTTAGAACCCATTACACAAAGCATTTGGTATTTACCACCTAAATTGATAAAAAAACAAATTAAATAATAATAGCTTCTCTACCACAGCTTTTTTTTTTATCTTGTCATAGATCAGTTTGTTTCTGATGTTTTCACATCTGGCTCTAAATCTAGCACTTCGGTAGCTTACAACATTACAGTTGCACCTCCTGCCAAAACAGAATAAACCAGAGAAAAAGAAAAAATGTTAATTCTGGCATTCCCTCGGAGGTACCTGGAAAACCTGGATACACTCCAAGCTTTCCCTGGGAGAGCTCTTACCTAGTCTGTAAAGACAAGTCCAGCCACCCAAAAGAGGATGCTCATTTTAGCTGATTTAGTTTTTTCGGCCATGACCAATGCCTCAAGATCATAGGAGAGGGTTGAAACATTGAGGGTTGAAACCAGCCAAAATACAGCAACTCCTGCAGCATACCTCATCAAACATACCTCAAAGGACTCCAGATCTTTAACACACGTGGAAAGAGCAACCCAACTCTCTTGACCCCCTCAGCTATTCTGCAAGGGTCAAGATCTGGTCTGTTGTTCAAAGGCCAAAATGAAACCCACACTAGTTCCCCTCGATGCAAGATTGGACAATCGGGCAGAGGTTCCTTTGGGATGTCCCAGGATGAATGAGAAGTGTGATCCCTCGATAGCTGGACCACACTTTCTGGTCCCCTTTCTTAAAGATTTTAAGAGGCAGAAATAAATCTGAAGTTTTGCAACCAGTTAATCAAATGTACATACGTAAATGTAATTCCACAACACATTTTGAGTCTTTACATAATAGCTGCCTGGACTTTTCTATGAATATTAAGAAAAGGAACAAGTTGAGTAAATGTACTTGCCATCTGCTAATAATAAAAACAACTTTATCTAGCTTATATCTAATTCAGTCCAAATGCAAATGTGAGGAAAAAGCCAGAACCAGAAGCACCTTTGTTCTATGGTTTTCCAGGAAAAAGTGGTAACATCTCAAGGGGACAGGTATGTGTGGGAAGAGGACCCTTGTCAAGAGCATGGCGCCTCATTAATATGGAGACAGGTGCTCTTTTGATGAGTTCATAAGCAGTTCAGCAGCAGCCTGGAAGTAGTGCACTTTACAAGACTGTTCAAAGATCTTTGACATCTGAGGAGAGCCAGAGAGTCCAATAATCCTGCTTTCAGAATGCGAGTCTTTCCTCTGAGATCAATCCCAGATCGAAACATCAAATAGAATTGCTGCTTTTCTCTTTTTAAACCTCCGATCCCCCCCTTACAAAAATCACTTACTAGATGCTATTAGACAAGCTGGTAAAAGTGTCATTACCGCTGGGAAGAGGGGATGGATAGATTTCCGTCAAATCGTGGAATATTCTCCACCCGTTTAAGCCTATAGTTAAGAGTGCAGCATTATTGATAAGACTGTGTTCTGGGCACAACGCTGTGCCCAAGAGCCCAGAGGGAAGCAATCCACAGAAGTGGGCTTTCATGTTCATCTATGTATAAGAACAAAGTGAGGATTTAGCCAGTGCCTTTGATCCACAGAGTCGAAGGAGGGTTTTAATTCTTTATTTTTTACTCAACCCTTGGGAAAAGCCTGTGCTCATCTGGTGTTTTGTGAGAAGTGCCACAGAAGTGTCGCCTCTGGCATGTCAGACAATTCCTCACACTGTCCTTTGCCTTACAGACGAGACTGTGGGAAAATTTCCATCACTACCAGGCATTGCAACACATCATTACATAGCAGTACAGTCCAAAAAGACTGTTGTTGACTTTAGAAATATTTTACATCCAAATATGTGGGGGACTGCATATATATTTATCAGATTACAGAGTAACTAGCTGGATTTGTCATGTCAAGTCAGACTTACCTGCTGTCTTCTTGCTCTGCCAGGTAATGAGGTTATTTAATTCTAGTCTCTTTTAATCTGAACTGATTTTTCAGTTTGAGGACAGACCAGTTAATCTGTTTGTATTGATGCTGTCATTTCTGGAGGCAAGAATTAGTTCAGGTTGAATTGTAGATATGTTGAGAATCATGTTTCATCCATCTCTAAGGTTTATAAGTAGATTACCTTTTGTAATTCGTTTTGTTACACCAGTCAATAAGCGTCCAATGCAAATGTGGTTCATTTGTATTTGAATTGATGTCCTGTCCCCATTAACTTATGCCTTTAATGCATTCTGGTACATTAGTAAATAGACTTGCCGGATTAATCATTAGTTCATTGGGATCATTTGCTTTCCTTGAGCTTAATCGAATCTCTGACATTGGTAATAAGGGCAGACTTCACCTGTCTAAATGGACACTACTTTTTATTTTCTTTCTTTCACCATCATATTGTATTTATCTGCTGGAAAGAAAAATAACAGTTTTGACATTGTTTCACTTTGCTTTTGCTTTATGACTTGACAATGGATGCTAGTTTGACATCTGTCTTCTTTTGTTCTCCACTATCCCCCTTCCTAAAGTAGATCCTGATAAGCAATGTATTTTATGTCTCAAGAACAAAACTTCTAAATATGGTCCATGCACATTACTTATTTAGTTGTCATTAAATTAAGTTTATATGGCTGAATATAATATGTTTGCTATGTGTGCTTAGAAGAGGCAATAGTAAGTGTCATGATTATGTTGGATAATTTTCTTCACAGGTTTACAGACGACAGGATTAAAACAAATTTTATTTTAGTGGATAAAAAAACTGCATTAACCTGTTTAGCTGAATGAAATGTTTGTTCCTCCTACAGGCATTTATAATGTTTTGTCATATTTTGGATGGTTTTGGTAGGACCAACATACAGACCATAGCGTGGGAGGAGCATGATAAGTTAAATCTTCTTTTAATAAGGAAACCTTCAAACAGATTTAGTGTATGGAACACAGGGAAGTCGTCAGACATGGAGCTAGGTAGCAAACAGTACGATCCAATAGTGAAAACAAAACAAGAGAGAATAAATACTAAGTTAAGGTAGGAGAATGGACCAATGAAACTAGGGAACTAATCAGGAGGAATATGAGGCAGCTGGTGACCAGGATTGCAAGGTAACTGATGGAAGGAGGTTTATTAACACAGATGAGCAAGGACTTCAGGAGAATAACAAAACATCTATGTAAACAAAGAAACTGTCTTAAGGAACATAAACAGGAAAGAACAAACCCACAAGGAAACTGAAATGTCTAACACAAGAATCTAAGAATCTATACACAATAATGAATAGTTAATCTAATCAACCTGAAGTGAACAGAAATAATAGCAATTAAATAACGTGGCAGTGCGGAGAGAACCAATGGAGCTCAAACTCAAAACGTATCAGAGGCAGATCGTGACATTGTTAAGCTACTAATTTCACACTTTACAAATTTTATCCCTGAATCATAAAATGTTACCTCCAAAATATCTGTAGAATAAGTCAACATAACACACACACATCTCTGTAATTTAGAATATCATTGAAAAAGTTAATTTAAAATTAATTCAAATTTTTTTTTTGCACACAAAGTGATGCATTTCAGACTTTTAGAATTATTAATTGCGATGATTTCTGCTTAAAGCTAATAGAAATCCAAAAGTCATTTTCATAGATTTAGAATATTTCAAAAAACAAAAGATTTTTAAGATTTAAAGTTTAAAAAACCTTTAAGGTCAAAGGTTTTTCAAACAGTAATGTATCATATGGCCTACACAATTATGGAGATGAGTTCTGACCTGACAGTTGTCCAATTAAAGAGTCATGGACACCCTCCATATGGAGGGTAAACCACAAAATATCATTGTTGAAGAAGCTGGCAGTTAGGTCTTGTATCCAAGAATACTACTGGAAATGTAATTGGATGGAAAAAGTGTGGTAGCTGCATAAGCAACATAGATAACTGATGAGCAAAGGCTATTATTAAAGCAACTTGGCTTTTCTTAGCACCACAGTGGGGATACAGGTTGATCGTCTCTATGTAAAACCACACTGATTTAAAAATTTGTGCAAAACATTAATTACTGAGTTCAGACACTGTATTGTAAATTGACATACTTTATAATAGGCAAACATTTCTGTATAAAAATGCTTTTCGTTGGTATTGCAATTTTCTGAGAAACTGAATTTTGGGTTTTTATTTGCTGAAAGCCACAATTATCAAATTGAATAAAAATAATCAACTGGTTAATGAAATAAACACCTGTTCTAGTAACTCTGTGTGCAATAAATCTGTATAACATATGTGTTTCACATTTTCATTTTAATTGTCTGAAAAATTCAAGTCATTCACCCACCTACATTCTGTTTAGATTTTCTGTTGTATTTCACCACATTCAATGTGAGTGAGAAAGAAGCAGAACTGTTATAACACTTAAAAAGTTGATCCACACTCAAATTCACTTACTCTTTCTCTTAATGGCTGTCTATTGCACAAATGGTGCTAAGATTAGGTGACTCTTAGTTGCAAATCAGGGTGTAGAGAACAGGGTGTGTTGGATTGAGGGTGGGACTAAAATTAAGCAATTATTTTATTTTTCTAATTTTAATTTGCTAGATTAAAAATAAAATAAGAATTTACCAATACTTTATATATTTGTCTGATTTTTAACAAAATCTGTATTGCAAAGCATAATGTAATTTAAGATTAAGTAATGTTTTTATTGGATTATGACTTTAATATTTGATCTGGCCTGGGAATGCCTTGGGCTCCGCCAGGAGGAGCTGGAGGAGGTGTCTGGGAAGAGGAAAGTCTGGGTGTCTCTACTGAGTCTGATGACCCTGCGACCTGGTCCCGGATGAAGCGGAAGATGACGACGAGTATTTGAGTTGTGTTTTCAAAGACTGCTACAGTAGCACACGTGTGGTATGCATGGTATGTGTGTGAGCAGCATTCATGTGGCAGAATTTAACGTCCCAAAAAATCTGTGACAGTCTGGCTGAAGTGGAGATTAAATTGTGCTTGCTACATTGTTAAAGAGAGCATTATTTTTATTTGGTGTTATGTCTTCCTATGCCATTGTCTGTCATATTGCTATGAATCACCTTGTGATCTTTAAAGGTGGTAATATAAATAGGATTTACTTTCTTCATTTACATTAGTCAATGACTAAAGTTCAAAAATTTTCAACCACAAATGTATATCCATATATCACTTTAAATTATTGACTGTGGCCTCTTATCATCACCTCTTTATTTAGCACAATATGTTGTGACTTGGGCCAAGTACGGCCTCAATGTCATAGTCTGAAGTTTTTGTGGACCAAAGTGCAGAGGCAGGCGAGGAGACGGCATGGTGAATAGAACGATGATTTATTAAGAAAACTCCAGCTAAACAGAAGGCAGGCAGGCAGGGTGTAACAGAGTTTACAGGAGTCCAGGTCTGACAGAGTGCAAGAAACAATTGGGAAGTTGACGCAACAAACCAGCCGGGAAGAAAGAAAACAGACCAACTAATATACAGAGGGAAATGAGTGTGGAAAAATAGACAGGTAATCAATGGAACTAGGGACAGGTGTGACATGGCTAGCAGGGAGGCTGAAGGACAGGTGAAACTAATACAAAACTAAACCATGGGAGAAGGGACTAAATAACAAACTCAGTGAAACAGATCTAAGAAAATGATAACAACCTGGGAAATAAGAACCAACAAGGTAATCAGAAGACATAGAGGAAGACCTAACTGAGAAGTAAACAAACCCAGAAATACTGACTGAACTAACTTGTAGGGAAGCAGAGAAAACAATGACCTAGTATAAATGCAAATCAAAACATAAACAATAAGTGGAACTCGGTATAACAATAACTAAGAGCTAACCTATCAGAAGGAACTGAAACAATAGAGACTAACACAGGGAACTAAAATAGGAATAAGGCTGGGAAGAACTACAAATATAAAGGGAAACAAACACTGAGTAAATAATATCTGAAGGGGAACTAATGACAAGAGGAGGAACAGGGAAAAGAAACTAATAAAATAGAAAAGTGCAGCAAGAACAAATAACCTAACAATAAACAAGCATACAAACACTAAGCAGGAAACTAAACTAGAAAACCCAAAGAAGCAAAGAGAACTGTAATAATAATCAGGAGAAAACCATTCTGAGTAATAAAGAAATGAGAAAACAACCACCAAGGGAACTATGGGCAAGGGGAGAAAGAGCTACTAAAACTAGGAGGCAGGAGAGAGAACAAAACTGTCAGGAAACAGAAGGAATAAACAAACATAACTACTAAACCCAAAGGAATAGAAACATCTAGCTGAAAAGTGAACAAACACAAAACCACAACAAAGTCCAAAATGGCAGATCCTGACACTCAATGGCTTGTTGTGAATAACCTGATGGTAAAGCAAGTGCAGCCAACAATCTCACAGCTGTGAATCATTTTTCATTAAAGTTATCAGCATTTAATGTATTGCAACACACGCCTGGTGGCCATTTTGAGCTTTGTGATGTGCTTTCAATAAATCGGATTCACATCCATTCTTTGTGAGGGACATGACCTGGAATACCAACATCATGCAGTAGGATGCTTAACAGTTCCCAAGAGTTGATGAATATAGCTGTATGTCTGCTGCTGTTTTTAAAATTATTAGACACCTAGAAGTATTGCAAAGATTTTTCTTTCTTGCACCAGTTGCTGTAAAACAGATTTCTATCTGTGTTTTCTTGATGGTTGAGCAGTCACTCATCAGTTGAGGAATTGTGTGTATCTACAAGAGTAAGAGGAGCCACTGAGCTCTGCTTGACATTTTTTGCACAAAGAAGCCCTTAGAAAAGGTGCCCTTAACCTAATAACCCTTCCTGTAAAGGAGCTGTATGCTCATTTTGTTTTCTAACCATCCCTAAAATGCATCCATCTCCTTAATGGGTATTTTTTCAGAACATGTTTCGGAGTATTGCAACACCAGGCAAGGAGGATCATGCATGGAGTTGGAACACACACGTCTTTAAAAAAAGCAAGATTAATATCCCAGTGCAGATGATCTCATAGTTAAGTGTTTTCTGTTGTATTTACACATCCACATAGGCTGTCAGGCTTGTGCCCGTCTCTGAGAAATTGAACCGAAACATCCTGACACTAATGCATCACAGAAAATATTTGAAATGAAAAAAGCTCATGCTACAGCGAGCCAAAGAGAGACACTACAAACACTCCATTTGACATTGACACAATGGTGCCTCTGCTCAATACAAATACTGTTATTTTCCTCCCTGTTATTCCCTTTGATGGAGGAGTCACACAGAAGAAAATGTTCTCCACTCGGAGCAAACTAATGACATATTAATGACATTAGACAACTCAATTCAATGCCTTAATAATTCATAATAAAGGATTGGCCAATTTGAATAGGACATTTTGTGTGAAAAATTATCTTATTAATCCAGGTTTAACTCAAATGGAAACTGTCAAAACACCCTCCTTTTATTGAATTTCAGCCTTCATTTTTAACGATTTTGCATGGATTACTCATACATTGGTCTTATAGTATAGCATTAGCTGGTCTTTGCCTTTTTCTTAGCATAATTAAACTGAACCTCCAGTGTAAAACATTTACTGTCATTATTCATTAAATAAAAACAAAGCCAAAAAGGTGAAGCCGTGCTACAATTTCCCTCTTGCCTTTTCTATAGGATTTAAGAGGGAAAGTGGTGGCCTGGTTTTATAATCAAATACAATTATATGAATCAGGAAGTGTGTCAATTTCTATGAAATCAGATGTTTTGATAGTTTGCTGGTGTGGATCAATGTGAAGAAACTTGGAAATTAAATTGTATTTTAATTGTATTTTAAATGCTAAAGTGCAAGGAACTGCAAGTAAAAAGTCAGTAGTAGTCAGGTTTGGAAACTTCTACAGGGAGCGACTGAAACAAACTGTAATTATAGTCAAGAGCATTGTCTTTCTAATTTTGGGTTTGAAATATAAGGCTCATTTTGTTTCATATAAAAACAATGTGGATTATTTTCACATTGGCACTTCAGTCAGTATTTTCCCAGTAATAAGAAAGTGCATTATTCCATTCACCTTTGAGAGAGTTTCCTCCAGGTTCTCAACTTTCTTTTTAGAGTTTAAATTACCCAGAGGTCAGAGATTGTCTGCCATAACCTTGTGATACATAGCTGGCCTTTAAAATGGGGTTTTACCATTTTACCATCTAACCTTTTTGCTAAACCCTATAACTTTTCAAAATGTTCCAGCACTATTGTTAAGGAGATTAGCATGCATTCCACTGAAGTGTATGAAGGGTTAGTGGCTGATTCCACATAGATGAGGGGCTAAATTGCTGAATGACAGAAACAATGTGACCTTGTTTCTTTTTTTTCTTCCATTATGACAAAAGTCAAATGTGGTTTCAAGAGAATTCATGTGTATATAGCAGGAAATTGATTTCCCAATCAGGTGATGTTGCCCTGGGTGTTCCCTGGGAGCTAATCAGACTGTATTGTTGTGAAATCACGGGTTGGATCCAAACCTTTCGCCTCTGCTTCATAAAAGGTACATGAAGGCTGTCCAAAATTACAGGGCTTTCAGGCATTTTATAAGAATTCAAACATAATAGCTATCATCTGTTGATATAAATACCTCTGGACACTCAACCTATACAACACATAAAGACCATTATTATGATCACTTTGCATGTAATTTATTATAATATAGCATCACTACAAGGGTAAATGTAAAATCCTCAGTTCACATGCATTCGTGGCCTTCGGGTGTTAAAGTCTTTGCAGCAAACAAATTTTGTCATAAAATCTATGCAGGTGACAGTCATGTTTACTGCTAAAATTACTGCAAACATTACAGAGAAGCATTGTTGCATAGCATACTAAACACACAGGCAATTTTGATAAATAAGAATTGAATTGACTTCCAGCTGTGACATGTTGATTGATCAAAAAGCTCATGGCTAAGGCCTCTCTTCTCCCCTGTCTTATTTATTCTTTGTCAAAAGGTTTCAAAATCAATACTAGCCTTGTACACAACCTTTTCTGCTGCAGGCACTCAGGCAGAGGTGAAAAAAAAGAGTAGAAAAAGAAAAACACCTGCTCTCTTGGTGATCGTTACTAATTTTTCCTGTCAAACATGTGAACACAGAGTAATTATTTTCTGTGTGGTTTCAGGGCACAGCAGATTATTGTACAATCCATTTAGATAACTTCTGAGTGGGGCTGGAAAATGAAATTGCCTCAAACCACACAATTCAGACCGGAAAGGTGATCTATCAGTTGCTGAGACAAATAACTCAACTTAAAGATGTCGTGTCTCGGGTGAGCTAGATTTTTCTGTTCGGAAGTAACGGATGCACAGCTCCTTGTAACACTACAGATGAGACTTACATGTCGTTTTTATTTTCCTCTGACACAGAGATGTGTTTTAAAACACAGTTTGACAGGACAACAGCATCTGGACAGGAAGTGTGTCAGTTAACATACTTAATATGGGTAAATTTTATTTTTTAAATCTATTTGGCACACACAACATCGTATGTGAAATGAGGAAGAATTATGTCGTACATTAATAAATAATCAATAAATAATTAATGTGTTTATAGTATGTTGGACTGTGACAGATAGAAACACCTACAATAAAACTCCAAATAATTATAGGGAATTTTTGGGGACTTGAAAACAATCAAGAAGAATTATGTTATGAAAAATAAATATTTGGCTAGTTTGATAATAAATGTTAAAGAGCTTAATATAAGACACTCCCAGTTCTCAATTTCAGCAAGTCTTTTGACTTGCAGCCTTTTGGGCTGCTTTCAGATGGCTGCTTTCAACTGGACTAAGCCAACAGCAGTTTACGTCAAAATGTTTCTAATCTTATGTCAAAAGATCCAGATACTTATACGTCATCTGTTCTCCATCTTTGTCTTTGTTTGTCTTTTTTTTTTAGGCGTTTGGATGATGCTACAGAACACTATGTCCAAGTAAAAAAATAATTAAATAAATTGGCACAAAGCGCCATGCTAGGCACAGCACAGCTTTGCTCTGCTGCTGAGCAACACATACAGATTAATTGGTTTTAAAGCAGCACCCAGGGTTTTCGATGTGAAAACAGCCTTGGGCAGCAGCTACGGCTGTTATGCATTGTGGGAGATCTACCATCGTCAGATCCAGGAAAGTAATGAAAAAGGGTGTTTGCATGCTAATACATAAAGCTGGTGTCACACTCACACACATTTAAACACAGGTCTATATGTGAAATATTTTGCTCAAATAAGTGATGTCAAGTCAATGAAGCATGTGTATAGTTTATGATGCCCCCCTCTGTTTATTGCATGTGTGTTTGGATGATGGTGTAAAATTCACAGTGCTTCACTGCGTGATATTTACTTCTAAGCCTTAATGTTACAAGTTTATTTTTGTCCATACTCAATCATCTTACCATATACCATATCAAACATACCAAATCTACACTCTGCCACAACTCACATGTAGTCATATAATTATTAACATAAGTAATCAAGTAATTTATCAGAAGTTGAAACTGTGGGAGCTACTCCTAGCCTTCAGTATGCTGATGTCAGTGAATCCTTCATCACTGGAGCCTGCGCCTTTGTTCAGCATAGACTAAATTAAATTCTTATAAGGTTATTGCTGCCTCTGTGTACGATCTATTGATCTCTACATTGCAAAGTTTAAGCTTGGACTGCTGGAGAGTTTTTGTTTTCATTCTAAGTTAAGTCACATATCTTTACATTTAAATGCGAGACAATTGCACAACAGCATGCCCATCTAAAATGCCATCTTCCCATCAGCTCTGAACAGCCTCCCTTTCCCGCTGAAGAAATGCTTTGATGAAACAGCAAGATGCTGCCACCCCCATGTGTCACCGTGGGGATGGTGTTTTCAGGGTGATATGCTTGTTCTGTTTGTTATTCTCAGTTATGCTTGTCTAACCTGGTTTCATTTTTTTTGGGGGGGGGGCCTTTCTCTACATTTTTGTAATATTTGCTTTTCTGTGGATTTTTGTTAACATGTTTTTTGGAGAAATTAAACCGAGTATTTTTTTTACCTTTGCTTTATTGCTTTGTCCCTAAGTGGTACACTGCATTTTATTTTGAGTTATCAGAGTAATTAAAGGCTGAATACAAATGTGTGCCATCAGTTTTTTGTGTTATTTTATTTTGGCCTATTATATAAAATCTCAAAAATAGAGGTTTGTGGTTATAATGTGACAAAATGGGAACAAAAGTTTAAGTAGCTGAAATGTGTTTGTTCTGATAATTGGATACTATTTATAGCAACATTAAAAGGTCAAGAGTGATTTGAATCTGGATTTGTCTGAAACACATCTGAAACACATCTGCTGTTAAAAACAAATCACCCAATAGAATGTCTGTGTGCTCCTTTCAAGTTCTCTGATTAATGTTGAGTATTTTAAGCAAACGTTGGATTTGAAAATCATTTATTGTTTGATTTGTTATTTCTTAAAACTAAAAAAGGCAGTACAGTGGAAAAAAGGGGAAAAAGAATACATACCTCGTTGACATAATCAAGTCTCACTATACACAAGACCCTGTGTGACATGGACAAGATGGCGTCTGAGTCATTCATGCTTCTCATTTGTTTAGGGAACTATCGTCTGTTCTGTCTCCATGTAAAAACAAAGAAAAGAAGCACTTATAAGGAGTAAGTGTTCTCCTTCCATGACTGGTAAGTAACTGACCCAAGTGTTTACAAAGAGAGCTGGACATTTATGAGCTGTTTACAAGACACTTGAATCAAGTCGAATAACTTGTCTCAAATTTTTAATGATCTTATTGAAATAAAATTTTAGACCATGTCACGGTTTTACCGTGAACCTGTCCATGACTGGCTCTACAGCTGTAACTCAAGTACAAATTCTAAATTTTTCCACTCACTCCACATACCCCTGGGGTTCAGGAAAGGAATGTAATGTTTAATGAATAGGGGTAAACCTACAGAGATCCAATCCTGCCATAATCAATAATATGTTCTGAAATAAATAAATAAATAGCTTAATAAATTAATTACTCGCCTACTCAATAGTTTAATGAATGAAGAAATGTACCATAATATGCAACAACATAAAAAAAGAAAAGGTTTACTCAATACCTGATCAAAATATCAGACATAAATTTAAATTTAAATTTTTTGCTGTGATAATTTATCCTTGTGCCCTTATTCTTATTTTGTTTTTAAAAATCTATCTATTTTACTTTAATTTTTGACAGATGTGAAGTTATTTATATATATATAACTTTTTACCTGGCCCTTTTATTGTTTTCATATTTATTTCTTCAAAAATATATTTACAATAAGTGGTTTACTTAAAAAAGCATTTATTTGTTTTTAGATTGTTTGTCCTTTTAATTCTTAAAAATAGATGTGTTTTTTCTCCTAATATATCCCTCATGTATCATAACCTATTGTAACGGATTTCTCTGAGCCCATTTATTCCCATCTTTCTGTTCACATTTGTTGCTCAAATATATTGTTTTTTCATCTGAACATGCATCTGGAAATTTAAAATCAAAGGGGGCAGGAAAGAGATTTGGGGGGAGGTCTTTGGAACAGCGTCACCGCCTCAGGTTTTCTCGTATTGGCTGAGGTCAAGCCTCTGGGTAAGTAGGTGCTCAGCCACATTATGCCTGCCTGGTTCTAAAAAGGAGCTCCAAGCAGTGGCTAACTTCTGTCATGTTGCTAAAGAAGTTAGGCACGTTGCAGATTAGGTAGTATATAGAGCTGTTTGTTTACTCTATCCCAGTAAAATGTATTAAAGCATTCACAGACCTGCTTTTATGGACCTGCTTTCCAAATAAAAGCATGCCTCAGTGACAGACTGATTTCCCAGACTAACCAGAGAAAACTGGGAAAGAACTAAAAGAAGTAAAATTAGCATCTTTAAACATTTCTAATGGTACTTTCTGATAATATTCAAATATACATTTTCAAAAACAAAACCTTCTAAATATGGCTAATATTAATAATCTTTTCAAAGTTAACATGTCCCCCAATAGTATCTGTAATAAAATAGAAGAACAAAAAAAAAAAAAACTTTTTTTAAATTACATATTTTTATAGTAAATCTTTTTTTTGTAAATACATATGCCAGGAAATAAATGTGAAAAAATAAAAGGGCTAGGAAAAATAATTAAAATACAAAAAAAAAAGAAAGGAAAAACAGAGAGACCTTTGAAAAACAAATGAGAATAAAAGCATAGGGATAAATTATTACAGAAAAAGATGAAATTGAAATAACAGTTCATGTCATATATATTTATCAGCCATTAAATAAATCTTTTTTTGTGCATTTAAAAGTACATTCATTCATCAGTTAAACAATTTGTTGTGCAAGTAATTTATTTATAGAATAATTTATTTATTTCTGATTTATTTATTCTTAATTATGGTAGAATTGTTCCTCCTTATAACTCTGCCCTATAGCTAGACTGCTGGGCATATACAGGCTTTTAAATGCATTTCTTGTTTCATTTTTGAGCTAGAGGAGACTCAAACTGCCTGATCCTCCCTAAACTTGCCTAAACAATGGGATAAAGAACTGTGGCAGCTCTACTTGGTAAAACAATTTGTTCAGGTATAATGAAACAGAGTGAGACAGATGTAAGTCATGGGACTGTTGGAGTCTTACTGTGACTCTGAAAGTAGGATATGTTCTGGGTTTATTGCAGCTGATATTTTTAATAGAGGAATGGAATTAAATCCGGTTATTTAGACAGCTGGACACATTTTATTTTCTCTCTCTGAAACATCAGTTGTGTGGAACCATTAGGGAGGAAGCTCCAGGAAGTGGCTGTCCTTATGCTGAGCAATTAGTCAGGATGGAAGGCAGGCCGAGCCAAACCTTGTTATGCCCTGGTCAGCACATGTAATTATCATTGCTTTGGATATCCATTACAGTCCAGTTGATTTTACCGGGCAGTTTGTGTAAGAAAAGCTAGGTTTTAGTAGTATATGC
Organism: Girardinichthys multiradiatus; assembly: GCF_021462225.1. Taxonomy (NCBI): domain Eukaryota; kingdom Metazoa; phylum Chordata; class Actinopteri; order Cyprinodontiformes; family Goodeidae; genus Girardinichthys; species Girardinichthys multiradiatus. The sequence goes on along the minus strand of NC_061797.1, from coordinate 39,509,946 downwards.
ACTTGTTCTGGCATCAAAAGGTACATTATGTAGCAATGGGCTGTTAACTGTAACCAAAACAAAATTGTTTAAGATCAAGATTAAGAAGTTTTATTGTCATTATTTACACACAGAGCATGTAGCTGAACAAAATGTTTTTCCACTTAATAGTTCTTTCTTCAGCCCATGTTCCACTGAACATCCTGGGATTTAAATAAAAGGAAAAGGAATCTTGGGTAATTTATGTGCGTTCTGTTTCCACTGCCCTGAAAGGCTGTGGAAAATGCATTCATCAGCCATCAGTAAATAACGGATTATTCTATTCTATTCTATTCTATTCTATTCTATTCTATTCTATTCTATTCTATTCTATTCTAATTATGTGTGGGGTAGTTGTGAAGGAAACAATGCAATACCTCCTATCCAGTGGGTGGCGGTAATAAGAAACTAAAATCCAAACAAGCAAAGCCTGACTGAGAAGACAGTACCCTGCCATTTTTTTCTCAACAGACTTTTTTGCTGGCAGAGTTGTACCACAATTGATACCTAGAATCTGCAAGGGAAAGAAGGCAGGCGATCGCCCGAAGACAATGTCTCAATCACAAAAAGCACACCTTAGGATGAATCTTGTATAAAGTAGAGAACACACAGAGCTTAAACACTGTGGGTAAGCAGAAGTCAGAACTCTGCAATAAAGGGTCCACCAATCTGTGTTGCCTAGCACATATTCCCTCCCCTCAACAATCCTGGGGTAATCTGAAAGTCCTATCTCCAAACCATGACCTTTTATCTGGGAGAATGTGGACCCCAGAAACTGAAAGCTGCGAAGGGCTTTCAAAGTCCCGGCAATGGAAAAGGGTCTTTAAAGTATTTCATTTTTGGTCACAACTGGATTTGCTCTATATATGTTCCAATGAAAACTCTGACATGAGACGATATGCAGCTTCTCTCACTTTTCATCACCTTGATCCTGGGAAGGCCTGCAGAACCTTAAAGAAAATTCAGAAATGAGCAGTTCAATATTAACCCCTAAACAATGAGTGAATCATGATAAAAGACTAAATAGGGAATGTATACAATTTTTCTTACTATCCTTCCATTAAAATCTCTTATCTAACCAAGTAATACATAGCTGTAAGCCAAAATCACAGAGATTAACAAATATGCTTGAACCTCATTATGCTGTGTGTAAAGAATCTGTGATTGTTTCATTTTTTAAACTGAATTACTGAACTGTTTAATAATATTCAAATTTATTGAGATTACTTGTGTTACATACACGCATTAATATAGCCTTTATAGTTTGCCAGAATAACACGTTTCAAAGTTTTTAATTTAACGGCATGAAATACATGGCGCACCACTGCAGGAAAACACAGAATCAGGATATGTCTATAGCTGTTTTTACAAAAGGACTTATTTCAGGAAGCAATTCTTTGTTCAATTAGTAGACTTGATTATTCATTTGAGAGCCATTGATTATAGGTGATGTGCTGTCAGCACCCTCATTATTCCCTTTGGAGGATAAGAGTTCTTTGTCAAGATGCATGATGAGTCGATGATGTGTACCTCTTAGCGGTATGACATCTTCATCCATCATGGAAATTTTGGATCTCTCAATCTCCATTCCCTTAGCCCTCAATCACACCTTTCTTAGCGGCTGACAGGCGCCCACTGTAACATGCAGGAGGAGCAGCAGATGAGCTCTCCATTAATGAAAAAATAACACATCACACAATACAAATGGGTGCAAAGAAGTGAGAGCACTTCAGAAATGCCCAGATAATTAGACTGTCCAGCAGCAGATTGATGGATGCACTATAATTACCTTTGTATTATTATTTCGGGGCCAGACAAAAAGGAAAAGCTGACTTGAGTTGCACTGTTTCATTAATCTCATTAATGTGTGGAATAAATATCATTTTATCAGACATTCCAGAGGTGCCGCTGGTGTGAGCAATTGAAGCCATGATTCAGAACTGTCAACAAGAGCATAACACACTGTTAGTTCATACGCTTTCAAGTCACAGGATAGCTGAAAAGAATACACAACAAATCTGATACTGTGGTTCTGTGACAGGTCAAGTTGATTGGAAAATACATATTTAGTATACAGTATACAATATACAGTATTTTATAATAATTTTCTTATTAATATACATTTTGCTATGAGGTATTATAACAATAATGTATAGTTGTGTTTTTCAATATTTTTGTGCATATAATGCTAGGTGATGCCAAAACTAGTTGTAACTTATGTTGAATTTTAATGATGTAATGATATCCAGCCTTAATACCCTAACAAAGCACAACCAATGCATTCAGATGGGTTGAATGCTATGGTTTTCGCTATGGTTTTCCAGCTTGGCGGCTGGCAAAGTTCTGCAACTCAACAGGCTTTCTTACTCCTTGTACACTGATTAAAATGACTTGCTGGATTAACTCAATTTAATTGATGGCAGTTTTTCCATCCAATAAATTATATAAGTTATTTATGTTTAACAAACTCACAAAATTTAAATAGCCTAATGACAAAGGAATTTGTTTGATCAACTCAGTTCTATTTGACCATGTGAAAAAACATGCATATCACATGGTCAAAACAACCTTGACAAAATCAAAGTGCCAGCAAGATATGTGCTTTCTTGCACTTAAAACTTTTCTTTTTTAAAAAGGACTCACCTTTGTAGTATTAGACAAAACAATAAATAAATCTCTGTCCTCTTAGTATAAGAAACGTGTGTATTCTGGCTCCAAACAGCAGTTTTAAAGTCAAATTTCACTTAGTGTACATATTTTGTAACATTTTCTGTATATTTAAATATAATTTTGGTTGCCAAGCTGCAATAACCTATTCTAAACAACAATACAGTTCACAATAAACGTATGCCAGACAGCGAACAATTAACACACCTAACAGGTTTTCTTTAAGAAACCGTTTTGGTGCCAAAGGAACGTATTTTAATAACACTCTTCTATAATACCCAGACATTCACAATCTTAAAGAATCTAAAACTGTTATGATTCTGGCACGTCTGTTCTACCCTGTCTCCCTGGCTGCAATCAGCAGATTAGATGCTCCTAGTGGCTGCTGCAGTGTAGTGCAATCTGTGGAATGCCAAGCACCTGTGTCTTCCCTGATATATACTGACTCTGACAAGAAGACGGTGCCAGATTTTTGAAAGCCATTTGTGTGAGTAGATATCCAGCATTCCTTCCTGTCTGATCATTGTTCTTGACCTTGCCTTGCCTTTTGGATTTATGCCTCGGCCTGCTCCCTGTCGGACAATTTGGATTTTGGTTGTCGACCTTGTTTCCTGCATCTGGTTTATGCCTCTGCCTGCCCCTTGCCTGACGCCTCTTGTTGACCCTGTTTCTCTCCTTGGATTATTGAACCAGCCTAGCCCTCGGATTATTCAGCCTGGAGTCACTTCTTACCCTGTGCTGTGGAGATCACCGCCTGCCGCCCACTGAGGTTTCCCCTCTGGGTTTCAAGTTCCACTCGAGACAAAAGCAGTGATTCCTGGAAGCTGTGAGGAGTGTTACCTGTGTGACATTTTCCTGTGGCTGAATAAACCTTTTAAACTTTCAGTACTGTGTCTGGGTGAATCTTGGGTCCGCCTTTTTCTGATTCATAGCAAAAACACTGGACACTTGGGTTCTCAAAATATGCCTTTTTTTCTAGTATATGTCATTTAACATACAAAACGAAATTCAAAATAAAATGATGATTACAACCATAAAAACTTTGATGAGATTGTTGGCTGGTCTCTTGCGTAGTCTTTATTAGCAGACTCCATCATACAGCAACTCAACAACTACCTGACTTATAAATAAATAAAGAATAAATAAATAAGAACCACAAAATAGATATAGGATGTCAAGCACTCACCTCCATATCTTGCACCCATAATAATAATAATAAATAATAATAATAATGATAATAATAATAGTCTTTACTGAAACAGCAACCAGAAAGAGCTTTGTGAGATAGTCTTTACTTTGATGATAAACACTGTGGTATTTTAATATCACCAGCTTTATCAGACTGCTTCCATATTGTTATTGGGCAAAATGTTTAGTGTAACGCTTTTATATTTAAGAGTCCCTTATCGGTTAACTAACTTACTGGTTCCCAATATTCTCAATGGATTTAACCGATTGCTTAATTTAGCCATCCTGATGGGCGTATGTTATGCTCTGCCGATTTTAAAGCAGATATTTTTAACTGTGCTGTGCTGATAACATGTATTGCTCACAACAAATGTTTTATTTAAATTTATGAACATCATCAAGATTGTAAAACCTTGATATTTGCTAATGTGAGCCTGAAGGATGAGCATGACCTGAACACCTCACCTTAATATATATTCATACAAATTGAACTGCATTCATAAATGCATTTCATGCACTGAAATTAAAATCATATATAGATTTAAGCAACACAAAAACAACATAAAAAAGAATGATTATTTAAACTACTAGAAACATTCAAGTTTTGGATTTTGAAAATGTTCTTCAGTGTTTCTTTGAAACATGGCACGTCATTATAAAAAAAGACACAGTTGTACAACATATCTGTTCATTATTCTTATTGAAATTATTTAGAAATTATCAGAAATCTGAAACCATGAAAGTTTGAATTGAAGTGCTTCCATTTATTCAAATGGATAAAGTCAATGTACTTAAGTATATTTTTGACAATACATGAAAGTTCCCATTATTTATCTATACATGTATGTTCGTGTTAATCACAGATATCCCTGTTCAGAAAAATAATAAAGAAGTGTCATGAACATTATTTTCTTATTTTGCTGGTTATGGTATAAATGGTTTACTGGTGCTTTGACTTTGTTTTTTCTTTTTGACTGATATTTCAACAGGTTTTGAAAGAATATTCCAAATACTTTTAAAAACTGGATATAAACTTAATTTAAAATCTCTATCAAGGTAGAAAAATAGATGGACAAGTAGACAGACAGACGGATAGTTGGATGGACTCAATTCACTAAGTGAAACACATTATATAGACTAATTACACACAGACTGATGTTTTCATCCATCATTTCTGTTAAGTATGATGGTTTTCTGCTTACAGCTAATGAAAACACAGCATTTAAGATTAGAATATTATATCAGACCAATAAAAAACTATTTTTAATACAGAAATGTGGACTTAATGAAAAGCATGTTTAATACCTGCTTAAAGGTTGCTATTTTCAAAAAGTTATTTTTATCTAACAAATGAGGAACGCATATTATAATTTATTGATTATGACTGTACATACATTTCCATGACTAAGCCATTGCTTGGGTTGCTGACAAGAAACACTCAGTGTAGCCCTCAGTTGTAACTGAACAACAGTGTAGAAGTGCAGGCCATAGACCCCCAACAACATCATGTCCTATCACCCTGCAGGTGGTTCAGTTTGTCAATGGGAGGAAATGGGATCTTTACACCCAATTTGAGGTGAAGTGACTCAGAGTTTACATGTAGGATATCCCGTGACCCTGACGTAATGACTTCCAGACTGCAGGTGGTCCTGTTCTTGTGTGGCAGTGATAGGACTCTATAAACAGACTTAATCACATTTTCTGGCTGCCCTGTCTGGCTTTTACTTGGTTCTGCATTTTTTAATATTTCAGTGCATATCTTTTCCTAATCAACAACATCTTTGACATTTGACCACCCTCTAATCCAGGTGTAAATGTGTCACATTCTCAAAAGTAGTAAGCAATAGGGCTTACATTTCCTGTTCAGTTTTTCTGTCAGCAGCATGTCTTTTTCTGTGACTAGTGCTTCATGATATCTAAAGTAAATTTACCAGAAGAAAAAATAAATATTAAAGAACTGTAACTTTATCCTACCCATGTGTACATTGTGTGAAGAAGGTGTTTTAGGCCTCTAATGTTTGCGACAATTGTAGTCCCGTCTTACGGTGGGAAATCATAGCAAGTAATGTAGGTGTCAAAGAAAAAAGCTGCTCATGAATCTTTTATCTTTTCTCTTTTCCATGATGCATCAGTGGAAATCAGAATTTATGGATTATAATGCCAGACCTTTTTATAAAATACAGACTAGGTGTGGAACAATCAACATATTTGTTTTATTAATCTATTGATCAATTTTTTGATCAATCAATTAATCTAAATGAAAGTTTCCTATAAAGAAGCTATTTTATTTACTTTTAATTTCACAATAAATGTCTCCATTATCACATACCACCAAATAAAATCCATCCATCCATCCATCCATCTTCTATACCCGTTTCTCCTGTACAGGGTCATTGGGAAGCCAGGGCCTATCAGTGGTCTACAGGCGAGGGTTAACTCTGGACAGGTCGGTAGTCCATCTCAGAACAACACAGAGACACACAGAGCAAACAGCCATGCACACACCCATTCAAACCTAAGGGAAATTTACAGAGACCAATGAATCTAACAGTCATGTTTTTGGACTCTAAGGGGAAGCCGGAGTACATGGAGAGAACCCACACATGCACGGGGAGAACATGCAAACTCCATGCAGAAAGACCCCCGGCCGAGTGTCAAACCCAGGAGTTTCCCGCTGCAAGGCAACAGTGCTACCAACTGTGGCAACGTTTGGCCCACAAAATAAAATGTAAGCAAAAATTGTACATTTTTAAATATAAAATACATGTGTACATGACCGCCTCCAGCATTAGAGAAAAATAAAATTATGTCCTTATTTTACCTTTTTATTAATACTTATTTGTAGTGGGATATTGTAACATTTCTGTATAACTTCCAACTGGCTTGTATTTATTGACAAACTGTATGTATTATTTATGAGTGTGTCTTGTTTTAATTAAATTAATTTAGATGTTAACATTATCTATACAATTAAAGCTACTTGAAGGTAAAATGCCTACTCTTAAATTAATAACAGAACCCTTCTTGAAAGTTGTATGCATTTAACTAAGAGAAAAACAAATATTGAAATAATTAGTAAATCAGTCAGAAAAATGGTGGTCACAATTCCAACATGTGATATCGATATCTCTATTCCTATATCCTTCCTTTACCTCAATTATAAATAATGAGCTTTACATTTTGTAACAAAATTCCCCAGCAACATGTACCTGCATTACCATCTATGACCTGAATTACAGTAAAGAAGGCTTTAACTTTGAGTCTGCCACCTTTATAGGATAAACAATGTACTAACAACAACAGGAATACGTGCAACCAAAAGCAGACCAGTCAAAAGTATTGATGCTGCATTTTCTGATGACCTACGAATCAAATTTTTCAAAAGACGTCCAGGAAACAAGTTTAGCTTTTTTTTTCTTGAGCAACATGAATGCAGTTTTAAATTTGCAAGTAATTTTTTCAGGCTAGAATAGTTTCTCAGATGTTAACATAACTACAATGTAAACCACTAAAACAACTACAAATAGATATAATCTAAAATATAATATAAAAAACTAGTAATAATGATAGTGATAATAATAATTCCATTGACATGACATTGCTTAGCCCAGTGAAACAAAATAATATTCTGTATTTCAGAGCAAAGAGGGACCCTGGTTCCGGGCTTTTGTGGACATGAGCGTCTTGTCCCTGTTTGGGATGATGTTGATCTAAGGGAGTTGAGCTCCTGAGCCATGCCTGAGAAAGTTTATCATTGGTTGGGGGAGCCATGAAACCTGCCATCCAAGCCATAATTGGAGGTCATTAATCATGTGAGGCCATCCTGCAGTGAATAGTTCTGTGTTTCTCTTTGCTTTTTGGCCAGCGTAGAGATTTATCCAGGTCCTCCAGTCATGCTTGGAACACTTTGGTCGGGCAATTTTTTTAAAGCAACCTTTATGTGTACATTTGATCTCAGTAATTAGCCTCCTCTCCTATAAAGTAAAAGCTTTTTTAACATATCAGTCATGTAAACGTTTTGTATTTAATGTGAAGGAAATTGAAGCTTTAAAGTGCTTATTAATGGCTTTGCATAGACTTTCAGTCAAAATGGATGCTGTTTGTTTTTTTAGGATACCAAATGTCAGAAATAAAGTTGTTTGTAGCACCAGCTCTTGGATTGCCAACCTAAGAAAATTTAGTTTTTTTCTGTCTTGTTAACACACAATTCCCCAACTAACAATAAATAAATTAAAACATTCACTTGCATATGGTTTTACATTGCAAAAGCAATTTATGTGACATAACTTCTCCACACTGCTTCATTTTAAAGTCTTTATAATGAACTCCAATTATTTCAGCTCAACAGCGCCACTTTTAGCTCATAGATATGAATTAGATGTGGGAGTATATTTGAAAGCTGGAAATCTCAACCCCCCTTCCTGCTACTATTGATCGCAGCAGCGGAAAATCCATAGTGGCTGATTTGTGAACCATTAAGTTTTGAACCCAAAGCTTATAATGTTCATATTCACAGCTTTCCTCTGTGCTGATGAGGGCGAGGGTGGGATAAAGAGGCAGAGGGTTAGATGCTGAGGGGGGATGAATGAATGAGAAATAACAAGAGGGATTGAAGATCATTGAACAAATCGATTCTGCTCTAACTGGAAGATAGCCCATAAATGCAACTTAACAATAAGAAAGAGCACAAGGGGAACAATTTAATATTATCATATTTACAAGACAGTTTTAATTCATCTTTAAATCTATAGGGTGAGGTCAAATCAGAGAAGAACAGGCCTGCTACCTGTTCTGAATTCCAATACAAAAATGTAAAAGCAGCTTTCCAGTGGCGCACTCCATCTTCTATGTTGCATTTCCTTGCTCTGTGACTACTCTGTTCCTTCTTCTTCTCCTTCTGGTCAGCCTGGAGTCATGTCATATCATTACCTCTATAACATTACTATGATGTTACTACTTGCTTTTAATCCAACCAGAAGTGAATGATTCAGCACATCTGGCAGCTTGCATGCAAGCTCAATATTATGCTGTGGCTAAATCGTAGAGGAAAAACCAGCAATGACAAAATTCTTGAGTGAACTGAAATGATAATTAACGATTTCTAAAAAAAGAAGCTATTACACCAAAGGTGTCAAAAAAGTCACGAGGAAACATTAATCACATCCATCATCACACTTTCTCAGTTGCACATTCACCCCTCTTTTGATCATCACCTTTTCACCACATGGAACTACAAACTATGACAAACCCTGAGGCGAACAGTAATAATGTTGTTCATCCAAACTTTGATTCCATCTAACTGTGAGCTGTAAATGAAAATTGAGACTCTCTCACAGAAAGCCATTGAGATCTCCTGGATGCCGGCCATCTGACTGGAGTAATTGAGCTAGTGTTTTTAGCAGGAGAGAAATCTAAACAGTCAGGAACAGTTGGGTCTTTTACTACACAGGTACACTTAGAAAGCCACCTTTGTTTTTCAGTAATGGAATATATTGTTAGCTCAATGAGGATTTATGCTTCTTTTTGTTGCACCTTTCATTCAAAGATAAAAAAAAACACCTTTTTGTTATTCAGAAGTTGCAGTTTTAGATTTATTAACATAATGTTTAAGAAGGTCAGTGAGAGGGAGGGTGTTTAGTTAATTTTAAAGTGGAATTTAAATACATTCCTTAACATCCTCGGATGAAAGATCATGGCAAATTATTCAGTTTGACCAACAAGGTGGGATATGCTCATAAAAAAGCAAGAACCCTTTTAGGAATCTGGAAAAGCAGTCTGACTTACAAGATACATTTTCCCTGGTCCCTCAAAGATGTGTTGACTGGCGTCCTAATCAAAAATCAATGTGCCCACTTGACTAGGCCCTCAAGGCTTCTGTAGCGGGTTATGTAATCTGATAATATCAATCATAACTGTGTTAGAGGCAATCAGTCTGACTTTCACAGGACTGGGGTCAGTGAGTAGGGGAAAGGAAGGATGAGAAAGCCTTGGCCTCCCATGCCATCAATTACCACTTATTATGAGGAGCTGCTTACTCGCGCAGAGCTGTCCCCCCCCCCCTTCCGCAATAAATAATATTAACAGGACCAACCCCATCAATCAATACTATCACAACTGTATTGTTCCAGCCGAAATGGCAGCTTTCATGGCTCCACAGCCTCGATCAATGACCATGGCTCCTACCCTTAGCACAAAATGGTAAATCTAGCTCTGTTTGAGCCCAGGGGTCTTCAGCCTGGCTTCTCCTGCTTCTGCAACATTTGTTATCTTCCAGCTCTTTGGCTGTCTATCCCTTTCACTGTCTGTTTTGGCTGTGTTGCACATGAAATATTGCATATACTTAATTCTCCTGACACAGACAATTTTCCTCTTGCCCTGATAACTGAATCTTGATGACACAATTTTTAAAGACCTGTATCTTACCTAGAATCTAAATTCCTGAAAGGTATTTCATTAACAAATTTACTCTATTTCATAAAAAAAAATACTTTCAAATTTACATTTATACAAATAAACTGACATTGCCTGCCTCACCTAGATGTTCAGCATACAACCACTGCCGCTTTCTGAAGGTACTGCAGCTGCAGTCTCTGCCAAGCTCACGCTGGCTTTTTTAACAGTATGAGGCACACATAGCGGAAGTGTCAGAAATGTGTCCAAAAGAGTGATTATGCAGAATTAATGAGTCAGTTAATGATACTCTTCCCTCGTCTTTTCCTCGTCTTTCCTGTTGTATGGAATGTGCTGGGAGTACAGAGAGTTTAAACCCATTAATGTATAGGTGAGGTGAGGGGATGGGAAGGCATTAAACCTTTAGAATACTAAAGAAAGTTCTAAGTACAAAATTTTATATTTGTCTCCATGTTTACCTAAACATTAATGTGCTAATTTGCCTCATAATCTGCCTTGGACCTTAGCTATCAACTCAAGCTCAAGAACAGCTCTGCCATGAGCCAATAATTCTCCAGGCAATTGCCCAAGACTAGGTATAGTGGAACATATTTAAACTCGCTAATGTCTATGATCTAAATTTTTTATGTAGCTAGCTTTAGGTGATTTAAAACAATGTTGGATATCAGTGTTGTGCCTGTTCATCCTTAACAAGAATTTGTTCTTAACTCAGTTCAGCTAGGTAAAATGAATTGATTCACATACACCGTCTAAATATTTTGAACTAAGTTCACAGTTCCAACTTGATCTAGTTCTCGTGTATTAATTTGTCTGAAATAAAGTAATAGCCTATCATTATTTTCATTCTCTCTGCTTGTCTTTGATTAAACTGCAAATTGCATGTTACAATGTCTGAATTTCCGCAAAAAGCAGCTCACATATTTTAATAGTTATGTTAATACAGGGGTAGGACAATGAAACTTAAACACCTGTCATTTTACTGTGGGAGGTTTCATGGCTAAATTGGACCAGCCTGGTAGCCAGTCTTCATTGATTGCACATTGCACCAGTAAGAGCAGAGTGTGACGGTTCAACTAGCAGGGTACGAGCACAGTTTTGCTCAAAATAATGAAATGCACACAACATTATGGGTGACATACCAGAGTTCAAAAGAGGACAAATTGTTGGTGCAGGTCTTGCTGGCGCATCTGTGACCAAGACAGCAAGTCTTTGTGATGAATCAAGAGCCACGGTATCCAGGGTAATGTCAGCAAACCACCAAGAAGGACGAACCACATCCAACAGGATTAACTGTGGACGCAAGAGGAAGCTGTCTGAAAGGGATGTTCGGGTGCTAACCCGGATTGTATCCAAAAAACATAAAACAACGGCTGCCCAAATCATGGCAGAATTAAATGTGCACCTCAACTCTCCTGTTTCCACCAGAACTGTCCGTTGGGAGCTCCACATGGTCAATATACACGGCCGGGCTGCTATAGCCAAACCTTTGGTCACGCATGCCAATGCCAAACGTTGGTTTCAATGGTGCAAGGAGCGCAAATCTTGGGATGTGGACAATGTGAAACATGTATTGTTCTCTGATGAGTCCACCTTTACTGTTTTCCCCACATCCGGGAGAGTTATGGTGTGGAGAAGCACCAAAGAAGCATACCACCCAAACTGTTGCATGCCCAGAGTGAATCATGGGGGTGGATCCGTGATGGTTTGGGCTGCCATATCATGGCATTCCCTTGGCCTAATACTTGTGCTAGATGGGCGCGTCACTGCCAAGGACTGCCGAACCATTCTTGAGGACCATGTGCATCCAATGGTGCATCCAATCTCTGACCACTGTGCAGGACTTGTATATGTCATTCCCAAGACAAATTGACGCTGTATTGGCCGCAAAAGGAGGCCCTACACCATACTAATAAATTATTGTGGTCTAAAAACAGGTGTTTCAGTTTCATTGTCCAACCCCTGTAGTTTTAATCAACAGAACAGAAAAGTTTGACTGAAAAGCCTCCATTTAGACAATATTTGCAACAATGGTCACTTTGAACCTTCTAACCTTCAAGACAGCTCAGATGAGATTTCTGGATTTTTTTTCCCCTTTAAACTGGTATTTCAAAGCTGAAAACCCAAAGTAATTATGAATAATTGCCAAATACAGAAGTTAAAGTTGTGTTGACAAGATCCCATATTTCGTGCAAATCTTTTGATAATTCAACAACCATGAAACCAAAATAAATTCTGGCCACCTTTATATTATTTTGGTCCTGAGTGGGTTTGCCCATCAGGATGTCTCTTTAATCCAGATTCTGTTCAAGCTTATTAGGTGACAAAAACTTAAATTGTGTAAATTAAAAACATCTCTGTTGTTCTTTCAGTTACTTATTCGCAGGATGGTTGGGTAGAGGACTTCATAGATGCAGTTTCTCTGCGTCCATCTCCCATCTACAGGTCCTTCTCAAAATATTAGCATATTGTGATAAAGTTCATTATTTTCCATAATGTCATGATGAAAATTTAACATTCATATATTTTAGATTCATTGCACACTAACTGAAATATTTCAGGTCTTTTATTGTCTTAATACGGATGATTTTGGCATACAGCTCATGAAAACCCAAAATTCCTATCTCACAAAATTAGCATATTTCATCCGACCAATAAAAGAAAAGTGTTTTTAATACAAATAACATCAACCTTCAAATAATCATGTACAGTTATGCACTCAATACTTGGTCGGGAATCCTTTTGCAGAAATGACTGCTTCAATGCAGCATGGCATGGAGGCAATCAGCCTGTGGCACTGCTGAGGTCTTATGGAGGCCCAGGATGCTTCGATAGCGGCCTTCAGCTCATCCAGAGTGTTGGGTCTTGAGTCTCTCAACGTTCTCTTCACAATATCCCACAGATTCTCTACGGGGTTCAGGTCAGGAGAGTTGGCAGGCCAATTGAGCACAGTGATACCATGGTCAGTAAACCATTTACCAGTGGTTTTGGCACTGTGAGCAGGTGCCAGGTCGTGCTGAAAAATGAAATCTTCATCTCCATAAAGCTTTTCAGCAGATGGAAGCATGAAGTGCTCCAAAATCTCCTGATAGCTAGCTGCATTGACCCTGCCCTTGATAAAACACAGTGGACCAACACCAGCAGCTGACACGGCACCCCAGACCATCACTGACTGTGGGTACTTGACACTGGACTTCTGGCATTTTGGCATTTCCTTCTACCCAGTCTTGCTCCAGACTCTGGCACCTTGATTTCCGAATGACAACGAAAAAAGTACTTTGGACCACTGAGCAACAGTCCAGTGCTGCTTCTCTGTAGCCCAGGTCAGGCGCTTCTGCCGCTGTTTCTGGTTCAAAAGTGGCTTGACCTGGGGAATGCGGCACCTGTAGCCCATTTCTTGCACACGCCTGTGCACGGTGGCTCTGGATGTTTCTACTCCAGACTCAGTCCACTGCTTCCGCAGGTCCCCCAAGGTCTGGAACCGGCCCTTCTCCACAATCTTCCTCAGGGTCCGGTCACCTCTTCTCGTTGTGCAGCGTTTTCTGCCACACTTTTTCCTTCCCACAGACTTCCCACTGAGGTGCCTTGATACAGCACTCTTGGAACAGCCTATTCGTTCAGAAATTTCTTTCTGTGTCTTACCCTCTTGCTTGAGGGTGTCAATAGTGGCCTTCTGGACAGCAGTCAGGTCGGCAGTCTTACCCATGATTGGGGTTTTGAGTGATGAACCAGGCTGGGAGTTTTAAAGGCCTCAGGAATCTTTTGCAGGTGTTTAGAGTTATTTTTTTATTTAATGGTGTGGTTTTATGCTGTTGGAGAGATCAAACCAAACATAAAAAATGGTGACCCATTTTGATGAATGAGAAACGAGATTTAAAGGAGCCTCTTCACCATCCCCAATTTGAACTATGCAATGACATGGTCAGACTTGTCTTAACGTCTTTCATAGAATAAAAAATTAAATGGTAAAATAGATTATGTTGTATTTTGTGGGAATTATATATTGTGGGAATAATGAACACGCCTAAAAGAATGAAATATTATACAAACTTAAATCTTTCTGAAGTTGACTGTAAATTATATATAACAATGATATAGATCAAGTGATTTTAAATATGTACAGCATTAAACCAAAAATGGAAACTATATTGTGTGTGTACAATACTGTGCAAACGTTTTAGGCAGGTGTGAAAAAAAGCTGTAAACAAAGAATGTTTTCAAAAATATAAATGATGATTGTTTATTTTTATCAGTTTACAAAATGCTAAGTGAGTGAACCCAGACATACAGCCAAAGTCATTAAGAACTATCTTCAGCGTAAAGAAGAAAAAAACTTACTGGGAGTGATGGTCTGGCCCCAACAGAGCCCTGATCTCAACATTATCCAGTGTGCCTGGGATTACATGAAGAGACAGGATGTGAGAATCTTACATCCACAGAAGATCTGTGGTTAGTTCTCCAAGATGTTTGAAACAACCTATCAGCCGAGTTCCTTCAAAAACTGTGTGGAAGTGCACCTAGAAGAATTGATGGTGTTTTGAAGGCAACGGGTGGTCACACCAAATATTGATTTGATTTAGATTTCTCTTTTGTTCATTCATTGCATTTTATTGATTGATGAAAATAAATGATTAACACTTCCATTTTTGAAAGGATTCTTTGTTGATAGCATTTTTTCACACCTGCCTAAAACACAAAGTACTCTATATATTTGCTTACATTTTATTCTTGTGCATTCACTAGAGAAAACCAGTTCATTCCAACATCAACAGTGATTTCAAATACTGGCCTTAAACTGACCTGCAGACTTCAAAGCTTGATCAAGCCTTCCCCAGACAAGGAATCCTGTGGTTTGAGCAATTTGTTAAACAGGAGAGAGGTTTAGTTTGATTTGGGAATGAAAGAAAGTTTCAGTAGCCCAGGATAACTCCACAGTCAAGCCATTGTGAGACCTGACCGTGAGAAGCACCATGGATCACATCAGAAAGTATACTTGGCTTGAAAAGCAGGTGTTTCTTCAAGACAATCACACACTGTGCGTAAGATCTCCAAATGAGTGGCTTTTTTTATCCTATTTTTTAACTTTAAAAATGTTTTAAAGTGCAAGTAAAGCTTTGATAAAACTGTTTATAAATTGCACAACTAGCATTAATTATTAAGATAGCGCAGTGATCCTGACTGTCTATTTCAGCTGTGCTGCAAATCAGGATTTCTCATAAATGTTTGCCAGTTATACAACAAAAAATATCAGTGCTCTACTTGTAGAAAGATGTGCCCCTTGTTTGCTGTGTGAGACTCATCTAAATGCAACCAAAGGACTTCACTGTGTAACCAAACTGTAATAGACACATTGGATGCAGTGTGAGACATGTCTGAGACGGTTTTCTGCTGTAAAAATCTGTCCTTAGATATTTTCTAACAAATTAAACAAAATCTAAAGCTAAAAACAGTTTTGTGACAAAATTCTTTTTTTTTTTTGCCGTATTTGTAATCATTTGGAGTTCGGGGTCTGTGCTTTCCCAAGGTAGCATGTTGCGTGCAGCTAAAAACACACACGCCTTGTTTCCAAGATGTTTTATTTTAATCATTTTCACAAAAGAGAAGTCTAAACCGCTGTTATATACGCCTCCAGTAATCGTTACAGTTGGCTGAAACCTGTCAAGTGAAGATGTATGAGTGGGTATATAAAGCGGACATAATTTCATGGTGAAGATGGGAATTGTTATTGGTGTTTGATTATTGAACCCTTTTTTGGGGCGACTGCAAAAGCCTTTACTCCAGATTAGCATTCAAGTTAAACCCAATTATTTATGTATAACTCACAATGGTGTTTTGAAATCTGTCTCCCTCTTTAAACAGTGTAAACAAAGGCTATCCATCATAACCACCAGACAGCTGTAATTGCTACCAGAGTGAACGAGGTCGCCCAAAACTGTATTAACACATCGTTTACTCTCAGTATTCCGTGTTGGTCTCATCAAAGTCCCATTTCTCATGAATGGAAACAGCCATTTATGTTTCTGTTCTGTTTTTTTAATCTATTTAGTCAACCTGATTTCCCTGTTTTCTTGTATTTTACATGACAAGCAATTCAAACGTCATCAAAGGCTTCATGATCTCATAATAATGGAATATATATATATACACAGTACAGACCAAAAGTTTGGACACACCTTCTCATTCAAAGAGTTTTCTTTATTTTCATGACTATGAATATTGTAGCTTCACACTGAAGGCATCAAAACTATGAATTAACACATGTGGAATTATATACTGAACAAAAAAGTGTGAAACAACTGAAAATATGTCTTATATTCTAGGTTCTTCAAAGTAGCCACCTTTTGCTTTGATTACTGCTCCGCACACTCTTGGCATTATGTTGATGAGCTTCAAGAGGTTGTCACCTGAAATGGTTTTCACTTCACAGGTGTGCCCTGTCAGGTTTAATAAGTGGGATTTCAAGCCTTATTAATGGGGTTGGGACCATCAGTTGTGTTGTGCAGGAGGTGGATACAGTACACAGCTGATAGTCCTACTAGATAGACTGTTAGAATTTTGTATTATGGCAAGAAAAAAGCAGCTAAGTTTAGATTCATATTAGAGAACAGGTCAATGCCACACAGAGTTCTAGCAGCAGACACATCTCCAGAACAACTGTTAAGAGGGGACTGTGTGAATCAGGTCTTCATGGTAAAATAGCTGCTAGGAAACCACTGCTGAGGACAGGCAACAAGCAGAAGAGACTTGTTTGGGCTAAAGAACACAAGGAATGGACATTAGACCAGTGGAAATCTGTGCTTTGGTCTGATGAGCCCAAGTTTGAGATCTTTGGTTCCAACCATCGTGTATTTGTGCGGCGCAGAAGAGTTAAACGGATGGACTCTACATGCCTGGTTCCCACCATGAAGCATGGAGGAGGAGGTGTGATGTTGTGGGGGTGCTTTGCTGGTGACACTGATGGGGATTTATTCAAAATTGAAGGCATACTGAACCAGCATGGCTACCACTGCATCTTGCAGCGGCATGCTATTCCATCCGGTTTGCGTTTAGTTGGACCATCATTTATTTTTCAACAGGACAATGACCCCAAACACACCTCCAGGCTGTGTAAGGGCTATTTGACCAAGAAGGAGAGTGAAGGGGTGCTACGCCAGATGACCTGGCCTCCACAGTCACCGGACCTGAACCCAATCGAGATGGTTTGGGGTGAGTTGGTCCGCAGAGTGAAAGCAAATGGGCCAACAAGTGCTAAGCATCTCTGGGAACTCCTTCAAGACTGTTGGAAAACTATTTCAGGTGACTACCTCTTGAAGCTCATCAACAGAATGCCAAGAGTATGTGGAGCAGTAATCAAAGTAAAAGGTCGCTACTTTGAAGAACTTAGAATATAACACATATTTTCAGTTGTTTCACACTTTTTTGTTCAGTATATAATTCCACATGTGTTAATTCATAGTTTTGATGCCTTCAGTGTGAAGCTACAATATTCATTGTCATGACAATAAAGAAAACTCTTTGAATGAGAAGGTGTGTCCAAACTTTTGATCTGTACTGTATATATATATATATATATATATATATATATATATATATATGCCCAGAGTGAAGCATGGGGGTGGATCAGTGATAGTTTGGGCTGCCATATCATGGCATTCCCTTGGCCCAATACTTGTGCTAGATGGGCGCGTCACTGCCAAGTACTGCCGAACCATTCTTGAGGACCATGTGCATCCAATGGTTCAAACATTGTATCCTGAAGGCGGTGCCATGTATCAGGATGACATTGCACCAATACACACAGCAAGACTGGTGAAAGATTGGTTTGATGAACATGAAAGTGAAGCTGAACATCTCCCATGGCCTGCACAGTCACCAGATCTAAATATTATTGAGCCACTTTGGGGTGTTTTGGAGGAGCAAGTCAGGAAACGTTTTCCTCCACCAGTATCACGTAGTGACCTGGCCACTATCCTGCAAGAAGAATGGCTTAAAATCTCTCTGACCACTGTGCAGGACTTGTATATGTCATTCCCAAGACGAAAGGAGGCCCTACACCATACTAATAAATTATTGTGGTCTAAAACCAGGTGTTTCAGTATCATTGTCCAACCCCTGTACATGTGTGTGTGTTTGTGTTTTGTCTGCACTTTTGTTTTCAGTTTCCAGATGGTGCTGGAGTTTCTCAGGTGTGCTGGGTGACAGGTGTGACTGATCTGCTGATTGCATTGGAGGAGTATTTAAGCAGGAGGTTGCCAGCAGTTCGATGCCAGAGTTTTTGCCTTTTGTGATAACAAGCTCAGCCGCTTCTAAGCTATGCTTCGTTCTTTGTCTCTAAGCTGATGTTGTTTATGGTCCTTCGCAGAAACCTGAACCTTCTGATCATTCTTCATTGAACTTTGACTTCGGTTCCAGAAGTTTCTGGACGATCAAGATTACTTATGTTAGGAGGATTTTGTTTGGATTTCGTTTCCAAGTACCAAGCTGGCAGCTTCCTGTTATCCTCCGTCTCCTGAACCAAGGCAGAAGCGTACCCTGTCCACCCTCCAACGCAAGTACCTGAAAATTGAATTAACTCCTGAACTCACCAGAACTCAGTAAAACCATCTGGATTTCTCCGCTTTGCACACCTGGATCCCGACTCCCTCTACCCCTGGCGACCTGACTACACTCACTTAGTAAGCCGTTCAACTGTTAATCATAGTTACTTCTCGTTTATTCCGCAACATTATAGTTCTTGTATTCACCAGTTCTTTCCCCCTCTTTTCATACAGTTGGCGATTCTACCGTTCATGTTCCAGTTTCACTTCTTGTAAGTAAAACACCTTTTACTGATTCAGTTGTTGTTGTTCTGTATGTGGGTCAGATCTCTCGTAGAAAATGACACCTAATCTGAAGGATGAACCCTTTACCTGTCCCAGGGAAACATGTATTTCATCAAAGTAATTACACTTTATTAATTTGATTTAGTATTAATCAACTGGAAAAAGAGGGGAAAGATGAATATGAAAGGAAAATCTCACATGTATGACTTTTTTTTTTTTTTTTTGAGGTCTTCTGGGAGTTTAAAAAAGTTGACTTTATGATCCAAAAACCTAAATTCTAATATGTTCTAACTTAAATTTGTTGTGGGGGGGAGTTTGGTGGAGGAAAGGAGCAGTTTAATGTTTCTGACCGCCAGAGTATGTCAATTTTCCAAGTACCAGGAAAAATCACCCTAACAGAAGTAGATCACTTTAATATGGCCCTAAACCTCCTGTCACCTCAGTGAACTGCACTGGGTTTCTGAATCTTTGGTTTCCCTCACCAAGTTTAAATCTTGGCTGATGAGAAAAAGTCTCCGCAACAGTGATTGTTCTAGTCTAAAGGGTGTTCTCTGTGGCAGAAGGATTGAATGAGCTTTTCTTGGTTGCAGTTTGTTTTATATCTTGATGTTTTTTCACTTTTAAACTAACTAAAAAAGTATCAGAATTGACACATTAACCACTATTTAATTAATCATGAAATAAGTGTTGCTGACTTCCTATATTAAGAACATGGACTTGTTCAAACAAGACATACTATGACGCACACTTACAGGCATAAGACATAAGGGTCATAGTAACAGGGATATTTCAAAGACTCATCATAAGTGGTCATTTCTGCAAATTGTACGAGCCCATCAAGAACATTTCTAAGGTATTCAAAGAAGAGCAGTTCTTGTGGGTGAAATGTTATATCTGGGTGTTTGCTTACACTACACTAATAACGAATAAGCCATAAAAAGGTTAGTACATTTTGTCTTAAATATCTGAAACAATATAAACAGGTATTATATCCCCTTTTATTTGCCTCGCAACTGCATTAGCCATACGCAGGAAGCTGCCAGTCAAGTAGCGAAAGGAGAGGAAACGAAGACAGAGCTTGTTGACTCCTTTCACGTTAATGAATTGAGAGCCATAGATTTTATGAAGCTGAGTTGTATTGACCTGTGGCTGCCACCCACTTCTTAGTTTCATAACATAATCAGCCCTTGACACATGATTATAATAACCCAGTGTGATTTACTGCGTCTTTTGCAAACACATTGATTTTTCTGAACAGCTCCGAGAACCAATTACATTAATATTGTGGCATAATTTGTTTACACATTACTAAATTACTGAGAGATTAAAAGTGAAAAAGCACAGCTCATACCCTATATAGCATAACTGCAAGGAAGGAAATTAATATGGATTCAAGAGGTCCTCTGAGACGTGTGCAGTAAAGGCAAGAAAAAAATAAAGGCTACAATCTATAAGGCATGCTTGGGTAAGAGCATACTCTCGACAGGTTAGCCAGAAGTTAGATTCAACATTCATTCAGGCCTAGGTAATTAATATGGCCTTTAATTAGATTTGCATATGAATACCGATAGGCTCTGCTCCCTCAAAGCGGGTTTCAGCCTTCTCACTTTAAAGCCCAGTTAGACTTGGATATGGACAGTTTTCCTTCAATTCACTGTAATAATTTTCCAAGTTGCCTTCAGGAGATTTAAGCATATTTGTGTTAGTGTTTTGACAAGGTATGGAGCATTTTGCATGTTAGAAACCTATTCCACTCTATCTGTTCCTCTTTACTGGGTCTCTTCTCAAGTTAGGGCAAGCTGCTGCACGGCACACTAACTTTTCAGCAGAAATGTGTTGCACTGACCTTTGATGGCCTACATTGATCCGGTGTTCTGAGTGGCCATTTCCGCACAAACAAACATATATAATTGGTATTGGGTTCCGATGGTGCTCTTTCAATGTCTTGGGGATGCTTTGCGGCAATATAAATCAATTCACACTTATAGACACAATATGGGTGCATTAGTGCTGACTGGTCATTTGAGGATGGGCCGTGAGGCTCAGAATTCAATAGACCTTGATCAGGCGGACCCGCTCTATCTCCATCAATCCTTAGTTTATGTCAGTACGCAGGTGTTTCAGATGGTGATTAAAGGGAATTTTATCTTTAAAGTTTTGATTGTGGTTACTTTTCGACTGTTTTAATTCCTGCAAAGGCACAACCACTACTTTTGAATGTATGCTTTATTGAACAAAATTATGCCTAACGTGGTATGCCTAACAACCTCATGATACTGT
Organism: Girardinichthys multiradiatus; assembly: GCF_021462225.1. Classification (NCBI taxonomy): domain Eukaryota; kingdom Metazoa; phylum Chordata; class Actinopteri; order Cyprinodontiformes; family Goodeidae; genus Girardinichthys; species Girardinichthys multiradiatus. The sequence continues at coordinate 39,488,563 of NC_061797.1, read as the reverse complement.
CTGTAAAGAAAAAGAACACCTTAAATCCTCAATTGTGTCTAAACTTATGTTGTTTACAATATTTTAAGTTTTCAACCTGCTATCTTGAATTATAGCCACACCTAATAGAATCTTAGACCAATTTACATTGTTGAGACTAAGGATTTGTGTACATCAATGGCTTTTACTGGTTTATCAAGTAGCTCTCTGCAGAAAACCAAAAAAAGACTAAAAACATTTTGTTATCCCACTTACACTGAGCAACAAAGAGAGTTGGACTTTAGCTATGTCTTACCAGGGGAACAGTTCAAGGCCTCGAGGTTCTAGCAGTCCCATAATAATAAAATGTTGAAATTTCATGTTTTCATGGATGTTTTACAAACCCCTTTTTCAAAGAGGTTCAAGCCCATATCATTGTGAAGTGTTTGTGTTGGAAACCATTACACAATTATTGAACAACAATGCTTTAAAAGCCCTAACCGCCAACCCTAAGCACACCCGACATTAACATTTAAGCATACTACTACGACAGCTTTCCATTGCCACTTACAGACCTGACAAACTGTGCTTCAGTGTTTTGGGTTATATGTTTTGAGTATTTTTTATGTATGGGTGAAGCAAGACAATTTCAGAAACAATGCCACATTTATAATGGAGGTTTTGAAAGGACAAGTACAAACATCTTTTCAAAAACACTCTTTTTGGATGAGCAATGCCTAAAAACAGATAAATTCATGTGTAACAAACTATTACTGTAATTTGCATATAAAAAGGAAACTTGTGTGGTTAGACCACCAAATTTGGCTCTACTCTAGGAGTTCACATCCTCCGAAATCCAACTGTGCAGCAGCCCTTTTTCCTCATGAATGCAGAATTCATATAAAACATCTCCAAAGAACTACAGTTTAACTGTCTTTAAATCAAATGTTGTTTTACTCAAGAGCACAACGGACGGGTATTTTCATTGCTTTGAAAATGTTGTAATGCTGTAAGATAAAAGTCATGACATTTTATTTATCCATCCATCTATTGTCTTGCGCTTATCCAGGGTCAGGTTGCGGGGGCAGTAGCCTAAGCAAACATTTTATTTATTTAGCTGTAATTTACTACAATCGCACCAGAGAAGCTACACATTAAATTTTGTAACAAAGGTAACCCACTTATGGATTTCTTTAATTTTTGCTATTGTGTCACATTTGAATGTTTCAGATCATCACATAATTGTTGGTATCAGAGCAAGATTACTTGAGTAAATACAAAAAGTAGTTTCCAAAGATATCCAAACCAACCTGGCCACATGTGAAAAAGTAGTTTCCCGTTAAACCTGATAACTGGTTGTGCCACTCTTGGTGGCAGCAATTCCCATCAAATGTTTGATAACAGGCAATGATATTTTTACATCACTGTGGAGGAATTTTGTCCCTTTCTTGTTGCAGAATTGTGTTAATTTAGCCAGACTGAAAGAGTTGGAGTATAAACAACTCATTTAAGGTCATGGCACTGTGTCTTAATCAGATTCAAGTGCTTTTGAATAGGCCTGTCAAGCTTCTTTATTTTGATTTTTTTAGCTATTCAGAAGTGGATTTGCTGTTGTATTTTGGACCCTGCCATAGAACCACAATGTGAGCTTAAGGTCACAAACTGACATTGACTCATTCTCTTGCAGAATGTTTTGGTACAGAGCACAATTCATGGTTCTGTCACTTACAGCAAGTCATCCAGATACTGAAGCAGCAAAGCAGACCCAGACCATGACATGAAATGCTGCCTTAGTTTTTGGCAAGATGTTTCAGGATGCACATCTTCCAAAAAGTTAAGCTTTTGTCTAATCCGTCCTCAGAAGTCTTCCAAAAAGTCTTGGAGACCATTTTTGCTCAGTTCCTTTCTTATTGTTTAATCATGAACACTGGCCTTAACTGAGCCATAAGAGGCCTGGAGTACTTTAGATGTTGTTCTGGGTTCTTTTGTGACCTCGTAGATGAGTTGTCAGTGCTCTTTTGGAGTAATTTTGGTAGGCCACCCATCTTTTAAATCTACAGGTCAGGCAGTAATCAGGCCTTGGTGTGGCAAGAACAATTAAAATAAAAATAATGAATAATCACGGCGAATTCATGATTTAAAATGACACAAAACCTTTTTAGTTTCCTTAATAAATGTTATCTTTGATATTAAAAGTTGTTTGATAAGAAACATTTAAGTTTACCAGGCAAATTGTTTTTTACAGCACTGTAAACTACACTGAGGTTTATGAAACATTGATAAGGAACACTTAACATAAGGCATGTTCAATGTAAATAATTAAAACCTTGAATGATAGAAGCAGCAAAATCTTTTACACACGTATTTTTATACAAAAGGAAAAAGAGAGTCTCATGAGCTCTTCTGTTTCCTACTAAGATTTATCTTTTATTAACTGCACATTTTAATCAAGGATTTCCATTTATGCTTGAGAGAAAAATTAGAGTCCATGTTTACATTTCACATTGTGCTAGGAAGTATTTTATTGGTCAGTGCTTGGGGGTGGGGGTGGGAGATCGGTGCTAGCCATTACCTGTCCGCTAAGCAGCTCTACTCTGCTGTTTACTCAGCTGTAAGGCCTCGGTCTTGAGCGTAAGGGGCAAAAGGAGCAGGTCACTAAATATTTCATTTCCCAAGTAAAACACTCTTCCCCTCATCAGCCAAAAAAAAAGAAGCAAAAGGAACAGATCGCAGTGATGAATGTGCAATCAGCCTGATTAACCCTATTATTAGTTGTCCAAAGGATCCACTGAGAAGGAGAAAAGGTTGTTTATATGTCTTGTAGTTGAAGTTACAAATGTGATGTAAGGCAGAGGCGTTCATGAACTTTTGCCTGTGCAATTTTGTGATGTAAAGTGACTTGTAACCTTTTCCTGTCTTTTCCAGTTACATTAGTGTTTTTGTTCTACGGCATAAAACAAAAACATAAATGATGACCTAATTTAATAGCCAAGAGAAAAGATTTCTAATGAGCTTGTTAAAACTTAAAACTCCAGCCTCATCTACTTCTTTGTTTGCCCTGTTGCCAGCAGATGGTGCTACAATATCTTTACAGCCAAGCTAGACACCATATGCTCTGCTCTGACGGCTGAACACCACCATGCAACACACTTTTGTAAAAAAAGAAAAAAAAAGAAAACATATTTCCTGCACCACCGTTAATGTTTAGTTTAAAAAAAAAAGTTTTTGTTTTCTTTTTTTAAAGAAAAGGTGAAAACAAGTTTATTTACATGATGAGAATCAGGGCATGCAGCAATTACAATTGCTTGTGTTCTGACTCTCTTTTTATTCGTTGATTGAGATCAGACAATGTTTTTTATACCGTGTTGTGTCTTGCAGTTGCAGAAAGTGAACCAGTAGATTCAGTGTTGGGGCTTCTACCGCATGGGTTGAATGGCTCAGCCAAATATCAGAGCTAATACGGACAGATGTGGGTAAGACTGTTAACATCTTTACTTTTAACTGCCTGAGATGATACTGGTTAATAATTAAGCTTATGGGTATCTGCCTGGGGACTGTTGTTTGCAATTTAAAAGATGTAATTTCTATGACAATTTATAAAAAAATATTTACCATTTTTTTTATCTTTGTTGTTTTGGGGGGTTATTATTATTATAAGTCAAAAAGCTTTTCAGGAGTGACCTAAAGATCGGCAGTGTATTTTTATGTTTGTACATTGAGCTTTGAGGGGCTGGTTGGTGGGCTGAGGTTGGAGACTATAGCATTTGAGCTATAGAAATGAGGAATGTGAAAAAGCGTTCTTGCCCACACTTCATCTGAATGGAAAAGGCGTTAAAGAAATGACAGCATACAGTGGGTGGTAGGGCCTCAGCGCAGCCTGGGAGGAAATGGAATGAGAAAGTGCAGTCAGGCAGACCACTCATTCACCATGACAAATGGGAAAGGCCTAGGCCAAGGGGGATACCTGATACCCCACGGTGGGCTGTGTGCACCTGCCTGAGCTTCGTGTGCGCCAAGCTGGAAGTAAACCTTAACCACTTGTAGCAGCACACCTCCACTGTTTACAAAATAGGAATATTTTAACTGTAAAAAATATATATATATTGTTATTTGTGTGGAATTACATTTTAAAAATTATTTAGTTAAATGTGAAGGTCCAACAGGTAGTATTATAAAAAATAAAAAAAAATCCAAATCGAAGAATAAAATCCATTGTGAAAAAAATTAGTATACACTTTTTAAAAACTGGTCAGCATCAAATAAAACCAGCTTTAAGTTAATACAAAAAACAATGCAACATGGGAAATATCCTGTCTTCATCAGGGAGGGTAAAGCAACCAGACCCAGACCCACCATACAACATTTATTTTTTATTTTCTTAAGCAGATTTATAGAAAGATGCAAGCAATTCCTAGGGAAAATTGTCAAAGCTCAGATACAATATGTTAAATAAATACATGAAATGCAAACATGAACATTTAAAAATGTTCTTATCAGATATAATGATGTTTAATTTTGTTTTGTAAATGATTTAATACATTTGAACATGTTTTTAAAGAGTTTTTGAGTTTCAAAATGTGCTTTATGTTTGCTCAATTTATTTAAATCTAAAACAGGTTAATCAAATAACCACAATGGCAATCTTAGAACAGACTTTGTTAGTAGTAATTTCTGAAAAAGTACAGCCACACAATTGTTGAGCCCTATCCAGAAACATTAAGATGTAGTTTGTTTTTAAACAGAAAATCACAGATTGCTCATCATGAGCTGCCACACTGCTGCATGGATCAATTAAATCTTTTGGAATTGTTAGGAATTAGAGGGGGTACTAATATAATCCAAATGTATTTATTAGGACACAACAGTTAAACAGCAGCGAAGCAGTCTTCTCTCCACATGTGGGGAAAAATCTGCTGCCTTGGAGCTGTCCCTTCTCCAGGAGTGTTGAGGAAGGATTTCTGATAACTTGCCATGCATATAAGCTGTGGTCACTTGAGCCACTGTAAAATCTGAAAACTCAACTTTTTTATTTCTATTTAGACATGAGATTATAAAAAAATGTTGTGCATTACATACTTTCCATCATGAAATAACACAGTTTGGTATAATCCTGTTTTACAAATGGAGCAAATATTTTATGTTTATTCATGCCCATAAGCAATACATGTTATGTATATAGCAAATAACGTGAAATAGAGTGCATAAAAATAATAAAAATAGTGATATAATTATTAGTAGTAGTCATTGGATTATCTACTTTTGACTTGCTGTTGGTTGATAAAGATATTGGCTCATTGTTTTCTCAATTTTGTCGCCATTTTTAAAATGTAAAAACCCATCAGATTTCGTATGATGGTAACTAAGTTTAACAGAAGACTGTGATAGGATGTATAAAAGATAAAGACTAAACTGTTTATTGGAAGTGAGCTTTTCTTTTTTTAAAGGTGCTTTTGAAAAAAAAGAAAAAAAGAAATCTGCCCTGTTAGTCTGGGTCAGTTGTACAACTTCTGATTACTTCCCAATTGTATTTTTAGGAATTACATTGGCTGCTCTTTAATTGCACAAGTCAGGATAAAGATAGTTTAGCAAATAAAGTTGTGCCTGACATGATTTTCAATACTTTTTGCTGCCACTGCAAAGTTTTGCATAAAAAAACAGACATGCCTTTCAGATAAGAAAAATTTATATATTGTGATTTAATTCAATAATACAAAATATGGGTAAAGGACAGAGACGCAGTCAACTCCTGTGTCTGTGGGATCTTCACTGTCTTCCCTCATTATTTCTACGATCTCTTCTTGACAGTGTGTGTGTCGTCAGATTGCGCTCTAGTCCCATGCAACAGAAGGCCACATATTTTAGACATACTGTTACAATGGCTGTGATCATCCACTGCCTTCCTCTGTTTTTAACTGTTATAAATTTAATTAAGAAGAAACTGCTGAATATGTAGCATTACACAACTATCTGTGTGTTAGCTGTACTTCTTTGGATCTACAATCAATGTACAGTAGTGTGTTTTTATTTTGAGTGAAAAGTATCTGGGTTAATCTCATATTAGTCAACAAGGATCATTCTAACGAACACTCTTGGACTTGTTTCACAGAACATTGCTCTAAATTAAAACTCATGGCGTTGTTGGATTACTCTGCTTTATTTTGGGAATGTATTGTTAAAAAATTCCAAAATATTAAAATGATAACTTTTGTTGAATATCTTGAATTTGGAATTGCAGTGAATGCCTTTTTATAAGATCAGATTAACTAAAATGAGAGCCTTTAGGTTCGCTGTCACATAGTTTGCTCCCCAAATAGAAAGTAAACAGTAAGTCAAAGTGTAAGGCTCCATCTCAACAATCCTCAGTGTTTGCTCCAAACACTGCTTGTCCAGTATTGTGCAGTTTCAAGCCTACATGTGCTGCACTGTATATATTAATGTTATTTGAGGGATCCGGTGGTTTGCATTACTGGGCTGCACATTCCTCTCCCCTTGCACACTGAGCATCTCCTAGTTGAACCATTTAACTTTCAAATGAAAATAAAGTGAGCCAAAAGAATAAACAATATGTTCAAATTAGGTTTTATCTTCAGAATAAGCCTTATGTTGTGCAAAAATCATATGAAGTTAAATATGGTCTGTAAGTAGATTAGGTCAACTGGACTATCCCCCACCTCCCCGCAGACGCTGGGGCTCTCAACATTGAAAGCTCAGAGATGTAATCCAGATTCATAATCCAATGATTCTTACAAGCTGTTTTGGGGAATTAATTACTGGGTATTTGAGCTGATTTAATATCATTGTAATCTCCTTTAAACTGACAGTTGCCGTCTGGTTCATAGCCATGTTGTTTATTGCTTGCTTTCTATTCTTGTCAAGTTAAATCTGACGAGCCCAGATAACTTTGGAGGCGTGATGTGAAATCATGTTATATTTCAATAATTACAATAAAGAAGTCTTGCTATGATTATATAAAACAAGTATGAAAGTTTCACATAAACATAAAAATCTACTTTACTAAAGCTGTTTTGCTAAAATCTCTATTTATTTATTTTGTTTGTTTTTTGGTTCCAATCCTACCTCAAACATCCAATCTTGAACAAATTAATTTTCACTGATTGCAATATTAATTTTATTTGCAGTCACACTCAAACAATTAAATCTTGAACCCTTTAAACAAGAAATAATTGTTTGAATTGTTTTTGTTTTTTTAATATGGATCTGTTTACTGTGTAGTAAAACAAAAAATTTTAACATTACCCGATTTCCAGAAAAAAAAGTGACTTTTAGGCTTCTGCAGTCATGCAATTATAATAACCAGAATTCCGACTGTTTTGTAAAATATATATAGCAACATAATTTATATGAACAAATTGTTGGGTAGAAGTGATCACATACTTACTGAGGGAAAATATGAAATGCTCTTTTATATTTTCCTTTTTCCTTACCTTCTGTCTTCCAGTTACTTTCTCAGTATTTAAATCTATGTTGCAATCTAGATTTGCTCAGGAATAAATAGTGATAAAAAATAAAAAAAATTATAAAGATTTCCTCTTATAGGTTTATCTGAGTGTGTCTCTATTAGTTTTTAGCAACAGATTTCAGAACCAAAGCTTGCAGAAGAAAGGTTTACCACAGCTTGTGAATACCGTTCAATCCAACAGGTGGTTCTGAGAATTTTGACTTGGAAGTATTTACTGTCAATAGTACTTTAGGGTAATTGACCTGTCATAAAGCTTAGGCTGATAATTATCCTTGCTATTTTTATTTAGTTTTATTGTAAGTAGATCCTGCTCCTGGAAGACTTCTTCAGCTCTCTAACTTGCACGTCTAATATTATTAGATGCTATGAGTTGAGCCAGCACAAATCTGTTAATACATAAGACCATAAGAACCTCTTATGTTTCAAGCCAGGTCAGAGAGAAGACACAGCAGATTAATATTTGATCATGCAGAGGGGGCCCTTAATCAGATCTGCTTATTCCTTCAGTTGAGTGCTCTGCTGCAATTATCATAATTGTAGTGTTAAAGATGCTTCAGTGGTTTTTTTAAAATGTTTTTTACGGCTGGTGGTTGGACGTGAGCGTGCGCCTTGAGAGAGGGATTCCAGCACCAAGCCCAATTAATGCAGGATGGATGGCTGGGCAAGCTGAGGGACGAGGAGGATATTAGGGAGAGGAAAGGGAGGGCTGCGGGCACGGGTTCTGCTCCAAACCACAGCCGGTGGCATAGCCCAGGGCAGCGCAGGTAACTCCAACCAACCAGAGCTCCCCAGGAAGGCTCCCTGTCCTGCAATAATGCTCCCTTAGCTTCGCCCCGAGCAGCACTGGATCTCACGGAAATCAGATTGGCACAGAAAATTCACTATTTCTGCACACAGATTTTCATTCAAGTTAAACAACTGTCACTGTTCTACTTGCCATCTGGGTTTCTAACTGAAGAGTTTATTTTCTGTTTGCTCCTCTCTCCTTTATCACTCTGACTGTCAGCAGATTATGATATTTCAGAAAAATACAGTGTGCTTGTTCATGGCCCATAACTGCATGTTTTTTAGGTGTAGGTTTTCCCAGTTATTTCTGTTGAGTAATGAAAGGGCAAAGAGAAAAAGCTTTGCAGCCCATAATGCGATTTTTCAGAGAATCACTTACAAACAAAGGGCTAGGAGATGCATATGCAAGTAGCCCAAAATGTATTTTTCTCAGTTAATTATTGTTACAAAAATGCAAACATGACATGTTCCACAATTTCAAATATTTTACTTTCACAACAACCATTAGAGTTGTGTGCAGTTTAATGCATAAATCATCTTTATTTTGCATCATTATAGTTATTCTCAACAGAAAAAAGGAAACATACCCTAATATGTCTGTTCAAATATGTATTGTTAAAATAAATAAAACGGATTTATACTAAGGTATTAGCCAAGTAACTAAAATAATTATACCAAGTAAATACATTTTTAACATACTTAATAACGTTTTCAGTCAAGCTAATCATAGGTATACTTTTAGTATGCCTGAAGATTAGTATACTTATTAATCTAAATATTTTTAGATGCATTACAAATAAAACCCCATATGTTACCAAAACAGTGCAGACAGGATTTCACATGTGGTTTTTCATTTTTCCTTTGAATATGTTATTGCACAATCAAAAGCACACAGAAACACAGAATAATGGCCAGATGCTGAAAGATGAGGATGCCTTAGGAAAAGGGTAAGGAGCTATCACTCAGTACACTTTTGTTTTTAGAATTCTGCTGTAGTAAAATTAAAATAAGTCCAGGTAGCCTGTATATACATAAGAGGGATGAATGCTAGATGAATTAAATACCAAGAGATACAGAGATAACAATAGTAAATGGGGTTCAGCCTTTGAGTCTGATTATCTGATCTTCAGTTAGCCATGCAGTGATAGTTTGTACCATTAGCTCCTTTTCCATTGCTTGTAGAAAGCCCGGGGCTTTTGAAAAGCCCGGCGCTTTTGAAACCGCAGGGTGTGTTTCGTCACAAATTTACCTGGGTAATTTCATTTTCCCAGGACTTTACTTTCATGGGTAATAGCTTATAAGGGTAGGTCTTTTCAGATATCCCTGGTTGTGTGCAGCGAAGTATTACACAACCATCTGCAGAAATGGCGAGAGTTAGTGTAAAGGTTTATCATTTTTATACCATAAATTTGTCACAAAATTTAGATTTAAGAAGTTTTTAAGCGAGAAAGTGAAACTTCATCTGTGAAGTCAGGTCATCAAGAATGAGCCTACATTTAAATGTGCTTTTGGAGTTTTTGGAGCACCGGAGCTCCACCTACAGACCGGTCTGGCTGCTGAGGTAAGCTAAGTTAACCAGGAAACTGGACTGGGACTTCCTTAACTGTTGCCTCATCTCGCCCGCCACTCTGCAATTTCCTGCTACCTGTTATCTGTTTGTGGCAACTGAAAGTGAATATAACATGCTTAGTAGGCATGTGGTGAATAACTGAGTCCCAAGGACATAAAATGTAATATTTTTTGCCAGTAAGTTTTAACATTTTGAGTTTTAAGTTAATTATAAACTGTTCGCCACAGTTCTGTAAGGAAAATATTTTAATGCAGTCTTGATGAACAGAGCACTTTAAAATTTTCTTGTGCATAAAAAACATATTTTTTTTTTACTGGTTTTTCATGAAAACCTTACTTAGTGGAGTGTGAACTTTGATATTTTCAATTTTTCATAGTTTAATGGAGACAGCTCTGCAGGAGGAGAGGCAACAGTTCCAGGTTTGGATGCAGTTTCCCAAAAGCTCCCAGTGATCCTCTTCACCCTTGTGTCCTGCCATCCTCTACTCCACTGTCTATGCATCTTATACTTCTTATAAATATTTGCTTACGATTAGATAGTCAATGTATCAATTCCCTGTACTTCTGGACTGATTGTTTTTTTTATTCTAATAAATAACATTTATACTAGAAACATTGTTCTGTTTGGGCTATAGATATTTGACATGAGTTTGCCTGATGATAAAAAGAAAAATAAGTGTGTTAATCAGTGTTTAGTAGTTATGTAAATTAATTGTGCTGTTTTACCCAGATGCAGGTTGGTAAAGAGTTTTATGTAAAATAATTATTTAACCCTTTCCTGCTTATGGGTTTAGTGCAGCATAAGGAATAGTGGAAGGAATTATTCAACTGTTTAACTCCAAAGCTGCTCATCATCTACTATTATTATCAGTTGAAACAAAAACAAATTTATTAGCTAAGAATCTTTCAAAAGGAGTAGAGGAAGAATTCCTTCTGTTGGACTGAAGGTGTAGAGCAGTTTTCACAACTTTCCCAGCCTGATTTAAATAATTGGTCGGTGGCCTTTCTGAGCAATGGAAACAGAATGTACACAATACCCTGGGATTCCTTTTACCTGGTGTAAAACAAATTTAAATACTGGGCCTTCTGAGAATACTGTTTTATGCCTGTTTTAAACATAATAGATGAGACAAAAATAATGAAAATATGCACAAAAACACATTTTCTATATTATTTTTTTCTGTTGGCAGAAAAAATCTGAAAATATTTAAGAGTGTAATTAAACCGATTTTTATTTGTTCGTTGTTTCTCATGGTAATGCATTAAGGTTTACTAAGGTTGTTAACATAAAAAAGCAGCCTTATGAGTCTATTTGTAAGGCAATATTCATGCACTAGATACACTAAAAAATCTAAACTCAGACTGTTCAATTGTTCATACATTCAAACACACCCAACATGCACATGTTTACAGTTTTTGTTATAGGTGACATTGATATTTGAAATGTTAGTTGTGTGTTTTTATTTTTAAAACATATTTAGTCTTCTTTTCCTAATCTGTACAGAAGAAAATATGTGATTTCTATTAAAAAAAGAAACATTTAAAAGTCTTATGAAAAATAACTGTCAGAAAGTTGGAATGCTTGAAACCCAATTTGTTTGATTAATGTTTTTCAAATATTGTCTCAACTTCTAAATAAAATGTATCGTTAGGTTTTGCAGAGATGTTATTACAATAACCAAAAGATGCAAATTATTTTCCATGCTATTTGCTTTTTTACAAAGAATGTGTAAAACATATTAAGCATCATATTTACTGAATACAAGAGTTTTTTGTGGAAATCTTGTGGGTATTATGGGATTGATAAATAATGAAGCTTCAAGGTAAAACTTTCCTATCTGATAAACTGTTATTATATATAAGGTTTGCACAATTTTCAGATTAATATCCCTTTTTTAATTGAAGCATTTATGTCTATAATTCTGTTTATATGTCACACAAAACAATAAAATTACCAAACCAAAACTCTGCTCTCTGTCATTTTGACTGCTGTTTCATGAATATGCTGTCAGCCAGCCAGTTTGTCATAAGTATGTCTATTGGACAAATGAGCCCATGAACACTTCTGTCTGTATGAAGGCCATCTATCCTGCTGGAGGCATGGCACAGCACAAAAACACACTAGGAGAGATGGTCCCCCATTAATCTATGTTGACTGGCTGGAAATTGCATCTTTGTAATGAGTATTAGGTGTGCATCTACATGAATTAAGGCTGAATGAGCCTCTGATTGATTACCTTGTCTGCCAAATGACGCTCCTTCCTGTGATCATTATTGTTTAAAAGTGACTAAATCATATCGGGATGATTGAATGTCTTTGTGAAGAGAGGAACAGAGATAAAGTCAAGGCACAAAGTTGGAGAATTGTGTCTGTCTCCAAGTTTCAGTTTATGTACTGCAGTTTTGGTTAATTTGTAGAAGCTGAGGTTGGGGATGTTTGGCTAGAACAGGAACTGAAGTAGAGTAAATGTCAACACAAACACAGGGCAACTGCAAAGAAATTTGGTTTATAGTTTTAAAAGTCTACATAAGTATCCGGAATGCAAATAAAAGGAAATAAATACGACAATTATTAAACTTGTGACACAGTTATTTGAATAGTATCTAGTTTGTTTATTTACAACAGTGGGGAAAATAAAATGTTGATGCTTTCCTTTCTTTTTTGTATCTGGAGTCATCCACTCATGAGAACAAGATGTCAACGGCAAGTTAAAAAATTGGTGATAAACTGCTTTCAACTGTGGGGAACTAAAGTATGTGCCTCTGAGATGAGACATTCAGTTTGGTTTCCCACTTACAGTGCCTTGCCAAAGTATTCACATCTCTTTTTCACAATTTGCCATGTTACAACCAAGAACAAAATTGAATTTTATGTGACTAAGCCAACACAAAGAAGAGGATTCGTGAGAAGTGGAAGAAAAAAGAAAGTTGGCTTTAAAAGTAAAAAATGTGTTGCATGGTTATGTGTTTTCAGAAGTATAAATAATGATTACTGGTGGTTCCTAGTGTCTCTAGAAGCAGAATGGGAGGCAAATCCTTTAGTTATCAGGCTCCTTTCCAGTGGAACCAGCTTCTGCTACTACTACTTTTAAGGCTAGGCTTAAAACTTTCCTTTTAAGAGCTTACAGTTAGAGTGGCTTAGGTTATCCTGAGCTATCTCTGTAGTTATGCTGCTATAGGCTTAGGCTGCTGGAGGACATAATGACCACTTTCACTCTCTCTGCTAAATTCTCATTCTACTCTTCAATTTTGCATTATTTGCTGTTATTTCAGCTCTTAACTTTATGTCCTCTCTTTTTTCTCTTCCCATAAGCTACACCTGGCCTGACTTTGTGTCTACTTGTGACACCTTGCTGGAAGGGGGCATCTTCCAAGCTTCTGCTGCCAACAACTTAATGCTCTCCTTCTACTGATGATGTACTCAGTCCTGTCTTTCAGTGTTAAACCCTACTTTTCTCCTTGACGTAACTACTAATGGTGTTTTTACTGTAACCAACTGTATGTGCTCTCTTTCATACTCTAAACTTGAAAACTGGCTCAGAGTTTATCTGTTTATTTCTTCCTAGGCGAAGCCACTAAAATAGCTATATTCATTAACATTTCACTTTTCCTTCCCATTGAAAGTACTCCTGGATCACTGCTTCTGTGTTCTTTTTCTGTCTCTGCTCTCTTCTCTCAACCCCCCAGTCGGTCATGGCAGTCTGGCAGAACCAGCTGGAGGTTTCTTCCTGTTAAAAGGGAGTTTTCTTCTCCACTGTTGCTACATGCATGCTCAGTATGAGGGATTGCTGCAAAGCCAACGCTAGTGAGTGTACACTGTCACTATATGCTCATCCAGGACTCGACGCAATCTGCTGGGTTTCCCTAGATAAAAAAACCTTTTAACCAATTTGAATAAATAACTGAATCTGACTGCACTGTTCGATAGTTAGGATTAACTGGAATGTATGTACCCGACTTGAAATCTGTATGATTAGATTGAATTGACTTTGTGAAGTGCCTTCAGATGACATGTGCTGTGAATTGGAGCTATATAAATACAACTGAATTGAATTTGAATTTTTATCAATTTACAAAATGCTAAGTGAGCGAACCCAAACATACAGCCAGTCATTAAGAACTATCTTCAGGGTAAAGAAGAACAAGAATTACTGGAAGTGATGGTCTGGCCCCCACAGAGTCCTGATCTCAACATCATCCAGTGTGTCTGGCATTACATGAAGCAACTGAAGGATGTGTGAAAGGCTACATCCACAGAAGATCTGTGGTTAGTTCTCCAAGATATTTACAACAACCTACCAGCCGAGTTCCGTCAAAAACTGTGTGCAAGTGTACCTAGAAGAATTGATGCTGTTTTGAAGGCAAAGGGTGGTCACACCAAATATCGATTTGATTTAGATTTCTCTTTTGTTCATTCATTCCATTTTGTTGATGAAAATAAATGATTAGCACTTACATTTTTGAAAGCATTCTTTGTTTACAGCATTTGTTCACACCTGTCTAAAACATTTGCACAGTACTGTATATATGTTTTTTTTTTTTTACTCAAAAGTGTTTGTACATATTTTGGTTCTTGTTTTGGACTGATGTTTGGCCTACAATTTGAACAATGGAAACAAAGTGTTTCCTTGTTTGTACTCACAAACTTGGCAATTAAAGTTGATTCTGATTTCCTCTAGACAGCATTTTATATGTGGGCAAAGTATTCCAGTTTTGTTCTCATTTAACCAAGACACAGTCGTATACATGTTTGCTGTGTCCTTTACATGACTTGTGGCAAACTGAGAACAGGATTGCTGATGTCTTTCTTTCTCTTCTTATCTCCATTCCACAAAGTCACAGATGTGTGGAGTGCACAGCTAACAATTATCCTGTCAACCATTTTTTACCTGAGCTGTAACACTCTGCAGCCCTTTTAGAGTTACCCTGGGCCTCTAGGCTGCCTCTCTGATTTATGCTCTCTTTGCCCACCATGCCATGCATTGATTGGTTTGGAGTTCCAATTTTGGGTGATTGTGCTCTGTGAGATGTTCAAAACTAGGGATTTAGTTTTATAACCTAAACCTGCTTTACAGTATTGCTAATTTTGTTCCCAAGTTGTCTGCTCTGTTTGTTTGCTCATTAATCTTTGCCAACAAACCTCTGAGGGCCTCCTAGAACAGCTATATTTATTATGAAAATATATATTACATACAGATGGATTCTGTACACTAAGTGGGTGGCCAAAGGTAGTTGGTTGCACAGGATTGTGTTTAAGGAGATCAAATTAAAGGACCTAAACACAAATGCGTCCCACACTCTCCGCATGTTTATCTGTAAAAGAAAAAATGAAAATCATGTCTCATTCTCATGTTCAATCTAGGCATTTTTGTAAATAACCGAACAAAACAAACTTGAATGTGGGTTAAAGGTAAAAAAAAAATAGCAGTCTCCTAAACCCCCATAACCCCCTTGCTCTATTCAAACTAATTATGAGATTAATAGTTTCAGATAAACCTATCTGTATGTATATAAAATGTAGACACTAAGAGTGCTACATACTGCATTAAAAGATACTAACAGCTAATACCAGAAAAAAATGTATCTTTAGAAAAATTATATCTAAAGTGTTGTGATTACGAATAGGAATATATTATTTACTATTTATGTTGTTATGAATCTGAAAATATTATTTAATATTTAATATTAATATTTTATCAAATAATATTTCCGGTGTGTTAAGGGTTATCCTGTGAGTACCAGCCCAGTAAGGCGATGGTATTACGACAAAATATAAAGGTGTGAGCCAAGCTCTGACGTTATTGAACAGCAAAACTCTGCACACATCAGTGACATCTGATGTTAGAACTCTGATGTCTCTGGATACAGATGTGCAGCAACTGTCTGGACAGTGAGGTTAATTGAAGTTAAACCAAGTCTCAAGTTATTGCTTACACAGAAGAAACCAGACTGAGTCAGAACATCTAAAATTTGCCTATGTAGCAGAGTTGATTGTTACTAGCACAGAGATATTGGAGTTATTAATTTTGACGAAAGTCTAAAATTGTGAACTCCTGGAGTGTCACGAGTTATAATGTTCTCTTAAATATAATCAGTGACATCTGATGTTAGAACTCTGATGTTTTGTGTCCTATTGTGACCAGTGACAGCTGGTTTTAACCTAATCACTTGGTACGTCAATAATGTGCAGTTGTGGTTTATTCATTTGCATTTATGTACAGTGCAAGCTGTTCATGATAATGTCCACCGGACAGGGACGCCATATGTTAGAATTATAAATCTGACAATATTATTTAATATTTAATATTAATATATTATCAAATAATATTTCGGTCTATTAAGGATTGTCCTGTGAATACCAGCCCAGTAAGGCGATGGTATTAGGACAAAATAGAAAGGTGTGAGATGAGCTCTGACATTATTGAACCGCATAAACTTTGCACATATATGGAATGAATTCACACAATTTCTTAAAATACAAGAATTTATTAACAAAAATAAGTCAACTCAAAGTCAAACATATTTCAATCAACAAACTCTTTACTATGCTAAAACAATCCAACTAAACTACCAAGCAGAATTAAAGAATAACGAAGACTAATAGGCTACGTACAATATAAACAAGTTGATTAAAGATGTTTGGAAATCATGAGCAAAAGAGTGATGCAACATTACCATGCAATGTTTATGTTTGAGAACCAAGGATTATCTTGAAGAATCTGGAAATGAAGTTAAGTTAGTCTTGGAAATAACTTAGGCAATAATCAGCATACCTTTAGACAACCATTCACAATGCAAGATCAGATAAAATATTATTTTAATAAAATAATGTTTTAAATAATGATCTGCTGAATAAAACAAACCTTTTCGATGACTAATTCTCAACGGTGTCTCATTACATGCCTTTATTTATTAAAATAATATTCAAAGAAATATTATTAAGGAAGTGGTGAAATATTCAATGAAATATTTTGGAAAAGAGCCAAATCTTTCTGGGGAAATGGGGCTTAATGATGTTTACTTAATTATCTAGTTTAGTAAAATAATGTTTAAGGAACTATTATTTACTAGATTGAAAACTAGCAACCTTTCTGGGTAAATATTCTTTAGCAGGCAAGCACATGTCCTTACCTGTTAGCAGTTAAAGCTAAAAAAGAAGCTGATAGCTTAGCACCAGAATCAAACACACACCTTTAAAATACCATTAATAAAGGGTTAAAATGCATAGGCATGGACGGTTATATCTTATGGCCAATCTTCTGCATTTAAAATCACCCTTTAAATAAAGTTTGTCTCAACTTAAAAAAAAAAACACAAACACAGAACACACAAACTGAGCACATGTGCTGAGCAGATAATCTGCTAGCACTAAGATGGCTGAGTTTTCAACACAAACATAACCAAACGTCATAAAATGAAAAATATTTAAATTATTTCAGGCTACTTCTCTCTGCCCAAAACACAACCTCTTACGTGAACCGTCCAGAGGAAAAGTTGTCCGGGGCGACGAAGTTCAGGAAAGCATCCACAGTGAAAAAAGGGTTAACTTGTAGCTAACCTCAGTAGCTGTGGGGTGAGGCAGCTCACTCTGTCAGGCGGCCAAACTGTACTACTGCTGTAGCCACGGTGATGCGGTCCCGTTGTCCTTCCTTTGGACCGGGAAAACTCCTCCACTCGGCGCCATAGAGACAGTGTCTCTGCTGGGAACTCTCTGGAACACAGTTTGCTTCTATTGACCTCAGAAAGAAAAGTCAAGCAACGCTTGTACCTTAATTACCCCCGTTCATGAATGAATACCGGATACACAAACAGCAATTCATTCCTACTTAACTTAGTGCATATGATCGCATGATCGTATGACACTCTTGGATCCAGTTTGAAGAATTATGTCTGTTTGCCAGTAAAGAGACATGTCCCTCCGTCCAGTTCCGGTGGGGACCTGCGTGGAAGAGGTCAGTTTGTTGCAAAAGTGGGGTTTTTATTCGGACAGTGACGTCGCGGGAAGTCCGCTGTTATTCCGTTTCTGGCTGTGCTGGAAGTAGGTTAATGCGATATATTTTGAAAGTTTCAGAAAAGTTCTTTCTGGCCCATCATGTTGTACCCACGGTTGTTGTCCCAACAAAATACATTTTCCTGTTTAAATTGCTCTATCTCTCTCTTTCCTGAACCTTCTCCACCCTGCAGCTTCATAAATGTTGTTCTTTCTTAATAAGTAGCTGCTAACTCAGAATATAGCTGATCTTTAAGGGCTGCGGTTACAGACTTTTTGTGATTAAACTTATATTAAGTGTTTAGTGGTTAGTTTGTGAGACAGTATTTTGTATTTTTATTGTATTTCATGCAACTTATCTTTGTACTCATACAATCTTCTTAGAGCTGAGAAACAGAGCACAAATGTATTCTCAAGGCCTTCTCTCTGCTATCAGTAGGTCTGTTGCAATTACATACATGCCTGAGAACAACACTCTTCATAGTACATTCCAATGAGCCCATGTGTGCAAAGGCTGGCCAGCCCACAGTATTAGCATATGGCCAATTAGATTGTGGTGCCTACGTCCAGCTTATTGTATTGGAGCATGCATGCCCAATTAGATAAATATGTATTGTACGCTAATTATGGGGCTCTTTCCTGCGAAAAGAATCCAGCGCTGTACAACTTTATATTGAGTGAAAATACATGAGGGATTGGCTTCTGAAAACTTGAGACTGCTCCAGCTCCTTGCCTTGAGCTGCCAACAAAAGAACCGAGTAACAGAAAAAGTTAACAGACCTAACATGATCTCTTCTGCTTATTAATATGATGCTAATTTTAATGCCTCAAACATAAGTCAAGCATCTATAGTCCAAAGTTCAATTTAATTGAGACATTAGGTATTTAACGGCTTCTGCTGGATTGATTAATGAAAACGGAATATACATTGCTAAAAAAAAATAAAGGGAACACTTAAACGACACAATATAACTCCAAGTAAATTAAACTTCTGTGAAATCAAACTGTCCACTTAGGAAGCAACACTGATTGACAATCAATTTCACATGCTGTTGTGCAAATGGAATAGACAACAGGGGGAAATCTTTGGTGATTAGCAAGACACACTCAATAAAGGAGTGGTTCTGCAGGTGGGGACCACAGACCACTTCTCAGTACCTATGCTTTCTGGCTGATGTTTTGGTCACTTTCGAATGTTGGTGGTGCTTTCACACTCGTGGTAGCATGAGACGGACTCTACAACCCACACAAGTGGCTCAGGTAGTGCAGCTCATCCAGGATGGCACATCAATGCGAGCTGTGGCAAGAAGGTTTACTGTGTGTCCAGAGCCTGGAGGCGCTACCAGGAGACAGACCAGTACACCAGGAGCAGGACTGCTACCTCCGCCTTTGTGCAAGGAGGGATAGGAGGAGCACTGCCAGAGCCCTGCAAAATGACCTCCAGCAGGCCACAAATGTGCATGTGTCTGCACAAACGGTTAGAAACCAAATCCATGAGGATGGTATGAGGGCCCGTCGTCCACAAATGGGGGTTGTGCTCACAGCAGGACGATTGGCATTTGCCAGAGAACACCAGGATTGGCTAATTCGCCACTGGTGCCCCGTGCTCTTCACAGATGAAAGTAAGTTCACACTGAGCACATGTGACAGACGTGACAGAGTCTGGAGAAACCGTGGAGAGCAATCTGTTGCCTGCAACATCCTTTACCATGACCGGTTTGGCAGTGGATCAGTAATGGTGTGGGGTGGCATTTCTTTGGAGGGCCACATGGCTCGCCAGAGGTAGCCTGACTACCATTAGGTACCGAGATGAGATCCTCAGACCCCTTGTGAGACCATATGCTGGTCCGGTTGGCCCTGCGTTCCTCCTTATGCAGGACAATGCTAGACCTCATGTGGCTGGAGTGTGTCAGCAGTTCCTGCAAGATGAAGACATTGAAGCTATGGACTGGCTTGCCCATTCCCCAGACCTGAATCCAATTGAACACATCTGGGACATCATGTCTTGCTCCATCCACCAACGTCACGTTGCACCACAGACTGTCCAGGAGTTGGCGGAAGCTTTAGTCCAGGTCTGGGAGGAGATCCCTCAAGAGACCATCTGCCGTCTCATCAGGAGCATGCCCAGGCGTTGTAGGGAGGTCATACAGGCACGTGGAGGCCACACACAATACTGAGCCTCATTTTGACTTGTCTTGAGGACATTACATCAAAGTTGGATCAGCCTGTAGTGTGTTTTTCCACTTTAATTTTGTGAGTGACTCCAAATCCAGGCCTCCATTGGTTAATAAATTTGATTTCCATTGATTATTTTTGTGTGATTTTGTTGTCAGCACATTCAACTTTGTACAGAACAAAGTATTCAATGAGAATATTTCATTCATTCAGATCTAGGATGTGTTATTTCAGCTTTCCCCTTATTTTTTTTGCACACTCAATAATTTCTTGTTTATACTGCAAAAATGCGTACTTTGTTTCATAGTAAAGTAGCTGACTACTCAGGCTGTAAGATGTTCATTGTGGTCATCAGAGAGACAGCCTAGGGATTGAAGATGCCTCTGTGGTGGTTGGTTTTTGCAATTGGTGCACGGTAGTGGCGACCTTAAGGGACATGTCTAAACAGTACAAGTGCAGGATGTGTGGGGTCTGCAGAGATGTTAGTGGCCCATTCCCTGACCATGGATCTTTAGAAGTCCTGGATGGAGGGAAGGGCAGCTCTTATGATCTTCTCTGCAAACCTAATTGTTACAGTTGGGCCCTGTCCAGTCTATGTGCTATGTTGCTATGCTGGTGGTTGTGAGAGTGTGTGTGACTATGTGGTTGTGAGAGTGTGTGTTTGTGGGTCCTTGATAATGTTGTGGGTATTTTTGTGTGATTTTTCATTCATTCAGATCTAGGATGTGTTATTTGAGTGTTCCCTTTATTTTTTTGAGCAGTGTATTTTGCACCAAAGCAAAAACGCAGGTGCAAGAAAGTGAACCATTAAAAATTAATTAAAGTATTTTTTTAGATGATACCTGAAATGTTTAAAAGACTGTCACTTGTTTTGATAAATGATAAAGCAATATATGCACTTTATGGGTAAGGTGCAGGAAACAGTCCTGATTTAAAGGAGCCTACATTTTCTGCACTCCTCAGGTACATCCCATCTCAAGTGCACAGTGCCTCTTAATCATTGACACATGGAGACAGGCACCAGCTGGGAGGATTAGGTGCATAGTAAGGTATTAGTTGTATTATTATTAGTAGCAATATACAATAATTGTTATAATTGGGCCCTGCCATAGCAATGAATAGACACCTATTATTATTCACCTCTAAACTGGACTTAATTATTCTTCCTCCTTCGTTAATGTAACCCAAACCATAGGGTGCACTTACATATATATCACATTGGCTTGGTCTCAAGATGTGTGCTATTACTTTTTTGTTGTTTTGAGTTACCATGACAACGTAATTAGCCAAAAGCCACAACCAAAGGTCCCATGTAAATGAATGAGGTGGTTGAGGATGTAATCATCAAAATGTGCTATTTTGAGGCTTCACTGTGTCATCATACTTTATCCTAGAAACCCAGTTTAACTTTCTGATTATAGAGGAATCTGTGATCTTTTCAGAATGAAGACGATTTTCGGTTATACCCATCCTGAACACCAGGAGTCAAACATGTTCAGTGACAGTTCAATCTTTAACTGTAAACAGCAGTACTCTTTGACTTTTCAAAGTAAAGCTTACTGATATTTTCAAAAAAAAAGCATCAACATTCCATAGTTACTATTTGCATTTGAAGTCTATATAGGAGTATTTTGTGATTTTAGCAAAGGTGGTACACTTAGGAAGCAATCTTACACTTTAATCAATGCAATTGGTGAAACAAGACCAGGTCTAGGAGGATGTCCTCTCCTTCTAAAATCAACCCTGAAAGCTTTGTTATTCCGATTCAGAGACACAGGTGGTTTGATATATGCTGTGTATTAACAGACAGCTAAATCAGATTAACAAAGACACTGATGATTATATACGGGTGACCTCTGACCCACACAAGATAGTATAACAGACACGAAGATTTTCACAAAAAGCCTACATGACAATACCAATTGATTTTCATGGAACTGACGCAATAAACACACAAAGTTACTGTTCTTTTACCCTCTCCAAGGTTTTACACTCAAACCTGATGCAAGTTGAGACTAACTCAGCCACATAACCTTTGGCTTTGGTTCCAGAGGCATGCAACAGGCAGCAGGCTTCATCAAACACAATGCAAGCTGGTTTGCTTGTGGTTCAAAACACACAAACCTTTTAAAGTTAAGGTTCTAAGTATTTTAAATCTCTTACCTGACAATGATTCTCTCTTGTGTAAGCATTCATGTCTGGCAAGGCCACCATTCTTCCATTGCCTGTGGTAACCTGCAACCAGGAATGCCCAATAACCACATTTCAAGATGTTTACTTTTTTGCCAAAAGCTTCAAAGAGGCCAATAGGAAAATAAGGCAAATAAGGGAAATACTCACATACCTGTAAAAAATGAAAAATAACATATGATTTTAACATTTCTTTTTTTTTTTTAAATAAACATCTAAAAAGTGTGCCTTGTGTTTTATATTCAGGTGCAATTACAGCTGGAAGTCTTTTGAGGTTTGTCCCTACCATCTTTGAAAATCAACAGACAGAAATTATGGCTCATTTTGTCTTTTCAAATAATTCAAACTCATTCACATTGGTCAGTTTTCCTCCACACCGGTATTTTACATCACCACCAAAAAGCTTAATTTCAGTGTAATCGGACCAGAGCACCATCTTTGCTGTTTACCCTACATGGCTTTTGGCAAACTGTATATAAAATGTCTTATAGCTTTCTTTCTTAAATGGCTTTCTTCATGCCAGTCTTCCATAAAAGCCAAATATATTCTAGCAAACAACTAATAGTTGTCCTGTACCCAGATTATCCCACTTGAGTTGCGGATCTCTGCAGCACCTCCAGAATTACCATGGGGCTCTTGGCTGTAAGATAACCAAAAGTGAAACAATTTAGGGCTATAAATAATTTTACAAGGCACTGTTGATTCAGGTGCAACAATTGCCATATTCCAAGTTCTATGTGGTATTGATAAATCATTAAGTAATACCCTCACAATGTAAATCGATGAGCTTTAATAAATGCGGATGCTAGAAAAATTTACAATTTACATACCAGACCTTTATATAGTCATACTGTTAGTGGTTTAGCCTACAGAAACCAGGTATTTTACCTTTACCCGTGCCTAATTGTGGCATAGGTCTTAGTCATCATAAAACCCATTCATAACTCTCAAAAAAAAGAAAAACCCACCCCATCATTAAAAATTGTTTCTGTCTACAATTATGCACAAGGCAGCTTAGCACACTTGATATCTCCATACACAATGGTTATCAAGAGCTTACGGCATTTAACGTTCAGCATAAATTGATCAGCTAACAATCACAAACACGCCAGTTGTATACATTCATGTTGTTTTAACTCAAACTCTTAGTTCAATCAGTTACAGTTGTCTATTATATTTTCCATTTCAGAAGCTAAATGTTTGTTTTCAGTTTCCTCCAATCTACCAGATAAGACTCAAATGGGTACATGCAGAAAAAGTACAACAAAAATCACTTTAAAAGCTTATATCATTTAGTCAGCTCTAATCAACATTTTAAAACATTTTTTTATGTAATATTATTTTTTAAATGTTTGTAATAATAACACCCTCTATTCTACTCTAACAAAGTATAAATTATAAAGAGCAGAGTGGAATGCTTGGGAGTTTATATGCGTGTATGTGATCTCAGTCAGTCAGTCATTTTCTACCGCTTATTCCATAGTGGGTCACAGGGGAGCTGGTGCCTATCTCTAGCAGTCTATAGACAAGAGGAGGGGTACACCCTGGACAGGTCGCCAGTCCATCGCAGGGCAACACACAAACAACCATGCACACACTCATTCATACACCTAAGGGCAATTTAGAGAGACCAATTAACCTAACAGGCATGTCTTTGCACTGTGGGAGGAAGCCGGAGTACCCGGTGAGAACCCACGCATGCACGGGGAGAACATGCAAACTCCATGCAGAAAGACCCCTGGCCGGGAATCGAACCCAGGACCTTCTTGCTGCAAGGCAACAGTGCTACCAACTGCGCCACCGTGCAGGCGTGTATGTGATCTATGTAGACTATTTTGTGTTTTCCTAATATTCCTCAGGCACAACCTGACACATACCAGAGAACTCTTTGCCTCAAGAAAACAGGCAGAGCCCGTCACCTCGTGCCTCGACATATTTACCGTACCTGGACACACTAATGTTCTTTTGTAATGTCTCTCTGGTAATTATACTGTCAGGCACCCTGTTGGGGAAATTATACTAAAAACACCCTCTTTAGCAACATCAAGATGAACACTCCCAGAAGCCCACCATCATTTTTTCCATGCAAACACCTTATCATAATTAAATTTCTGCATGCTGCACCACATTGCAGTATCATAAATGCACTTCAATGGGGCTGCACCAAAACCAAGTTATTCTTAGTTATTTTGACTTATGTTGTCCTAGCTTGCTGTATTTATACTGGACAGAAGCTCTTGGATGTTCTAATTTTCAGTTCTGCCTGGCTTTTGGCTGCACACCACTTTAAATGAACAAAGCCTGTTTTCCATTCTACTAAAGGCATTCAAAAAATCTGAATGTCAGTACTGTATTTGCTTAATTAGTTCTAAATCAACATATTATTGCCATATTGCAGAATAAAATTGAGAGCCTGCTAGGCTAGCTGAAATCTCTATGGAGATGTTAGCTAAATGCTGTAGACCAAGCATTTTGGCTTAAGGACATAACAAAAAATATGGTGGAGAGTTTTACTCCTCTCACTCAAAGGCAAATGCTGTTCAGCATATCAAACCTACAACAAAATTATATGAGTTCTGAGCCCTGCACTGTCTGGCAATTTGCTGTCTTTAAATTATTCAGGGGCAAGGCTTTTTTATGTCAGCAACAGTGTGTTTTCCAGTGACAAAGCTAGCCTCACCTAATAGTTTCACTGTGTCTGCCGTTTTATGACTGACATAGCAATAAGCTGATTGTCCAGATATTTATGCCATCTGCAGCTAGGAGAGATAATTAAAGTATATAAATTAATCAAGTGCAATTAATTAAAGGCTTTATGTTCACAGCAGTACATCTTTGCATGTATAATTTATATTTATTGATTTGTTTGGTTTCATTAGCCCATAAGATAACAGTGCAGATGCATTAGAGAGGAAAAGGCACAATTAGCATGCGGTAAGGGTTGCTGGTAATTGATACATCAGCGAGCACTCCCTGCAGATATAAAACTGTGTAAACTGTCATAAGCAGTTACGATCGATGACTGATATTTCACGCCATATCTCCTGCTTGATTAATGATGTTTTTGAAAGCGGCCCCCACTTAATGGGACCCTGATAGGCGTTCAGAATTTACTGTTTAATCAGGGAAAAAAATTTATTGCGGTGCAGAACCTAGGTTGTTGCTGGCGGAAATGTATGATTGGTCTCCGTAAGTGCTATGTTGATGTTATTTGCTCCCGTCAGCAGCCAATATGGCTGAGCATTTAGAGCTTTGTGCTTCCCAGTTGATTTTTCATTGACTGTGCTGCCATCGTTCATCACTGGCTGGTTTCTCTGGCGAGCTGTGTAGTCGAGGTGTACTCTGCTTTTCTGGCATTCCATAAAATGCTAATGGTTTGGAAAATGTACTCAAAGATAAAGACATATACATATTATACTGCATCATGTAACTGAGAAGTATTTTAGAAGTTTGTGATTTCATTTATTAATCTATTTACCTGTTATTTGTTGTTGGTTTGATGTTTCCATGTAAATGTTTGCAATACAAAGTCAGTTGTATAAGTGTTATGTGCTATGTAAGTTTAAATAAATACATATATTTGTAAAAAAAAAATTATTTAAATAAATTTATTTAGATTGATCAGGTTTGGAAATAAATGTGTGAAGACAAAAAAGAAAACAAAACAATAAAAAACCAAACATCAGCCTGATCATAAGAAAACAATGCATGTTTCCAAATGCAAATAAACAACTGGTGTAAAAAAACCAACATCTACATGGTTTATCAATGTTTTTGTATCTGGAAAGATAATATGGGGATGTCTTTTTTGAGACAATCAAAGGAGAACTTTATGCCTAGCTTTGTAAATGATGCTCCAGCATCTGCATTTGACACTGTACCAAACACAATTTGCTCACCTGGTAAGCCAGACTGCTCTTGATTTTTTTGGACATTGAAAAATGCTATGACCTGCAGCTCTGACACACCATATACAACACACGTATGTACCACTGCTACAAACAGGGGTTGGACACTGAAACTGAAACACCTGGTTTTAGACCACAATAATTGTTGGGACCCACAGCCATGGATTTCAACATTAAACTCCGGTACGAACTCTTCTTGAACTTTTCAAAATAAAGTGCATTAACCTTCTTCCGGCACAACCAGGAAACGGGATACCTGCGGACTTCCTGTGATGGCACTACCCAAATAAAAGCACAGCTGTTGCTACATCCGCCCTCTTCTACACGGCCTTCGAAAGAGACCGGACAGGGGAGACAATCGCGCTGATGTCTCTTTGCTGGCAAACAGACATAAACTCTTCAACTGGATCCAAGGAAGCCATACGATCATCGATCATATGCAAAGATAAGTACGAATGAAATACTGTCTGTGTATCCGGTATTTTCATTCTTGAACGGGGAAATTAAGGTGTAAGAGTTGCTTACATTTTCTCTCCGAGGCCTGCCGAAACTGTGTCGCAGAGAAATCCCCAGTAGAGAAGCTGTTTCTACAAGCCGAGTCTGAAGGAAGGACAACGGGCTGCACCGTGTTTCCGGCAATGAACAGCTGGTCAGCGGACAGGACGGGCCGCCCAGTTACAGCTTCGGAGCTAACCCTTTGTTCACTGTGGATATCTTCTTCAAACTTCATCGTCTTTTGGACAACATTCCTTACCACAGTTCACAATGTTAGGTTTGGGCAGAATAACAGTTAGGATGAAATGATCTGAGCGTTTACATTTATGAAGTTTGGTTTTGTTTGTGTGAAACTCGGCTATCTTAGTGCTAGCAGGCTATCTGCAGCACATGTGCCGGGTTGTGTTTTTTGTATGTTTTTAAAGTTAAGACAAACTTTATTTAAAGGGTGATTTTAAACAGAACATTGCTCATAACGCACCGTCCGCGCTTATGCATTTTAACCCTTTTATTACCCCTGGTATTTTAAAGGTATGTGTTAATTCTGGTGCTAAGCTATTAGTTTCTTTTGTTAGCTCAACTGCTAACCAGTAAAAACACGTGCTTGCTACTAAAGAGTATTTAACAGAAAGGTTGTTAGTTTTCAAGCTAGTGAATAATAGTCCCTAAACATCATTTACTAGATTTGATAACTAAGTAAACACCATTAAGCTCCATTTCTCCAGAAAGATTTGGGTCTTTCCAAAATACTCCCTTAATATTTCTTCAAATATTATTTCAATAAATAAAGGCAGCTAATTAGACACAGTTGAGAAATGGTCATCCAGAAGGTTGGTTTTATTCAGCAGATCATTATTTAAAACATTATTTTATTAAAATAATATTTTATCTGATCTTGCATTGTGAATGGTTGTCTAAACGTTTGCTGATTATTGCCTAAGTTATTTCCAAGACTGACTTAACTTCATTTCCAGATTCTTCAAGATAATCCTTGGTTCTGAGACATAAACATTGTATGGTAATGTTGCATCACTCTATTGGTCATAATTTCCAATCATCTTCAATCAACTTGTTTATATTGTACATAGCCTATTAGTCTTCCCTATTCTTTAATTCTGCTTGGTAGTTTAGTTGGATTGTTTTAGCACAGTAAAGAGTTTGTTGATTGAAATATGTTTGACTCTGAGTTGACTTATTTTTGTTAATAAATTCTTGTATTTTAAGAAATTGTGTGAATTCATTCCATATATGTGCACAGTTTATGCTATTCAATAATGTCAGAGCTCATCTCACACCTTTCTATTTTGTCCTAATACCATCGCCTTACTGGGCTGGTATTCACAGGACAACCCTTAATAGACCGAAATATTATTTGATAATATATTAATATTAAATATTAAATAATATTGTCAGATTTATAATTCTAACATATGGCGTCCCTGTCTGGTGGACATTATCATGAACAGCTTGCACTGTACATAAATGCAAATGAATAAACCACAACTGCACATTATTGATGTACCAAGTGATTAGGTTAAAACCAGCTGTCACTGGTCACAATAGGACTCAAAACATCAGAGTTCGAACATCAGATGTCACTGATTATATTTAAGAGAACATTATAACTCGTGACACTCCAGGAGTTCACAATTTTAGACTTTCGTCAAAATTAATAACTCCAATATCTCTGTGCTAGTAACAATCAACTCTGCTACATAGGCAAATTTTAGATGTTCTGACTCAGTCTGGTTTCTTCTGTGTAAGCAATAACTTGAGACTTGGTTTAACTTCAATTAACCTCACTGTCCAGGCAGTTGCTGCACATCTGTATCCAGAGGCTGTGTTTTGTGTACGACCACAATTTGAAACTGAATTAACATTGCAGTTAATTTTAGTATCTGACCTGATTTTTGATGCATGCATCCATTCAGGAACTTTAGTTTGTTTTATGGTTTGAAAGAACAGGATTTTTGCCAGATTAAATCCCAAATTTAATCTCATCCACCATGCCTGCCATAAAGGGGGGTGAATCAAAAGTCAAATTGCAATTAATACACTTAGGAGGTATAGCAATTTTCTTTTTCCTTTGCATTTTAAACAAAGTTCCCTTAAAGGTTAAGAGTAGTGTCTAATCACTAATTCCTCCCAAGAAAGGTGAAAAATTAACTCTAAAATCATAAAATATCCTTAGGGAAAGGAGTAGCATTGTAACACTTGGAGCATTATGTTGTCATAAGTCACAAGTTGAATGATCAACTGGTGCACCCATTTTACAATCAAATGTTTCCAATATATGTATAGTCAGATATACATATATAGCTGGACATTGTTGTTTTGTAGTGTCTGCCGGAATGATGGAATTAAACTCCATTATGAATTCAGCAGATGTGGAGATGCAGAAAGTGGTGGTTGCTGATCTCATCCGTTTGTCTCCAGATGAGCGGGATGCTTTAAATCAGTTTGACCTTGCCACATGTGGTAAACGGATTCAAGAATTACTTGACCTGATTGAAAATCCGACTAGAAAGATTCTGATTTCAGATGTTGTTGGTAGGCTTACCTTGTTGTATCAGCAGAAATCACAACTGGAAGCTAAAATATATTTTCAGTTACAGACTGACCATCATATGGCTCTTCAAAGGGGAATGCTGCATAGCTTGAGCTCTCAAAAGCTGAGGTGCTATGAATCGGAAAAAGGCGGACCCAAGATTCAGCCAGACACAGTACTAAAAATTTAAAAGGTTTATTCAGCCACAGGAAAACGTCACACAGGTAACACTCCTCACACCTTCCAGGAATCACTGAGGCAGAAAGAGGGATTAGTGACTTGTAGTCTCTCCAGATTTTGCAGGGATCAGAAAAGTCACTAACCTGCTTTTGTCTTGAGTGGAACTTGAAACCCAGAAGGGAAACCTCAGTGGGCGGCAGGCGGTGATCTCCACAGCACAGGTAAGAAGTGACTCCAGGCTGAATAATCCAAGGGCTAGGCTGGCTCAATAATCCAAGGACAGAAACAGGGTCAATGATTGGAACAAGAGGCGTCAGGCAAGGGGCAGGTAGAGGCATAAACCAGATGCAGGAAACAAGGTCGACAACCAAAATCCAAATAGTCCGACAGGGAGCAGGCAGAGGCATAAATCCAAAAGGAAAGGCAAGGTCAAGAACAATGATCAGACAGGAAGGAACGCTGGATATCTACTCACATGATGGCTTTCAAAAATCTGGCACCGTCTTCTTGTCAGAGTCAGTATATATCAGGGAAGACACAGGTGCTTGGTTTTCCACAGATTGCACTACACTGCAGCAGCCACCAGGTGCATCTAATCTGTTGATTGCAGCCTGGGAGACAGGGTAGAGCAGACGTGCCAGAATCATAACATGAGGAGAGGATGGAGAACGCTGAAGCAAAGTTAGTGGACCTGAAGGCAGATGAGCTCAAGAAAGCTTCATCCCAAAGGGGGGAACAGATCCCCACTGTTCAGGTACCAAATTTCCATTTTCACTCACAGCACTTACTTACTTCCACAGACCTTAACAGAAATGTTGGAAGTCAGATGGTCTCCAGTGGTGTCCTGCCAAATCCCATTGCAGTGAACAACCACCAAGATGACCAAGTGCCGGACTCGGCGTGCACAAGTGGTCCAATTCGGTGGGAGGAGCACCCTTCCAGCGTGATCGGCACCCCTCTCCTTTCTGACTCTGTGTTGACCCCTAGGGGCCAGGAGAGACACACATGGCTCTCAGGTGACTCGATCCAACCTGACAGACCACCACTTGCACGAGACCATTCGTTAGAAAACTCATTTAAATCATGAGAAAACTTGTTTTCTCTCCCAGAGGTTAGATCATGATCTTCCACCATTTCATGAACCTCACCAACGTGACTTCTCAGATGGACGTGGTCCATCTTGGGAGCATGTGGTCCATTTCAAACAGCTTGAATCCCTTGCTAAAGACAGAGACGTTTTTGATCCAGGTAGCCAGGAGTCAAATATTGATGCTTACCTGCCTGAGGTTGAACATTGTCTTCTTGACTTGCGTTTTCCTTCTGACACTGAGAAGCTGAGGCTTATTTGGAAAATAACAGCTAAGAGTGTTCATGTGTTCATAAAAACTCTTCCTCCAGAAATTAGTGACAGTTATTCAGCTCTCTGCCAGGCTCCTAGAGAAGAGTACTATGTTTACAGAGATGAAGCCGCTGCCACTATTAATGCTTTGACAGTTTTGCAAAAACTAAATGAACCTCCCCGAGAATATTTCCACCGTTTGAAGACAGGTCTTGAAGAAGACCACACTTTCAAGTCGTTGTTTCTTCACAACATCCACGTTAGCGTGCAGTATGAAGTGACCATGCATTGCATAACAGAGAATCTCTCCATGCAGGAGACCCATAGATATGCTCAGGTTGTGCGGGAAACATGTGTCCGTTCAGACAGAGCAGGAAAAGGCAAGGTTAGAGAACATTCAAACAGAGAAAAGGCCTAAGAAGAAGCGCAAAGTAAGTCCCCAAGTGATGCAACAGAGCCAGGCGGGTGATAACTGGCACCAGCCAAAAGACAAGCCACCAGTTAAAAGACAAACACCTTTTCACAGTGCAACATCGAACTGTAAGGTTGGTGGTAAAGAGTGGAGCCACTCTAAAGATGTCGTCACAAAGGAGGAGTTTGAGATGATCTGCAGGTGCGTTATAACTAACGGCATTCCTAAAAGACATGGCAAGCCGTTTCAGTCCAGAATCAACCCTGTAAAATCTATCAAACAAGGTATGAAGATGGTAAATAATTTCCAACACCCTATATTCTGTTTAAATCTTTTTCTTTCTTATGGTTTTGAACTTGAGAAATTATTAAGGTTTTACAAGCAGTATTATTATGGTGTGAAAATTATTGCATTACTTTTTGTTTCCTCTTTAAAACATTTTATTAGTGTTGGTCTCTGCCCAAGCCTGCCTCACGCCTGTCCAAACATTAACCTCTGAACCAGAATGAACTGTTGAACTCTGCCTACCTACAGGACCCCAGTGACTCTTTTCACATGGCTGAGGACCGATTGTTAGCCCCAAAGACTGTGGACTTCATCCCATTCTTCGGAACTAAAAGATAAACAGACCGAAATATTATTTGATAAAATATTAATATTAAATATTAAATAATATTGTCAGATTCATAATTCTAACAAATTTATTTTCGAAATCCAATAATTATATGAACTCCAATAATTATTGATGCTCTTGTAACTGTACCATCTGAACTCCACTCTACCAGGGCCTGCAATGAATTTGCTAAATTCTTTGCTGAAAAAACCCAAAAGATCAGAGGGGCAGTCAGCACATCCACATCAACTCCAGTACCAATGTTGTCTCCAACTAGAACTGATTTTGACCACATTTCCCTATTTCACCAAATAAACTGCAAAATCTTAGAATGGTAAATGGACTGAACTTATATAGCACTTTCAAGTCATACAGACCGCTCAAAGCGCTTTACACTAGCACCACATTCACCCAATTGCACTCACTAACACTCACACATTCATACACCGATAGGTAGGCAACTTGAGGTTAAGGGCCTTGCCCAGGGGCACATTGACATATGGCAGGAGGAAGCTGGAATTGAACCCACAACCTTCTGATTGCAAGACAACTACTTTTCCTACTGAGCCACAGTCGCCGAAGACAGCGTACAGCAACTAAGCTCTTCTTCCTGCTGTCTCGATCGTTTACCCATAGCTTTCCTTAAGAAATCTTTGCCTGTAATAACATCTGATTTAACTCAAATAATAAACACGTCCCTTTTGTCAGGTGTTTTCCCCCAGGCCCTAGAAACAGCAATTATCAAATCTCTATTGAAAAAGACCAACTTGGAAAAGCTGCTACTACAGAACTACAGGCCTATATTAAAACCTCCCCTTCATCAGTAAGATTATTGAAAAAGCTGTGTTTCAACAGTTAAACAACTTCCTAAAAACGACCAACCGATTTGATGTCTTCCAGTCAGGCTTCCATGCTCACCACAGTACAGAGACTGGTCTTGTCAAGGTGTTCAGTGACATCCGTATAAATGCAGACTGTGGAAGAACCACAGTGCTGGTATTATTGGACCTTAGTGCAGCATTTGACACTGTTGATCACTTCATTTTATTAGAGCGCCTGGAAAACTGGGTCGGCCTTTCTGGTACAGCACTCAACTGGTTTAAATCCTACTTGAAGGACAGGGACTTTTTTGTGTCAGTAGGTAACTTTACATCAGAGAGCACAAAAATCACATGTGGCGTTCCCCAAGGGTCCATCTTAGGGCCCCTCCTATTCAATATCTACATGCTCCCCCTAACTCAGATTTTAATAAAAAACAATGTAAGTTATCATAACTATGCAGACGACACACAGCTATACGTTACCATGTCACCAGGTGACCATGAACCCATTCAAGCGCTGGGTAAATGCTTTGAAGAAATCGATGCATGGATTGGCCAAATTTTTCTTCAGCTGAATCAAAACAAAACTGAAGTAATAATCTTTGGACCAAAGGAAGAACATTTAAAAGTTAGCACACAGCTTCAGTTAATACAGCTAGAAACCACCAGTCAGGCTCGAAACCTGGGGTAGTGATGGACTCAGACCTGAACTTTCAGAGGCACATAAAGCTAGTAACTAGGTCGGCCTTCTATCACATAAAGAACATCTCCAGGATTAAAGGAGTAATGTCTCAGCAGGACCTTGAAAAACTAATTCATCCGTTCATCTTTAGTGGAATTGATTACTGCAACGGTGTCTTCACAGGTCTGCCTAAAAAGTCGATCAGACAGCTGCAATTGATCCAGAACGCTGCTGCCCGCGTCCTCACTAGAACTAAGAAAGTGGAGCACATCACCCCGGTTCTAAAGTCCCTACACTGGCTCCCCGTAGCTCAGAAAATACTTCTGTTAGTCTATAAATTACTGAATGGCTTAGCACCAAAATACATTATAGACTTGTTGTCAGTGTATCAACCACCCAGACCTCTCAGGTCATCTGGCTCAAATCTACTCTGCATACCCAGAACCAGAACCAAACATGGAGAAGCAGCTTTTAGTTCTTATGCTCCACTAATCTGGAATAAACTGCCAGAAAACTGTAAAAGCGTCGAAACCCTAAGTTGCTTTAAATCAAGATTAAAAACGTATTTGTTTGAGTGGCATGATTAGTTGT
Source organism: Girardinichthys multiradiatus (assembly GCF_021462225.1). Classification (NCBI taxonomy): domain Eukaryota; kingdom Metazoa; phylum Chordata; class Actinopteri; order Cyprinodontiformes; family Goodeidae; genus Girardinichthys; species Girardinichthys multiradiatus. The sequence continues at coordinate 39,454,826 of NC_061797.1, read as the reverse complement.
GTTTTCAGGCCAATTTCCCTTTAATTTTCTTGTCCATCATTCTATTTTCTTTATTTTATTTTACTTTTTTAAATTACCTCTATTGTTTGATTTTATCATTTGATTTGTTTTTCTGTGTCTGTATCTGTGTTTATTTGCTTTGTGATTGTATTGTAATTGTATTTACATCGCTTTGAGTGTCTCGATGCTGAAAAGTGCTACATAAACAAACTTACCTTACCTTACCTGATTAGTATGGTGTAGGGCCTCCTTTTGCGACCAATACAGCGTCAATTCGTCTTGGGAATGACATATACAAGTCCTGCACAGTGGTCAGAGGGATTTTAAGCCATTCTTCTTGCAGGATACTGGCCAGGTCACTACGTGATACTGGTGGAGGAAAACGTTTCCTGACTCGCTCCTCCAAAACACCCCAAAGTGGCTCAATAATATTTAGATCTGGTGATTGTGCAGGCCATGGGAGATGTTTAACTTCGCTTTCATGTTCATCAAACCAATCTTTCACCAGTCTTGCTGTGTGTATTGGTGCATTGTCATCCTGATACATGGCACCGCCTTCAGGATACAATGTTTGAACCATTGGATGCTGTTGGAATTATGATTATTGATTAATTAATATTTATCAAGAATTATAATTGAAGAGATCCACGCGTCCGTGGGTAACTCAGCAAAACAGTCAATTTTCTTCCTTGGTGGCCTCCGTGGCAGGAAGGTAGAAAAATAATGACGGACCGTCACTAGTCAACTGGTACAAAAACAAGAAGGGAAAGTTGCGTATCCTTGAAACTCCGTGGTTTTTTGGTTACGTGTTAACTCATGTCTTCGATTGGCAAAGTGAAATTTCTGGCCTTCTTATTTCAGAAACCTCTCTCGTGAATTTTCCGTTGGCCAACAAAGGAGAATAAATTAAATCCACTAGGGACTCTTCTCCAGAAGTGATGCTTTTCAGCTGGAGACCGGACCAGCAACTGAAGTCAAAGTAGACTGTGCCAACGGAAGTAGCAAATCCTGGAGGAGAGGGAAAAGCTGTGAACAAAGTTGGATATATTGCGCTTTCTGTGAAACAAAATGAACTTGTTTTTAGACTAGCTGTGTAAACCTGAAATATCTGCTTGGTTTATCAAGATTTCGCTTAATTCCACACATGCTCCGAGGTGTTCGGAGACGTCAGCTTCTGCTGCCCTGACAGCGGGCTCACAGCCAGCTCACCTAGCCAGTGCACAGCTGACCGGGAGGGTTGAGGTGCGATGAACCCCGAGAAAACAGCTGACTCCCGGCACGTTGTTTTCAAGCTCCTGCTGGGTTTCCCCAATGGATGGAAGTTAAACACAGATATAATTCAGTCAGATGATATCTAATGTTGATGTTTGGTTCTTTTATTTGTATGCTCTACAAATAAACTGATTTAAATGTTGTTCCTAAAGTTAATATGTTAGTGTTTAAATTGTTACATTTTTGCAAATAGATTTACAAATAGATTTATATATATTTTTTTATCTATGAACACAAAACTTTAACAATTTAAATGGCTGAGTAATGAACAAGATTATAAAACAAGAAAATAAGCAATCAGGGCTGCGTTTGATCGGCTTCACAGCTCTGTGCTTCACGCTATCACTGTTGCTAGGCAACATAAGTTACGTTGAGGTAAAGGCAGGAGAAACGCAGACCGACATAACACCAGCCGCACTATGCTGATCTGGTATGTTTAGCTAATAGCTACAGGTAGCATAAGTGTTGCTGTTTGACCATCATTTGTTTACATGACTTCTTATCATTTGTCATTTGATTTGGTGATGGACATCCACTCAATGCTGCACTGCTCCAGCTCAAAATGCTGTAAAGGAAGTTTAACCTGATGTGAAAAGTAAATTGATGAATCTGTGTTTGATTAATCTGTGGCTATCCTCAAGGACCCGGATGTGTGACACAAAAAACTGAATTTTAGAACTGAAATTGAATTTTAGAACTGAAAGTGAAAGTAAGCAAACTGAATTTTCAAAACAACAAAATATATTTTCAGTTCAAATTAATTCAGTTTCAAATCATTAAATTCAGTTTTCAAACCAATAAATTCAGTTTTAAATCAATGCATTTAATTTCAAATTACACAAATACAGATTCAGTCTGAGAAATTCATATTCAGTTTCTGATGGCACAAGTTTCTTCCCATAGTGTGGTTGTGATGTGAAAAAAAGTGAAAAATTCAATGAGAATTACTACATTTGTGAAACAATGCACCATAGGTGTCTTTATTTCACCTTAGATTACTAATAATTCTGTTTTTTTTAACAAAACCTTTGGCTATCTCTAACTCTGTGAGGCCTGGTTTTGTCATCAGAACTGATACCTCCTGTTTATTGTTTTTGAGGATGTAGTCACTTCATGTTGCGTCATTGATAATTCATGTGGCCATAGCAGTTTAATTAGTCTTAACAGAATGTGGGGTATATGGGCACCACATGTTGTCTGGGAACAGCTCCTGTGCAGAATTTACGAAAAGTGTGTGGAGGAAACCGTGTAAAATTAACTGGGATGCTGTCTGCTCTATGTGCTACACCATGTACTCTTCAGCAAACAATGTTCCAGCAGCTGCTTTCTCCAGGTGGTTGCCAGATCCACATATATTGTTTGCCCCATGTCTAAAACTATTTCCTGCCCTTTTGTCAATGTAAATACCTATAGCAACACCGCCCCCTGATTAAAGCTGCAAATATGTGCTATATCAGAGAGAGAAGTTATTTGGCCTCTGGTGATGAGTTTTAAATCAGGACCTTCACCCGCTGTTATCTGCTGTCTCTTTTCACCCTTTGGTTATTTCCTGAGTTTACATCAGTGGGAAAAAAATATTCTGTTTTTCCTGGATAGGGATTAAGGAATCTTGTATAGTTAAGGCAGCATGTGGAATATGAGAATGAAGGAAACAGTAAATAATGCAAAAGTAAGAAATTGTAAAGTAAACCATTGGCAAAATCTCGGCATTACAGCAATCTCTCGAAATTATTGCTGACCACCTTTTGCATGTTTCCACAGATAATTTGGTGAATTATATTGTGTGATTAGCTCCAAGACCTTGAGGTAGGAAAGCATCTTAACTCCCTCTACTGACTCTATCAATTTGGGATTCTGGCTGGGTGTCTCCAAAACATTTATATTACTTACAATCAGAAGAAACATGTTGATGAAATTATAGATTATTTCAAACTTTAATCGGCCATGGGCATAAATAATTTTGGGCTGAACTGTAGCTTTTGATTGCTGGTCAAAAAGGTCAAATTGGTCTCATATGGGCAGTAAATGATGCAAAATAACAAACTGTAAAATAAACTGTTTGACCTTCTCTGCTTTGCCCATTGTGAAGCAGAGCTGAGATAACAGTTAAATATGTTTGCTTCTCTTATGTGTACCTCTGATCTTGCTGTGAGAGGTGGCAGAGAGGTTGACCCACCTGATAACTGGACCATATTGACATGGCTGGATCTCCACAACCTTAAAGCCATAACAGGCTATCCAATTTCCTTCTGAGTGATCCCCAGAGAATGTGAGGTTCCATTTTTTTCTTACTTGTATATAAGTAAACTGCAGGGCCCGACAGGGAGGTCAAATCAGTCTCTGCTATTTATTACACAGAAATGTGACACTCCATCCTAAATGCTCCCATCCCAAGTGATTTAGCATCTTGTCTGCGCTGTCTGCTGAACGCGCTCACTGCTGTGTGTATTTCTGCATGCCAGCGAGGTGAAGAGCCCTGCATTTTACGACCATTGTGCCAAACTGTCTTCTTTCTTTGACTTGTCTCTTGTAAACAAAGATAGCTTAATATGCTCTTTGGAGACAGTTTTATGTAAAGCTTTTAGCCCTGGTGTATGTATCATATTTACTGTAAGTACACTTCAAACACAAAGGCAGGCTAATGCAACAAGAATGAGTAAAGATTTTAGTGGAGCCTGGGTCAATTCCCGAACACAGCCTCTAAAGATGATCAGTGTCTCAATCCTTGATGCATTTTCAGGTTTTGTCTGTATTAAGATGTTTAAACTGTGCAGGAAACTAGGGCAGCAGGCCCATTTCAGTTGGAATCAGAGCTCTGTTTACTGCGTGACAATGTGATATTGTTTGGCAAATGTTGTCTTAATTGGAAACAGTCTCACCCCACAAAAAGAGGCATGAGACCCCTGGTTTGGTGAGGCATTCTCAATGCTCCCTTTTCCCACCACCCCTCCACTCACCCTCCTTCTCTTTGCCTCTGAAGCAGAAGCACAAACCCCTGAAGCATTTCTGTAATCCTCCAGAAGATCATGCTTTCTCCCTAAATATGGTACCTGTGGACAAACAATGGATTTTTCCATAATAATAAGCCAAAGATTTCATTATGACTGGCTAATGGATGGACAGGTCCAGGTCTTAGAAGACACTCAGAGAAGCTTCCTTTTGATCACCAGCACAGGGTTAATCCATGGTAAGAAATAATGGAGACTTGGAGAGATAGGGGTGTGTGTGTGTGTGTGTGTGTGTGTGGGGGGGGGGCAGTATTGAGCTGGGCTGAATTTACAGCTGAGAGAGCTCAGTAAAAGGATGATTTTTAGAGCCTCTTGCTGCGTATTGAAGGGAAGACTGTCTGACAAGTCATCAATGAGCCCTGGCGCTGTACTAAACTAATGAAAGCTGCATTTGATCTTCTGCGAAGAGGTTCAATACCTCTCCTGCTATTATTTAAGTCCTCGGCTTCTCCCAAACCTGTTTTCAGATCCACAAAATCAGTATTTTGCACAGTGAAGTAAACTGTGTTTGTAAGTATTGGATGGGGAGGAAATATCAAAACTGCTTCTAATGTATCCCTGTTGATTGCACTTGATATACACTTCCTTATTTGTTCAGTGTCTAAGTCTTTCCACTCAACCTAGTTTGGGTAACATTATCATCTTACATCGGTCGCTTCCATTCAAATGTTGCGTACACACAGATAGTTTTTGTTATGCACTTAGCCTTTATCGTATTTCTTTTTACTTTGTTTGGTCATCTTGTGTGGTCTGCTGACTTTGGTTCGCTTCCCCTCTTGAATATGTACCAGTCTACAGCAGTCTACCAGCACTTGAAGCATTTTATGTGTTTTGACCTTGTCTGTGTTCAGCGTTCTAATGAGTCCAGCTCTACCACCCAGATGCCTGAATCTTATCTCCTGTTCACACATTTAACAAAAACTCTAAAATATGTTGCCAGCCATATTATTTTCTCATTGAAGCCAAATCAATATAAAGGCTGACTGTGGAATTTATTTTAATGCCCAAATGTTACAGGCCCACCCCAGCTGCACTTGAGAGGCGAGAGCTGGATGAAAGATTTGGTTTGAGCTCATGCCAAGGAACAGGGCATGCGTCATCTGCTAACATCAATGATGGGTCTGCACCGCAAGCAAAACAACCCATCCTTGCACTTGAACTGCTGTGATTCAAGGTTATGTTAACTGAAACATGTTGAAGCAATAATATAAACACTGTGATAAACCAGCAGTTTGGTAGATTTCAGTAATAACTCTGGCCAGAGGGGGCCTGACTGAAATTTGTGACGACATCAAGTGGTTGTTACTGTTAATGTCCCCCCATTATGCAGCTGTTCAGCTTCACAGTATATTGCAGCAGCTTTAAATGTATTATTTAAGTTTTTTTTTGTTGTTTTTTTTTAAATAAATGACAAATGAATGCTTTAAAATAAATACTTCTTGTTGGTTACATACAGTGCTGTGAAATGTATTTGGCCTTTACAAGTGTATTTGTTTTTGCTTTTTTGTTACACTTAGATGTTTCACATTATCAGTCAAATTATCAAAAATAACCTGAGTTTATGCGAAATGCAATTTTCAAGCAATTGTTTCCTTTGTTAAAGAAAAAAGCTGTAAATACCTCCTTTGTTTATCATATAGAAAAATGTTTTGGAAAATAATAAGTTTAATATCACTAGCCACACCCATCCCTGATAACGGTCTTGAGATGTAGAATAAAACAAACTGTTGAATACAATCCATCTGACAACACAAAGTTGACTGTGAGATTTCAAAAACTAACACATCATGTCCCAATCTAAATAAATTGAACTTCTGACCTAAAAGATCACAAAATTCAACCTTGCATTTGCCAAATCTTAAAGATCCCTGAGAGTTTTTGGAAAATTTCAGCAGACTGAGGAGACCTGTTACATCTGGCATAAAACTAAAAAGGGACATAACACAAACATGGTGGTGGGAGTGTGATATTCTGGGGCTGCTTTGCTGCCTCAGGACATGGAAGACATGCCATAACTGGAAAAATGAACTCTGTTCTCTTGCAAAAAAATCCTGCAAAATGTCTGGTCAGTTTATGATCTTTAAACCCAAGCAGACTTGGGTTATGCCACAGTTTTATCCTTAGACAGCTGAAGTTATTGTTCGAAAACAGATTTTTCGAACTGCACTTTATGTGGCCTTAAGGCTCTCACCTCCTACCTTTTTGAGCAATTTATTAAGACAGAAGTAACATGAAAGGTGTAGCTAAATAATGGTGCTCAAAATGATAATTCCTGGTACAAAGTCTATGACTTTGTTAAATTCATAACAAGGTTTTATGGGAAGCCTAGGTGCTATGCTAGAAAAAAACTGTCAGAAACAGAAACCTTTCAGAGAGGAGTGCTAGAAAGAGGGCAGCAGAGCTAAAATCTAACCAGGAATATAGAAAGAGAGGCATGGGATAGACCTACTAATCCTCTCGAATATATTCCCCCAATTTATTGTGATTACTACTTTTTAATCTGCCTGCTAAGGCTGCTCTAGAATAAAGTGACACTTTCCAATGAATTAAACCTGGAGTTACCAATCGGTCCTCTATTTTCCAGATTTGTTTCTTTTCAGCTTCCCATGTCGGTTTCTCATGGGGGAGTGTATCACAAGCGTGTGGTCTCTCTCTACACTAATGCCTGCCTAATGCTTGGGTCACACCAATGCATTAGATGTTTGCAAGTCACTTCATTGTTAAATGTGTTTAAGATTCAGACCTTTACATTGCCTTGCAAAAATAATCATGCCCGTTAAATGTTTTCACATTTTGTCCACAAACTTATATTCACAAACTTCAGTGTATTTTACTGGGATTTTATGCCATTGGTAAACACTAAGCAATGCCTTATTGTGAAGTGTAGGGAATTATTATATGGTTTTAAATCTTAAAACTCTGTAAGTATACCATGCAGTTGTGTTCAGATCCACTGATTAAATATTTTAACCACATTTTGCTGCAATCACGCTGGCAAGTCTTTTGGGGAGTGTCTCTACTAGCTTTCCATGTCTAAAGACTAAAGGTTTTGCCCATTATTAGCAAAATTCCTCAAGCATAATCAGACTGGATGGAAAATATTCTGTAAACAGCAATTCTCAAGTCCTTCTATGTCTATGTATAGGCTATTTTAACACTTTGATCTAAAACCTTTCATTGTAGCTCTTGCTGTATGTTTAGAGCTGTTGTCCTGCTGGAAAAAGAACTTCCAGGATATTTGTTTGGATTCCTTTTCTTATGAACTCTTGCTAGCTTGTCTGTTCCTGCTGAAGAAAAAAATAAAACCCTCCCCACAGCATATTACTGTTGCACACCAACAAAGTAGGGGTGATGTGCTCAGGGTTATTTGTAGTGTTAGTTTCCCTCCATGCAAAGTTATTTGCATTTAACCTAAATGGTTTCATCTGACCAGAGCAGTTTCCTTTGTCCCAGCAAACTTTCTATCAACAATGGATTTGTTCCTGCATTTTTTCCTCAAAGACCAGATTTGCGGAGTGCATGACAGAGTTTTCGATCTCTGCAGCTCCTGTAGATTTATCAGGGGTGCTTCATGATAAATCTACAGGAATAAAGGCATTTTTAATGTACTCAATATAAACTTGTGTTATTCTAATCTCTGGCCTACCTTTGAGCTTTAATTGAAATTCCCCAAATATTCTTGATTCTTGAGAGCAGTGATCGACGTCGACCCCCTTGCCAGTCAAATGCTCCAATTCAATGCAATGTGTTTTTAGCTGCAGAAAAAGTTAACAGATAGATAACTGACCCTGCTTTTCCTTCCGGGTCAGCTGCGCCCGGTGGCCAAGTGGTTTGAGACCACAGCCGTAATGAAGTCTGTCCCCCTGCGGTTGGGCCCTCTGCTTCCCTTATTTGAGTGGTCCATCCCTGGAAGATGGGATCCTGTGAAGCAGTGATTGTTTCCACAATTAGGTGAGCATAGTGGAGTGGGAGTGCTTGTGGATCTCTTCCACAGATTCTCTCCCTCAACTCAACCTGGCCTGAAAAACAATAGCTAGCTGTCGCCTGTTGGCTGATGTGCCTTTGATCAGCCAAATGAAGGCTCCTGGCATTTCTTATGGAGTGGAGATTGCTTATCGATCTATATCAAAATATTCATGCTAATCCTGGGCAGCGGGAGACTATTTTCAAGCCGGGTTAGCAATAAGAGCTGCCGTCCTGTCTGGAGCAATTCGCTGAGCTGGGAAGTCTAATCAGCACAGGGTCCTGCAGTCAAATGCACTTTGCTGTTTAAATTTGGACCCCTGACATTGATGGAGGAGTCCAGAGAAAGGTGTTGACAAACCAAATTGTTTGTTCCAGCACTATTTTGCTAGAGATCAAGTCCAGAGTAATGCGCAGTGAATTTGTTCATTACTAGCTGAGGTTGGAGAGGAGAGGGCTGAGGTTTCACCATCATACCAACAGAGAAGGGCTGCTGCTTCAGACTCGAAGTGGAGGGCTTGATCATGGTGCTATGTGTGTGCATGTGTTTAGGTTGTGTGTGAATGGTAGATGAGATGTATGATGTGGACAGTTTGGAAGTGGATTGTTTGTGTGTGGTTTGGTTGAAGAGAATGCTGAATCCATTTGGGAATTTAACCTTGCAATATGCACACATGATTCTTTATTTTCCCACTTTCCTGCCATTTCCTTAAATATCACAGTGCAGCAGTGTAAAACTGCAATGCATTTTATTCTGATTTTATGTGATAGCCCAATAAACAAACGACACGTTTGTTATGTTAATGGAAATTAATACATACTTTTCATAATAAATAACCAGTTTTGTGTAGATTTGTAAATTCAGCCTCTCTGAGTCAACTCTTGATAAAACCACCTATTACTTCAATTACTGCTGCAAATTATTTGTGGTATGTCTCTACCAGCTTTGCACATCTAAAGACTGAAAGTTTGCCCACTCTTCTCAACATCAGGTGGACTGGATAGAGCGTATCAACATTTAGATTTGGACTTTGACTGAGCCATTTTAAGACTTCAATTTACTCATCCATTGTTTTGTAGCTCTTGCTGTTTTTCCAAGCATCATCCTCTACTTTTATTTATAAAACTTTTTTGAAAGCCATTCGTCATTTTCCTTCCATATCACAGTTATGCATTACTTCGTGTTTTTCTATCACAGAAAATCCTAATGAGAAGCATTGAAATTTGTGCTTATAACGTGACAATATGTGAAATAGTTCAATTGGTGTAAATACTATTGCAAGATTCTGTATGAAGTTTAAGAAACAACATCTAAACAAATGCATTTTCTTACTAAAAACAAAATAAACAAAAAAAAATCTATCATTAACCTATAAGACTTGAATAGATTGTGTGCAAGGCTTTCTTCATCACAGATAATTTTTTCTTTCTTCCTTTAGTTAAAGCCCCTCCTCCTGTCTAGTGATGCAGGGCATGCTAAATCTGTCCCAGTGCTTTAATACTGTCATGCAACAATTGTGCAAAGAAATCTGTGAAGAAAAGGCATTGCCAGAATGTAGAGATTATCCTCCTAGAGGGTTGAAGGGCTAATGTCTTGCCATATGGCCCAGATTGTAATGTGCCGTGTCCTGTTTCAGGGTCAATCATACATCAAGTATTAGTGTCAGGTGAGGATTAATGCTTAATGTTTCCTCACCTTCAACATACAGTAGTGCAGTGCCCTCTTACTGGCATGATGGATTTCCTATTAGCCAGAGTTTTGCTGAGGGAATAGAAGAACAGTAAAATCTAAATAAGTTATATTCATTGTTAATAGCTGTCATGCACATTTTTGGAAAAAACAAAACAATAATCTCTTTTTTGTGTTTTGCTGCTTGTTTGGAAACATATGTCTGCTGGCTGTTGCTGCACAAAATACTGATTAGTAAGATTATTGCTATTGTTGGCTGAGGCAGAGTCGTGCGTTTTTACAGAGCATGATTTACGCCACACTTATAGCTTGCGAGCGCTATAGCCAGAGTGGTTTCTCTGTGCATAATAAAGATTTATTTTTCTCACTTTCTGTGCTGATATTTAGCTCATATTGGTCCTTATCATTCATCCAATAGAATGTGCTCACAAAGTGGAGTGGATGTAAAATGGGACTGCACAATCTTATATTATTTGATTATTGCTGCAGTTAAAAGGATCTAAGCTTCGTTTTAACATGTCTCTAGGTCACTTCATAACAATGTGTGCACAGCTCTTTCTAGAGATAGTTATTTCCATGGATTTTTCAGTGGCCCTATAAATGGCCTGCCACTGTTGGTCACCTGGCAATGTGTTAAGCCAAGTCCTGGCTAAAGAATTAACCTGAATCACTATATAAGTAATTACCCTCATAATCCCTTTTTGACTGATTAGAATTGATGGGTTGTTTCTCAATTGACATCCGTGCCTGTCATTATCAATCCTCTGCAAACAAAGTGGCAAACGCAAATATCAAAGATGGAGGGGTGGGGGTGGGGGGCACATTGTGTATTGTAACCTTGAAAAATGTGTTGATGGAGATGAGGGTGTGACATGGGAAGCTGAGGTGTTTGTGTGCTTGTGTGTATATATGTGTATGTATGTGTGTGTGTGTGTGTGTGTGTGTGTGTGTGTGTGTGTGTGTGTGTGTGTGTGTGTGTCTGAGGTTCACATATGTCAGACGGCAGGATGTAAGGTGCAGGTGTTGCTAGGCTTTGGTGCTGCTTGTCACCTTGTGAATAAACAGCAGTTGTTCATCGGTGAAAGGCGGGACTGATTCATGTGAGACGGGCGGATCATGGCAGATGGATGTACTTTTTCATATGTGTAAATAGTCGCAGCTAGCTATTAACATTCCTCTGTGCAGATGGCAAACTGTAATAAAGTACAGGCGATAAAACAAGCCTCCTCGTCGATGGCTGACGCCCAGCCGATGTTTGTTCATTTTTACATACAGTGCAATATGTTCTGTATAGCACAAGGGCACAATAACTAGTGGGGGATATTTAGAAGTACCCGTTGTTCCTGAATAGTAAACAGTTTTAATGTCACACTAAAAAGCCATTTGATCTGTTTTGATTTCACATGGCAGAACTTGAAAAACTTATAATTGTATTGCAACTTCATATTTAATCCAGTGAAAGACCTTCATTTAGGTGCATCTCAGTAAATTAGAATATCATTGAAAACTTCATTTATTTCCGTGATTTGGTGAAGTGAAAGTTATACACTGACCCCTTACACACATAGTTGTGTATTTCTAGCAATTATTTCTTTTATTTTTGATGATTATGGCTCACAATTAAAGGGAACCCAAAATTCAGTTTCAGGACTGTAAAGCAAATTACAGTCAGACACAAAAACAGTTTCTTAGACAATAATAATATTATATAAGACCAATCAGTAGAGAAATGTCAATGCACTGAAAAGTATGCCCATTCACTTTACTATTGTACCACAAAGGCACCTCTGAGCTCTGTCTAGCCATTCGAAGATCATACAATAGCAATATCATGTACAGCTGTGAAATTTCAAAGCAGGCATCAGTGTGGGACAACGGAAGGTGATGAGAGACTTTGACATCCGCATTATTCATAAAATCTGTCCGAAGTCTCCCCATACCGTTTTAAAAAAAAATCTGCGTTGGACAAACTCATTGTAGGAATCCTGTTATTGGCTGAGCAAATGCTCAGCTGAAATTATGTATCTTGCCTTGTTACTCTTTTTGTTGGAAATTATTTGTGACTCTTAACGCTTCTAAATGCTGCAGCTGGCTCGTCACGCTAACCATACTTCACTCCCTTAACCTGCAAATCTGGCTTGAACCTATTCAAGTCAGTTGATGCGGGGCTGCAACTATGTTGGTTAGCAAGTCAGGGGCATAACAGGCGGTCTGACCTCTTCATCCCTTGCTGCATCGGTATTTTCACCAAATACAGTAGAGCCAGATGTAAAAAGGTGATCTACATCTGCGTTGAAGTACTTTGAGTAAAGCATTGTGTGCATAATATGCTTACTGAATAGGTTTTACTTTAAAACTGCAGTACACAAATTTAGCTTTTCTATGATATTCTAAACTATTGAAATGCACCAATATTTCAACAAAGAATAAGACATTTGGGTTGTTGTTCAAATGTAGATAGTGTAGTTACAGCAGGAGTAGTTACATGCTGGATCGGGAGAGTACGCTGACTTCAGAGCAACCGCGGTCCACAGCTGGTTCCCTTCCAACAAGATGATCGGCTACTTCCTGACTCCAGAGACCAAGAGGAAGAGGCTGAGAAACCAAGACAGCAAGTAAAAGCAGTAGAGCCAGATGTATAAAAAAGTGAGGGAGGGGGGAGTGCAGAGAAATGCTGGAGAAGATGAATGTGAGTAAGAGGAAAAAATGTGGGCACAAGGGCTCGGCATGCACTGTAGCCTCTCTGATGTGTGTGTTTGCTGTGGTCGAGCGTGTGTCTGCCGAGCCATAGGACCAGTCGTCTGTCTGCTGCTGGTTGTGGCAGCCAGCTGTCAGGGGGAGCTCAGGGGAGGGAACAGGGGAGACCAGGTGAAAGCAGGGCCAGCGGCAGACAAGGACTGGAGCCAGGGCTCGCTCACTCTAAATGAATGGTGACAAGAGCGCGAGAGCCATTGATCCACTGGTCAAAGCACCCCTATGGCTGCAACCTAATGTGCTGAAAAAAAGAAACATCAGCCCCAGTTGGGGCTCTGGGAGAGAGACAATCCTCATCGGATGAAACACACCTTATACACAACTCAGAGGGGATCAATAGAGAGCTGATGGACATGGTCATTCGATACATTTGCATCCAAAGTCACATGAGAAATTATATTTTTATAAATTAAAAAATGCTATTACTTATAAAAAGTGTAATATTTCAAATGGAAATAAAAAGTTTAAATAATTCAGGCATTTTATTTTGCTTTTCTACTGATGTATAATTGCAACCTAGCAGCTTTTTTCTCCTTAAAGATAATTTCAAAACAAATTAAATACATAACAACCTATGTGGTGATGAATCAGTCCCTGTTGGAATTAAAGTCTGAAAAATGTTGTTTGTTCAGCATTTTGTACCAGAGGGGTGTAGTATCACACATAATGTAACCATGTTCATCTGTCCAAGGACTCCTCAACCCAAACCAAACCATGTGGACATTTTCAATCTCACTGACTTCTTGTTCTTTGACATAAAACATCTGCATGAGAGAGCATTGACAACAGTTCTGCAATTTCCATGTTAATTTAAAATGTTTAAATTGACTAAATTGCAAAAAAACATAAAGAAAATACTTTTATTAAACACAAAGGAGCTAAACCCTTATAACTTCTATTTTTGCACATAATTACTTTCTCCTAATCCTAGTCTGGGATGACAACAGCAATCCAGACAATCACATCTTTAAAGTAAACAAGCAAACATGGTCCTAAAATTCACATAGGATGCAATATAGGATGTAATATAGGATACTTTGCCTGTTGGCATAAAAATTGCATTACCTAAGCTCTGTTAGATAAAGGCAGCTACCATCACTCCCTTATAGTGGGACTAATTACCTGAGATGTTCCACCTGGCTCTGCACTATTCATTTGTCATGGCAGGAAATAAAATTACATGAATATAAAGCATTCCATACAATTAGTTCTCAGTGTGAGCAATGGAAAATTCATCGGTTGCTCCCTTATTATTTAGTTCATTTCCAGGTGGGGTGATTTGGGTTCTGCTAGGTGGACACTTGATTGGTTGGTGTAACTGGAGCCAGGCAATGAAGCAAAGAAGGGGGCCCTCTGAAGGTGCAGCGCCGTCTGATTGATTGGTGATACGAGCTGAGGGAGATGATTGATTGATTGAGGTTGGTTATGTGACAAACAATGCAGCACCTAGCCTATCAAGGTGCAGCCCTGTCAGTGGCAATAAGCTCCGATTGCCTCTGCTTGCTGGACTCCCCTCCTGACTCCCCCATCCACGCTGTCCACCTCTTCATCAGCTCCTTCAGTAGTAGGCATATTCATCGTTGAGTTTGTTCTACCTGTTCATGTGCAACCATAAATACAAATACACAAGTTTATTTTCATTTATTCAAAATGCTTTAGAGGAAAAAGAAAAGAAATAATTAAAATGTTAATTTTAAAGAAATAAATACATAAAACATGATACAAATTACCAAATAAAGTAGTTTTTGACTATTATAATAAAAGCTAATGTAGTAGGTGCACAGGTCACTGATTACCTGAGGAGGTTTATATGATTAGTTCCTGATTCTGGCATGTATTGACTTAGGGCCATCATTAATATTAGCCTGTGCAGCAATTTAAGGACCCGCTTGTGATATCATCCAGTTGCCTTGTGTTGGTCAGGACTCTGGCAGCAGCATTTTGGATGAGCAGCAACACACCATTAGAAGAACCTAACCTAATAAACAAGGAAAACATGCACTAATGTTTTGTGTTATTTTTGGACAGAAACCCCATATTCTGTCAATGTTTTTTGGTTGGTAGCAGACCATAAAGTTTCATTTATGCTCTTTTTTTTGCTTCATTCTGCCTATTTAAGTGCTGATCTCTAATCTTGCATTTTTGGGACTAATACCAGTAACATCTGTCTGTTACAACTGATACAAAAGAACGGTAAAGATGTTGATTAAAAGTGAGCTCATAATAGGGCCTTAAGGAACCCCACAAGTAATCTTTCTTCACTGAGATTTATATTTGTTAAATGATACAAATGAGTACTGATCTACCAAAGAAGATCTGAACCAGTCTGTCAAAGTACTAAGAAATCTTACTTAACATGTTATGATCAGCTGTGTCTATTGTAGAATTGAGATCCAGTAAAACAAATGTTTTAAATACAGTGTTAAGATTAAAGTTAAAAACATTTATCAATGCAGTCTCAGAGCTGCTGCATTGTCGAAAGCCAGACAGGAAAGCATTAAAGAGGTCATCAAATATGTTAAGCATGTTTGTATATTTCCAGTGTTCAGGTGTCTGACAATGAGATAAGCAAGGCCTTTCCCCACTTACCACTCCTCTTTTAGCATTAGCAGATTCCTCTACTTTTCAGAGCCACACATCTGCAAATGTATGTGTGTGCATGCCCGAGCCTGCTTTGTCCACGTGTGCAGTTCTGTGCGTGATTCACTGTCTGTTTCATTGCAGAAAATATTACGAGTAGCCAACGGCCATGAGGCCCCTCACGCATATTAGTTCCATTAATGTCGATTTTAAAAAATTTGTTTCCAGGATATGAGTGCAAGATTGCAGAGATTATCAAGATCAACTTCAAATACCTCCCAGATTCAGTCAGAACGCCACACAGTGTCTGAGCTGGTGACTGTTTCAGGGCATCAATCAGGTACTGTTTTACATTGGCTGAGGAGAATCACGGGTGATGTGTTTTTTTTTTTTTTTTTTATACTTTCTATACATAACAAATGGTTCAGTCCTAACATAATGCATAGATTTACCAGATAATATGAATCTTCACCATAACTTCATTAAGACTTTCACAGCAACCTTTGTTTCTGCTTTAACTAATTCAAGATTTCAACTTCGCTTCCTCCGTGTCTGACAGACTGCCCTGGAGCTCTTCCGCTCAATGTGGGCGGCCTGGCAACTCTGCTTTGCACGTTTGGTTCGTGTCCCACACGTTTCCTATCTTGTGGGCATCACAAGCATTTTGCTTTAATTGCAAAGCATTCTCCGAATGAGTGCAGCTTATTTGTATGTTTGCTTGCCTCCCTGCCTGAGCTATTGGTAATCTATTCTCTCCCTCTTAGCAGGAAGAAACTCAGGCAGCCACTGTCTGAATTCATTGAGCTGGCAATGCAGTTAGAGCATTACCATGCTGGGTTTGATGTGAGGACAAACTCGGCTGTCCTTCCCTAATTGCAAACTCTGGACCAAATGTCTCATATTATGCCAGCAGTTTGTATTAATACATCTCTGTATACAAAATGAGTGCAAAAAACAGTTTTAAACAAATGAAAAACCCCTCACATTGAGGACTTGCAGCATAGCTATGCAACATAGTCTTATTTATTTGCAGCAAGGTTATGGAGAGATTAACACTTCTTATCCTCAAGAGGAAAATACATGAATAATCTTTGAGGAGATCAAGTTCACAAAAAAAAAAAAGATTTTGCTGATAATTCATCTCTAAATAACAGGTCTACAAGTCAACAGCAATAATTGTGATTGTCTATACTTAATTTTATTATAGTTTTTTTTCTTTAGTGCAAAAACTGAAATTTACTCCAAATCGGTGCTACATAAAATCCTCAAACATCAAAGTGCTTTGATAACACTGTTTATCATAAACAGTGCTATGAAGGAACTCTGATTATAGTTGTTTTTCTGAAATAAAAAATAACAAAAAAAACGTCCTCGTTAAGAAGATGAAGATTGAGGATGTGGAGTGAGTTCAAGGAGAAATGATATAATATTTGTGACATAAACAGGCCTGAAACATTCAATCTTTTAAGTTCCAGTATCTTGTCTTTTAAAGATAATAAATGTTTATGAGTCTATACTACGTCCTTCCAGTTTCTTTAAAAATACACTTAAGGGAATGGGGCCGCCATATGGGAAATATGCACACACGCATCCAGCTCTGCAATTTTAACCTTGGTGTCAACATATTTTTTATGTTTTATTTGCACAGAGAAAATATAGGTGAATTTATACAGGTCCATTGCCAAAAGATAAATCCATTAAACAGAAAGGTTTGTGCCTTGAAAAACTATTTACACACCTTGAACTTTTTTAACCCTTTGTCACATTGCAGTCACAAACCTTTATGTATTTTATTTGGATTTTATGGGATAGAGCAACAAGAAGGTGGTGTATAATGAACAGGTTTTCTTACAGGATTTATCCCAATCCATCTTCCAGCTTCCCTTTCCCTATAATGAAACACATGCCCAAAACATGATACTGCCGCCACCATGATTCACAGTGAAGATGGTACAACAACAACAAAATTCACCGTTGGCCTTAGCTGACCAGAGCAACTTCAACGTCTTTTCTGTGTCCTTCACATGGCTTGTGGCAAACTGCAAATGGTACTTCTGACTTTTTTTCAACAATGGCTTTCATTTTGGCACTCTTCCAAAAAAGGACAGGTTTTTGGACTTCACATCTAATAGTAGTCCAATTCTGAGCTGATCTCTGCCGCTCCTCCATAGTTACCACAGGCCACTTGGCTACTTCTTTGAATAATGATCTCTTTGTCTGACCTGTCAGTCTAGATGTACAGCCATATCTTGATAGGTTTGTAGTTGCTATCTTCTTTCCATTTTCAGATGATTGATTGAACAATGATCAGTGAGAAATTCAAAGCTGTTGTATAACCTAGCCATGATATAAACTTCTTCACACCTTCATCCCTGACCTTTTTGGGATGTTTCTTGGTTTTTATAATGCTGTTTGTCTGTAACGTTCTCTAGGCATTTTCAAAACTGTTGCAAATATACTGAGATTAAATTACACATGGGGACTTTAAATATTAATTAGGTTAATTAAGTTTGTAGCTATAATATAACAAAATGTAAAAAGGTGTAAGGGCTATGAATACTTTTACAAGACACTGTATCTATCTATTTTTATTCCTGATTGGTTTTACATCAAATTAACATGTTTGTTGTTAAACTAAACCAAAAAGTGTCATAGTGTTATGCAAAGATCTGACCCACATGCAGAATGACGCTCAAGGGAAAACCAGGAAACAATTTTAAGAAGTTTATTTAAATGAGTAAGCAGGAACGGAGTGCAGGAACAACTGTAGGAGGGGAAATGACAGGTAAGTGATGAGGTAAAACAAAGCTGGATAAATAATTGTGCAATGTCTCTTACTAGGTGGGAAGTGGTTATCCGCCAGGAGGAGAGGCACATGGACTGCAGCAAACAATGAAGACGATAAGTCTAAAGTTCACTTAGATCCTTAGAACCACAGTCTACTACTGGCTTATGTAAGGAATATGATTATTGATTAATTAATATTCATCAAGAATCATAATTTAAAACAATAATTTAAAAATTTTTAATTTCTTAACCAAAAATCATCACTTACGAATAGAAATCAGATATATCCTCTGGTGTTGTGATTATGGACTCAAAGCTCTTTAATAATTACAAATTATTAACCAAACCACAAACTGTCACTGTTTATTCAACCGCTTCACCGAAGGTGGGGGAACTTCGACCTTGTTTTGACAGATAAATCACTCTTGCACGAAATAAACACAAACGCTTCTCTTCATTATATATATGAAGATTTATTGAAGCCAAATAATCCTGATATACCATTATTCTGGTCCAAAAACCTTCACCTAACTAACAAGCACCATTCTACACAAAGGGAATAACAATGACTACCTAACAATAATAATAAAAGAAAAATATATATGGGCATTTAGTGTCTATGAAGATCAAACCAGCAGTTGATGGACAAAATGTGTAATTTGGGTTAAATGTAAAGAAATCCTCCTGTCGTGTTGATGTCTCGATCGCAGCGATTGCCCCAAATCTTGACAAAGGGTCATAAAACTCTTGAGGCGGGAACCCAGTGGAAAATTTCCAGCAATAAAACTGGAACAAAGAGTGGTCGGGCGAGGCCCAGACCGCAGCTGCCTTGAATGAAAAACTTTTAAAAGCCCAACTTCTAACTCCTGGCTGATTTGGGATCAGCCGGACAAAACATTAACCATGCACAATTCAGCAGCGCTTGCGCAGCAAATAAAAATACAGCTCAGCATAACATAATTCAATCAGTATTGCATGCAACAAGTTAATACCTTAGATTAACTACTGGTGATCCTATGTCACCTTAACTGCCTCATCCTGCCCAGACCTCTAAATGCACCTATCCGGTTTACTATGAAAAGAACGAAATTACTTTGAAGTTAATTTCTGCTCTCCACCAGTTGAGGATGGATCAGGTCTGAAGAAAAGGAGGGGGGGATCACACGTCCTTGATCGAATTAAGGAAAAAAAAACGGTAACTTCTCATCCATCCACGAGGGGAAAATATGAAGAACCTTTAGTCGACCGCATTACACAAGGAGGAAACTCTTCTCCTTGGACATAGAACCTCTGTAGGTTTTCACCTGCGCCGGTTGTGGCGCGGTCTTCGATCGGCAAATAAATCCTGTGATCTTCTTGTATCAGACAGATTTCCAGTTTTCAAGCTCTTCCGGGAATGGCCTTGTGGAGCAAAAGTTCGCCTGCGAGTTCTTGTCTCACCAGAAATGCGCCTCCTATTCGCTGTCCTGCGACAGGCGGGAAATGGCCCCGAAACTCTGCATCTCAGCTGGTTTATACTTCCAGTGACGTCAGAGCTGCGACGTCTGTTGAGCTGCGTGCATCCAAATGTGCGACCAAAATGGATGGCCCCAACACTTAACCTGGGACACATTAAAAAGTGGGATGGACTCGTAAAGAGGAAGGTAACTTGAGGCGAACGGCTGAGGAGCCAACAGGGGACCCTATGACGTAAGGCCCAATAAACCTAAGGGACAACTTCTTGGACATGGCTCCCGAGAGGACAACCAAACCCTCTGAACGGGCCGGTAAACTGGAGCTGGGCGTCTCTCACGGTCATCGACGCGCTTATTCTGAGCTGCCATGCGATGGAGCGCCAGTACAGTCTGCCTCCAAATCTGATTGCAATGACGAATGTGATGCTGGACAGAGGTAACGGTCACGTTAATCTCGTCAGCGGCAAACGGGAGTGGCTGGTAGCCCAAGGCTTCAAAAGGGGAGACCCACGTCGCAGAAGGGACCTGTAAGTTGATTGCGTATTCAACCCATGGGAGATACTCGGACCAATATGATGGAGCAGACGAGGTAACACACCTAAGAGCTGATTCTAACTGCTGATTTAGACATTCAACCTGTCCGTTAGATTGGGGATGGTGGCCAGAAGTAAGTGAAACCTTAGCTCTCAAAACTAAACAAAACTGTCGCCAAACCTGGGAAATGAACTGGGGTCCACGATCTGACAGTATGTCTTGAGGGATACCATGGAGACAGAAAATATGCTTAACAAGAAGTCTGGCAGTCAGTAAAGCCGAGGGTAGCTTCTTGAGAGGCACTAAATGACAAGCCTTACTGAAATGATCAACTGTGGTCATAATGGCCGTCATACCCTTGGAAATGGGTAAGCCGGTTAGAAAATCGAGGGCAATGTGAGACCAAGGATGCTTAGGGATGCTCAGTGGTTTGTAGGAGACCAGAAGGTGGCTGATTACTACTTTTGTTTCTAAAACAAACAGTACAACTAAGCACCCACTCCCTGACGTCCTGGTGCAGGGAAGGCTGCCAAAAACGTCTGCTAACAAGCGTAATATTACGGCTTACTCCCGGGTGCTCGGAGAACCTAGCTGAGTGAAACCACTGAATAACCTTAGCCCTTACCGCAGCAGGGACATAAGTATGGTTAGGAGGACCAGTCCTGGGATCAGGATATGTAGTTAAGGCTCGGGAGACCTGATCCTCTATCTCCCAAGACACATCCCCTAGTTGCTAGTAGTCCTTCAAGTCCTTAGAGTGAATCAAGATATCATCCAGATAAACAAACACAAAAATGTTCAGAAAATCCCTGAGCACGTCATTCATGAGTGCCTGGAACACAGCGGGGGTATTGCAGAGGCCGAAAGGCATGACTAAATACTCAAAATGCCCGAGTGGAGTCTTAAAAGCCGTCTTCCAATCATCCCCCTGGCGGACCCTAACTAGGTGATAGGCGTTTCTGAGGTCTAGCTTGGTGAATACTTTGGCTTCTCGCACTGGCTCAAAAGCTGAAGAGAGCAGAGGAAGGGGATACTTGTTCTTAACAGTAATATATTGTTAAGGCCCCTATAATCAATACAGGGCTTAAGGTACCATCCTTCTTGCTAACGAAAAAGAAATCTGCACCAAGGGGAGAAGAAGAGGGACGAATGAGACCAGTAGCTAAGGATTCATTGATGTACTTTTCCATAGTTTTCTGCTCGTGACTAGAAATAGGAGACAACCTACTAGTGGGTAAGGTGACTCCTGGAAATAACTCAATAGCACAATCATACGGCCGGTAAGGGGGTAACAAAAGCACCTTGGCCTTGCTGAACACTTGTTTTAGGTCATGGCAAATCTGAGGGACCCGGGACAGATCAGCAAACTCATGCTCCACTACAGCTGGAACAACAGGCGAAGGAACGACAGCAGCTTGCAGACAGGTAGTGTGGCAACTAGTGGACCAGGAGTCTACCCTACCCTTGACCCAATCCAAGTGAGGATTATATATACTAAGCCACGGGAAACCCAGCACCAAAGCATGAGAAGCTATAGAAAAACAAAAAAAGAAATTAACTCACGATGGTTGCCAGATAACAGGAGCATAATAGGCTTAGTCTGATGCGTAATGCGAAAACGTTCCTGACCATTAAGACCCGTGACAAGACGTGGAGAGGCTAAAGGCACCGTTTCAATGCGGGCCGTCTTCACTAACCCAGAATCTATGAGATTAGGTTCGCTTCCTGAATGCACCAGTGCAGAACCTGCTGGCTAAGTAGTAACGTGGCATTTAAACAAAACCTAAGGGATTGGGGTGAACTAGACTGGTCCGCCAGTACATCCCTAACTAACGACGGACCTGGGCTTCTGGCCGAGGCGGACAGGTCGGTCAATCTGCTATTAAATGTGGAAAACCACAGTAAAAGCATCGCCTGGCCTGCCAACGCGTCTGCGTCTCCTTGCTGGAGAGGTCTGTCCTACCCACCTGCATGGGTTCTGTCCCATCAGTAGGTTCTGGAGGGGGAGACTTAAAACTGCAGGCAGCAGAAAGCGGTGGTGGAGCACGGACAAAACTGCGCTCATACCTGGGCCTCCTCCTCTCCCTTAACCGACTATCTATTCTGATGGCCTTAGCAATAAACTCCTCCAGTGAGTCCGGATCATCCACTAAAACAAGTTCATCCTTTAATGTATCATCTAGAGCATGGAAAAACACTGACTTAAGTGCCCGGCAGTCCCAGTCAGACGCTGTTGCTAGGAAACGAAAATCAACGGCAAATTCAGTAAGCTGTCTACCCCGCTGCTTGACAGTCCATAATTTCCTACCTGAAGCCACATAATCTGTGTCAAAAGAAAAATTACGTCTAAACTCCTTTTCAAACTCGGAAAATGTACAACCAAACTGGGCACAACTCGGAAAACGGGACTCAGCCCATCTAAGTGCTTTACCTGACAAAAGATCTAATATATAAGATATCTGGGATTCATCATGAGGGAAAGAATGGGGAGAACGGTTAAACACTAAAGCACATTAAAGCAAAAAACCTTTACAATCAGAAGATTGACCTGAATATGTCTCATTACAGGGGGAAATGACGTCACAGGCAAAAGGTAGACGCTGGGTCTCAGGATTTGCTACAGTGGCCTCTATCGGTGGAGTTGGGGTCTTGTTGAGTGTAAGTTGTAACATGGCGGTTACCTGTTCGAGTTGGTGATTAGCTAGGCAATGCTGTTCGGCTAAGGAACGTAAGGAGGAATCATGAGACTGAATAAGGTTAGTTTAATGGGATAGAATTCCCTTAAGCCCCTCTGCTGTGTCAGGTTGGCTCGAGTATTCTGTCATAGAGTTACGCAAGGATCTGACCCACATGCAGAATGATGCTCAAGGGAAAACCAGGAAACAATTTTAAGAAGTTTATTTAAATGAGTAAGCAGGAACGGATTGCAGGCACATGGACTGGAGCAAACAACGATGACAACGAAGACGGTAAGTCTAAAGTTCACTTAGATCTAGAGACTCTTGTACTTGGCGGGTAGGCGGTGTGTTAGCGGTTCGGTGGAGGGTGGACAGGTGGGGATGAGTGAGCATGACAAAATTCAAGGTACAGCAGCAGCCAGCCAGACTGAATTCCAGGTTATGGTCGAGACTTAGATCTTATGGTAGATCCGTAGGTGAATACATCCTTAGGAGATCTCAGGAACGAAGGTAGCTTAAAGGTTAGGCCACCAGGGCCAGCCTGGGTATCCTCCAGGTAGTCGCCAGTGAGTTCACTAAAAAGAGCAAAGAGTGGTTAAACCTGGTTGAAGACAAAGTGTTCTTAGCTTGGAACGTAGGTTGGCTGAGTAGCTCCCACTGAGGCTAATACTCGAGTGACGAGATGCTGGCTGCCTCCTGCTTAAGTACTCCAGGGTCAATCACCAGGAATGGGTAACACCTGTCTCACCACAGCCGCAATACATCAGCGCCTACTAGGAAATGAAAACACAAACAATGCACACACAAAACCTCCAGCCCCGACAAAAAGGCTTAAACTCCCCACAAAAAAACATGCAGCACCAAACTTAGAAAAGCTTCTGCATCTTGGAAAACTTCCAGCAAATTCCTGGTTAATAAGCTACATGTAGATTGACATACATGGCGTGTTTTTTTAAGATGTTAAAAATATACTTCCCACATATTCACATTTCTGAGAAGCAGATTGCTTCAGCAGCCCCGGTGATATACAACCAGAACACTAAGTAATCTAGAAACACTTAAACCTCCTTAACCCTGCTCACTTGCACTCACTCCCTGTGTCACGATTAAACAGGAATTCAAGCAGAGCATGTCCGTGTTATAGATCACATAAAGAGCATATTGTCATTAGATTAATATCAGTGCTTGCTGGAGTCTCAACATGCTGCCAGCACAGACAAGTGTGAAATATGCTTATTGAGTACATAATTATGACATCCGTAACCCTCCATGGTAGCTCTTAGCACAATATTAACTGAAGAAATAACAGGTTTAAATACAGTATGTGTTAATGCAATTAAAAGCCTGCTTAATTGAAATATGACAGGGGAGTAATGACGATTAAATTAAAGCCAGAGATAATCATCTGACACAAAGATAATTGAGCTGAAATCCTCAGGCAATGAAGAATAGCTCAGCGAGAGGAAATAAATAATCTAGCCTTGTGCTGGGGAGGAATAAGATTATTTCTCTGTGATGGGGGGAGGACATATAAATTCAGCACTCAGATTAAAGTGTGATTAATCAAAGCAGTAATCCACAATTTGAGTGGAATCAGAATGACATATGTCCACTTTATGTAATTTACTTTTCTGTCCCCTCAAGGAGATATTGTGCTATGAGTCCATGTGTTTCTTTTTGTTTCTGTACTCTGAGATCTGTCATCCGTCCTCGCAGGATGACTTGATGACTGATCCGATTGCAGCGAGAAGAAAGACTGGCAAAATGTTTTCGTCCATCTTACCCACTTAAAATAGCACAGAGGAGCTTTTGTACGCTTCCAAACATATGGCCCCATGTTAGTGCTTGGGCTGGTTCAAAAGGGATTAGAGCCTGCGGGTCGAAGTGTCTCCGTGTCAGCGGTGGCACCCTGCTGAATTTCCAAGCCTCCACTCTGCCAAGCACCAGACACACACATATGAGCTCACACACTGATGAATTTATGCATGGCACAATTACATATTGGTGTACGTGTCTTTACTTTCCTGTAGTCTTTACCTTAGAAGCAGTAGTAGTTTTTTATTTTATTTTTATTGGGCATAATGGCTCTACCCAGGGCGAGTTATCCTAGGGCATGCAATTTGGTCTCCACAAAAAAAAATTATATCAGTTGCAGATATCAAAGAAGGTTTCTGAGCTTGGTTAAACGTGGGAACAGGGGCAAAGAAGGAGTGGCTTGCATTTATGCAAGAATCACCACCACTTAGAGTAACATGCAATGAATTAAACTTTTTTGCAATTATATTTACTTAGACATTGGAAAAGGCAATCATCTTATTTCTTTGTTTTTAAAGAAGCAGCACCACGACTTTCTAGAGAACCAAGAGGAATGCTTCCTTACTGATGAGTTTTGATAATATCTGTATAGGGGCTGTCACTGCTACTTATGTACAAATAAGGGATACATGAATGCTAACAGTGTCTACAGTCAGTTCAATTTTGTTTGGAGTCTTTTAAGAACAAATTAAGTCCAAAGTGCCAGTTAAGGAAGTCATATTAAAAGTGTAACTTAAAAGCAATGTGTTAGAGCAACACAATGAAGATTTCTTGCAATTAACTGACTAGGGAACCATAACATAACTGTGCTGCCCTCCTACTAACTTTAAGGCGATAGCTTATTAAATTTACACTAAAAAGCTAAAAGGTTTTTATGTGAGGTTTCTGTAAATTTATAATTGGTAAGAGTTTTCTTACCTATAGAAAGATGTCATATCATTGTGAGCTTGTTAAAAAAATTTTAAATAAATCCTCTGAGTAGTGGAAGCTAGCATGAAAGTCTAATGTATTATGAGGGTTTGAAGTGATTTTAACAAATTAAAACAACTCAAATAAAAATGGTCTTGTCAGTGGGATTTAATGTTTTGTTAGTAGATATAAGCAGTCAACAATTTTGCAACAGACACTGACTTAAAAAAAAATCTAATCTTTAATATAATTATATTACCTATCCCAGTTGTAACTCCTAATTCATTTTATGCATATTAATCAACCATAATTATAATTAGTATGACCTCCTTTGTCACTGTTTATGATGGATGTTTTTTGTGCTGCCCATTTCTATTTACTTTTCAAATTTATTTTGCTTTCATGTTTAATTTCAAATGTTTTCCCTTCTTTTTATTCTCCAAAATGCACAACATTCCACAAATTGAAAAATATAGATTTTAGAGTCATGTACTGAAGGCTAGAGATCACTGAGCTTTCATAGACCCATATGCCTGTTTTGAAGATGTGAATAATTTAAACTGTGCTCATGGGGGTGGTATAGTATTACAATACAAGGAGAATGGGTTAGGAAAGTCCAAATTACCAAGGGCAAAGGGCACAAGTAAGAATCTCCTCTAATTTGTGGTTACCCTGGTGCACGGCTTATTCCATGGGTTGAAATAAGGACAAGCATAGCTGCTGACCATCCAACATTTTTCATTTTTATTTTATTCTATCATTATTACTATTTGTTTTTGCACATTTACCTTGTTCTTCTTTGATTGCACATTTTGTCATAGTTATCTGCACCCTACTTGTGTGTTACTAAGAGCTGATGTAACAAGTTAATTTCTCCATTGTGAGATCAATAAAGTCTATCTTATCTTATAAACAAGCACAAAAACATGCACATAAGCTAATAAACCTATCTGACAAAGTCTAACCCATATTACTTAAACTGAGCTCATTAAAGGTCAGATGCAGTTCGGCGTATGAAGTATAAGTGTTGCTCTGAAAGTCCAATTAGTAAGGCTGAACCTCCATTTTCAAAATTGTTGCTACACAGCTCATAATAACAAAAATAAAGGGAATAAACACAAACAGGTTTTAAATTTGCTTATTTTATTAAACATTTCTACTTCTTTTCTGCTTTTCGCATATGGTACAAATTAGGTAACTTACTAATTAGATCAAATGTCTTAATTTCAGTCTAGATTTGTTTCTTATTTTAAACAGAAAAAACTGACAGAGCATATTCATTATTCTGTATTTTTACATTTGCTAATTCAGTGTTTTCAAACTTAGATCATATGATGCATTCAATTTAGATTATGATGAAGCAATGATTCTGTAAGCACAGTCTATGGATATGTATCAATTTTAATGCAAAAAAGTATATGCATGTGTACTCAGCAACACTGTACCAAAAATATCTGTACCATCAGAATAATCCCACACCACTGTGGGTAAACATGGGAAGCCAGTGGGATGCAAGTTTCAAAAGCAAAAGTGGCGGATAGTGAGAGATAGTGAGCTGTTACACATTACAGACTAGCAGGTCATAAGAGGAGCCAGGAGGACAGAGAGTGTTGTTCCCAGAAACCAAATGTATTGAGGAGTGGCGTCAGCCAGCACACCAGCGATCTGCCTTCCCTCCGCCTTCCCAGCTGCTGGGAAAGATGGAGATACCAGCAAATCTGTGTTTGTTCAGCCACTCCACAAATATCCCCTCTCTAGATTGCGTCTGGCTGAGGAAACGGCACTTGACTGGGATTCAGAAATGATTATTGGTGGCAGTGTCCTTCTGGGGCTGCTTTTCTAAATGTGCCAATAAATTTCACATGTCTAGCTTTGTTTTGCTTTCATTAGGCCTCTAATCTCCGTCCCAGGGCCACGCAGTTTCTGCCATGAGTGAACTCTCTGTTTTCTCTTGAGCTGAGCCAGTGATTAATGACTGGATTTCATTATTACTAAGGCTCTGCTTTTGAGTTACATATCTGCTTTTGTAGACATTGTCACAATCTGAACAACACACAGTGAATGAATTCATATAATGCATTGCAAAAATATTCTTTAACCTATTCTCATTTTGTTACAATACAACAACAAACTTCAGTGTATTTTTATGGGATTTTGTGATAGACCAACACAGATTAGTAGATAACTGTGAAATGGAGAAAACATGATACATTTTTACAAATAAAAATCTATAAAGTGTAGCAGGCATCTGTTCTGTAAAGGCCTCAGAACATTATATGATAAGTAGGATCAAAAAGACCAAGGAACACACAAGACAGGTCAAAAGTAAAATTGTTTGGCACAAGTGCCAACCTACCGAGACATGGGCCATCTAACTAAACAGTGTTTGGACTAAATACAGGACAATCCTGGAAGAACACCTTATAGAGGCTGCTTAAAGACTTAAGATTGGGACAACAGTTGACATTCCAGTAGGACAATGACCCTAACTATACAACCACAACCAAAATGTATTGTTTAAGATCAAAATATCTTCCTGTTAAATCGGTCCAATTAAAGTCCAGAGCTAAATACAATTTAAAAAATAACTAAAAATTCATGTTTACAGATCTTCTTCATCCAATCTGACTGAGCTTGAGCTATTTTTCAAGAAAGAATGGTTAAAAAAGAGTTGGAAAGGTGGTGCAGACTTATATGAAAAAACCTGCCACTGTAATTGCAGTAAAATAAAGTTCACAGGCTGGATGAATACATTTGCACACGCCTACAGATTTTTATCACAGAAAAATTCTGAAAATTATTTTTGCATCCACTTTTCAATTATGTAAAACTGTGTCTTGGTCTATCCCATAAAATTTAAGGTTTGTTGTTCTAATCTAATATATTGTGAACAAGTTCAAAGGGTATGACTTTTGCTAGGAACTGTTTGGAAAATGTGTGTGCAGAAATGTGCCTCTGTTAAAAGTTTGTTACATGTTCTCCATAAACAAAATTGAATTTTTGTGTTTTTTTCTTACATTTCAACTTTGTCAATTATCTTCTCTTTTAGCTCCATACTATTTGTGAAACCTGACCTGACAATGACCTGGCATCTTTTAAAATGTGACCATCGTCCATCATTTCCTTTGATAATGTACGAACCATCAATAGCTTGCTATTACTTTGACATTTACAGCACTTTTAATGACTCTGGAGTGTGCTGATTCATAACAGACATATAGTTACTCATCTCCAAGGTTGTTAGTCACCCATATGTCTGGTGTTGTAATATTATATTTTCACTCTTTGTCTGAGCTCAGAGCCTCTGGCATGGAAACCTGTGCGTGGCCTCACAAACCAAAGCGCCATAAACCCAGCCTTTGTGCAGCATTATACATCCAGCTAAGCTGACTGTGTTTCCACATGACTAATAGATGATGCCTACTGTCCACCAGTGCTGGTTTTTACTTTAGCTTGAGTCCAGTCAGCGCGCAATGGCAACAGGAGAGCCTGGTATTCAAAGAAAGGCAGAGCCACTTGTAGAGTCTAGCCAGCAGGTGCTTAGCTTCTCAGGTCTCAACACCTTTGCTGTATGGGGAGGGAATGAGCTGCCTGCTAACCAGCTGTCTGAGAGGAAGGGAGATGGTGAGAGAGATTTAACTTTAACCACAGAGAAGTCCACTCTCTGCATAAAATGTGTTAATATGGTTACACAGTACCAGCTGTTGGAACCCAAAGTAGCTTGACCCTCAAGTAAAACCTTTAAAAAAACTTGATGAATGATATTTTCACAGCAATGAAGCCTTCATTGATTGTTTTTCCTTTTTCAGATTGTTATTTTTTTCATACCAGATTGAGTGTTTTCCTGAAGACTGAATAAGCCTGTCACACCCATATTAAACACCAATAAATGGACACCACCTGTTTAAACGTACAGTGCCATGTCAGGGTCAAGCAGGGTCCTCTCTGATTGGCCACATTGAGTGAATGGAGCACGTTGGATACCCTCTGTGGTAACTTTAAAAAATGTTCAGGAAGTTTGGTTCACCCTTTATGGCCTAGGACATTTCCTACTACAGGAGTTAAGCACTCAGGACAGGAAACCATTTGCTGTGCCTGTAAGATCTCTTTAATGACTGTCTAACTAGAAACAGGCTGGCCTAATTCAGTGCCTGGAGCCAGCAGGAATGGCCGTGCATCTAGACGTTGTTAGAATATTTACTGCTTCTTCGATGGGAGTCTTTTTGACACGGCTGTAATAAAATTTACAAGGTATCCCTTTTTAGCGTGATGCGAGGCAAAGTGTGGTCAAAAGGGGAAGAAACATGCCTGAAAAAGTAGCAGGCCATTAAAGTTATTGTTTGTCTTTGTTTATGTGGATCAGGAACTACGGATGGCTGACATTTAAACAGCGTTTGATCGGCTTTGTCCCCTGCTACCTCAGAATGCAGCTGGTTGATGGTCAGCGTCATCTGACTTTGCAGGATGTCAGAGGAGATCACTGTTTTAGCAGAAGGAAAATTATCAGAGTTGTCTTTTTGATGTAAAAAAACCTGCTGATTCAGGCATATTGAGCTGTTCATGCCTTTCACTTTCCCCTCACTGATGTTGAATGCTGTTACACTTCAGATCAAAGGTTTTTTTTGTTCAGAGAACATTGTGGTATACACATTTTCCTTGGATCCCAGCACTGAAGGACTCAGGCTTGCTAACAGTGGGACTGGATATAGATTAGGGGTGTTTGTGTACATGTTCATGTGTTACTTGCCTTTGTGGGTGTCCATGCACTGTCGTACACAGTGTGTCAGTGCTCCTGCTGACTGAGGAAATGAGCTGGGACCACCAGAGGTGATTGTGCTTGTGCAAGTGGAGACCAGAATTGGCTTGTTCCAGTCACTGCCTGGTCTGCTCTATGACCCACCAACTTTCAACCCCCCCTTCAATCCTAGTTTAATAAGCTCACAGAGTGGTTGCCCCATTTTTTCTCTAAAGTGCCGCAAAGTCTGGACTGACTGACACACTTCAGTTTCACTGTGACCCTCCACCCTCCTTTCTCCTTCTTCTGTTGGTTTAAACAAATGCAGTCAAACCCAATTAGGGGAGAGTGAGAGCAGCGCAGGAGAGGCGTTGGTAATAGTAACTTTGTTCAGCTGGTTCCTGCTGTGACCAGCCCTCATTTAAATGAGCCGCTTGATAACCCTCAGAAATACGATCCCAGCGAGAGAGAGAGAGAGGGAACGAGGCAGTCTCTCCACTTTCCTTGCTCCCAGTGGAGCTTCTTTACAGGCCTCTCACCTCTCTGTGTGGTGGAACACCAAAATGACACAGAAGAGCCAGCTGGGACCGGGGACATAGTGTTTTCTGGAATGATGTACTGGTTAAATCTTTGTGATGTACAGTTCAAAATCCCCCACATCATGTGCCCGGATGATATTCTCTTGCTATGATAACTTTGAGAAACAATATAATGGTTTCTCTGTATTTAAAATGACATATAACATGATCTAATTTAGCAAACAGTAACAATCAAACTACAGCAAAAATAATGCAACATAGCGATTATTCCACTTTTAATAATTTTCTCTGGGCCATATAGATTTTGTTTTTGTTATTTCAATTTTGATATATTCATTTCATTAAGAATATTAAATAAACATAGATGTCACTTTTCAAGTTTGTATCATGTAGAATAATTAACATTTTTGCCATTCTGCTCTTTATAGAGGAAAACAATTACAACAATCTGATATTAGCTGAATAAATAGTTGGGGTATCTACTCAGTCAGTTGACAGCTTATATGCTAGATATTCAGATTCAGAAAAGCTTAATTAATCCTTTAAAGCACAATTTGTTTACAGCCACCATGTCTAAATACATTCTAAGAAGAATTGCAACTCACAATTGTTAAAACCAAGACTGCAGCACACCTATGTAAAACGAGCAAGTTTAGAGAGGTGCTAACTTGCAGGTGCAGCAGGTGCAACTGCAAACCCCAATAAAAACAATAAAAGGAATAGAGGTAATAAAAGAAGATCATAGTTATTTAGAAACCAATAGTAAAAGGTTGCAGATGAATAGAAAGGCAACATGTTCACTGTTTATTGCATTACCTTATTAACAGTAATGGTTTAAAGTTTAAAGTAAAGATATGCCACAGACATTGCTAGAGTAACTGGAGCTTTCTCTGGCTGTATGGAGTACTGAGTAATCCTGACCTTCCCCGACATGTTGTAGTGCACTTCTTGTCAGCTGGCTGAAAAAAGATTGCTACACTTTTGCCTCTTTTATGAAAACATAAAAATGCAGGTTTTTGAAAACATTTTTAGCAGCAGAAAACTGATAGTTTTTAATGCAAGTTATTAGTGGTATGTCTGTCAGCCAACTGGTCCCTGATCTAGTGCTTGATATTTTAATCAGACTAATAATCTCACAAGAATAAAATGACAGATAACAATGAAAAATAACATTTAAAAACGCATGCTAAGCAGCTCCACTCTGATTTATGTTTGCTCATGATTCTCGAGCAAACTCTGAACTGTTCCTGCACGGATACCAGTGGAGGTGACTTTGAAAGTATTGTTAACCAAGTGTTTGAATGTAGGGTGATGAAAAAACTGATAAGATGTTGCATTGCCTGCTTCGTAATACATTAAAAATGTTCTATAATCTTTAACCTACTGAAAGCTATATTTATGCTTAGCAAGGAGTTTTGCTACACAAAGCCACTGAAGGTGGAAACTGAATGTCAAGTTCTTACATTTTAAAGTAAAAAGGAAAATTAACTACATAATATCTTACAAATATTGTTTGGTTCATATTTGGTATTTCTTGTTTTAAGCAATAAAAAGTCAAGTCAAATCAAGTTTATTTTTATAGCGCTTTTCAGCAATACGACACTCAAGGCGCTGAAAGGAGACTAACTCTCCTTCATGAGGAGTTTATTTCAACACATCTGATTTGTTCTCCAGCATATATCTGATCCTAAAGCCTGCCACCCTGGCTACTTCAGGCAGATGGTGCTTTTGTCACTTTGATAATAAAAATCCAATAAAAATGGTAATCATATTAAATGCAGCATACTGTTATTGGGGGTTTTGTTCTGGTCCTGGGAATGGCAAACAGTTTATAAAACTCAGCACCATACACCAGGTGACTGGCTAAGCTTTGAAATCAACACTTCTTTTTATTACAATTAGGACTTACAGTATTAGCATTTTCTCAGACTCGCTTTGATATTACTAGCAGGTCAGAAAGGGAATCCTGTTCGGCCCTTGATAGGTGCTTAATTGTCCTGAGTTGGATATCTCATTCAACCCACAGGTCTCACTGCCTATGATCCTTCCCCCATCCTTTCATTGCACAAATCAAGCTGTGACACCAGCTTGTGTTTCCGTCAGCACTTTAAGAGATGTGATTTATGGGACCAGGGGGTTGATGTCAGCTCCAGAAAAATGTAAAACAGTAAAAACAGGCATATTAGTGCTTTAACAGCAGCAGGACAATGGCCTGCCACTTATGTGTTGCCAGAGATACGTTTTAATGCCTCCAGTGTCTTTATCTTTAAAACAAAACAAGCACTTTAGATTAAGAACAATCTCGTTATTTCACAGCAATGTTAAGATGAAATGGTTATTATGTGACGTACTTTTGTCCATGACAAATATCACAGTCCCTGCACAGCACTGTTACATTGATAAAACTAACTGAGGGGGTTGAATGTCCTTTTTTACACCACACTGAGAAAGCCTTTGTGGCCACACTTTAAATGGCTCTTTATTTTGACACCCTTTAGGTGCTTTCATCTATGACGAATATTTGTGTGGGTTTGTGTGTGTATGTGTGTGTGTGTGTGTGTGTGTGTGTGTGTGCTGATGAAACTTGCATGTCATGCGGAAGTTCTTTTAAAGTTAATAGTACCACTAACCAAGCCATGCATTTTCCCCAATAGGATCAGGGATCCTCTCCTCAGTGTAGCAGCACATTCCTGATATATGCTGGTCTTTTTTATTTGACATTGTTGTCAAATCTGGTTCCATTTATGTATTTGAGAGCCCTTTATGTTTTGACTGTCGCAGGGTGCTGTAATCAGATTAGTGTGATGCGCCACAATGACAGACACAGCTGTTTGAGAGGCTTTATACATCTGGTAGGGAGGGGCAGCTGACTGCTAACTGAAAACACAGTAATGTGGACTTGTTTTTAGTGGGTGCTGCTAACAGACATATTGAAATCAGACTGGACCAGGACCAGCATGATGAACATTTAGCAGTTGTAGAGCATATGTAAAGCTATATTCATATATTTGTATTTTCTGTGACAAAAGCACATTTCTATTAAGAGTAAAAAACATTATGACTTAATAATTGTCAAAACTAATAAGACTAAAAGGAAAGGAAATTGTTGAGTTTTTATATTAAAATCAAAAAGGAATTTGCTGGATTTAAGTTTCACAATCTGTAAAGTAATGAATTGGCCTGAGTCTAGCTAAAAAGGTGTATTTTTTCCATTGATGTAAAATATTGATGTGTTATATATTATAAAATCAGAAATCAGAAATTAAATGATTTGTAATTTTCTAACTTCAGAAGACAACAGTTTTATAATATACAAACTACATAAATCAAGGTTTTTTTTACTAGGTGTCAAGTAGATTTTGTAGTTCTAGGAAAAATGTTGTTTAAATAGAAAATTGTCAAAATGTTCCTTGTAAATGTTGCTAACTCCTGTAATAGACCAATACAATGAGTGCAGAATTATGAATTGTAAGGTAAAAGCCACATAGTTTTTAATTTGTTTTACATTTGTATATATGAATTTTATTTCACTCTCCTCTAATATGAAAAACAACAAGAAAAACCTGTAAATTACAATGTAAGTAAGCTTCAGTAGGAGCATCCAACTGCTGTCACTTACACACTCATGCTCACAAATCCTTGAGGAATAATATATATATATATATATAGCTTGGACACACCTTCTCATTCAAAGAGTTTACTTTATTTTCATGACTATGAATATTGTAGCTTCACACTGAAGGCATCAAAACTATGAATTAACACATGTGGAATTATATACTGAACAAAAAACTGTGAAACAACTGAAAATATGTCTTATATTCTAGGTTCTTCAAAGTAGCCACCTTTTGCTTTGATTACTGCTCCACACACTCTTGGCATTCTGTTGATGAGCTTCAAGAGGTAGTCACCTGAAATGGTTTTCCAACAGTCTTGAAGGAGTTCCCAGAGATGCTTAGCACTTGTTGGCCCTTTTGCCTTCACTCTGTGGTCCACCTCACCCCAAACCATCTCGATTGGGTTCAGGTCCGGTGACTTTGGAGGCCAGGTCAACTGGCGCAACACCCCATCACTCTCCTTCTTGGTCAAATAGCCCTTACACAGCCTGGAGGTGTGTTTGGGGTCATTGTCCTGTTGAAAAAGAAATGATGGTCCAACTAAACGCAAACCGGATGGAATAGCATGCCGCTGCAAGATGCTGTGGTAGCCATGCTGGTTCAGTATGCCTTCAATTTTGAATAAATCCCCAACAGTGTCATCAGCAAAGCAGCCTCACACCATCATACCTCCTCCTCCATGCTTCACGGTAGGAACCAGGCATATAGAGTCCATCCGTTCACCTCTTCTGTGCCGCACAAAGACACGGTGGTTGGAACCAAAGATCTCAAACTTGGACTCATCAGACCAAAGCACAGATTTCGACTGGTCTAATGTCCATTCCTTGTGTTCTTTAGCCCAAACAAGTCTCTTCTGCTTGGTGCCTGTCCTCAGCAGTGGTTTCCTAGCAGCTATTTTACTATGAAGGCCTGATTTACACAGTCTCCTCTTAACAGTTGTTCTAGAGATGTGTCTGCTGCTAGAACTCTGTGTGGCATTGACCTGTTCTCTAATCTGAGCTGCTGTTAACCTGCGATTTCTGAGGCTGGTGACTTGGATGAACTTATCGTCCGCAGCCGAGGTGACTCTTGGTCTTCCTTTCCTGGGGCGGTCCTCATGTGAGCCAGTTTCTTTGTAGCGCTTGATAGTTTTTGTGACTGCACTTAGGGACACTTTAAATTTTTCCAATTGTTCGGACTGACTGATTCACTTCTTCAATTTTTCTTCATTTATTAAAGTAATGATGGCCACTCGTTTTTCTGTATTTAGCTGCTTTTTTCTTGCCATAATACAAATTCTAACAGTCTATTCAGTAGGACTATCAGCTGTGTACTGTATCCACCTCCTGCACAACACAACTGATGGTCCCAACCCCATTTATAAGGCTTGAAATCCCACTTATTAAACCTGACAGGGCACACCAGTGAAGTGAAAACCATTTCAGGTGACTACCTCTTGAAGCTCATCAACAGAATGCCATGAGTGTGTGTAGCAGTAATCAAAGCAAAAGGTGGCTACTTTGAAGAACCTAAAATATAAGACATATTTTCAGTTGTTTCACACTTTTTTGTTCAGTACATAATTCCACATGTTTTAATTCATAGTTTTGATGCCTTCAGTGTGAAGCTACAATATTCATAGTCATGAAAATAAAGACAACTCTTTGAATGAGATGGTGTGTCCAGCGAAGTAAAATGGAAATGAGAGAAGGTGTCTCAGCTTGGTGACAATCACAAGGTTTCAAACCTCTGATGTGGCGTTTGAAGTGGGATAATTTGAGGTAGGCATTCAGGAAAAGCAGCCAACATTAACATTTGGCTTGCAGAAACATCAAAACATATTTGGTGAAAGATAAAGACTGAAACAGCTATGTTTTGTGCATTGCAACAATACTGATAACCCTTGAACTTTTTGACAGTGACGT
The DNA here is from genome assembly GCF_021462225.1 of Girardinichthys multiradiatus. Taxonomy (NCBI): domain Eukaryota; kingdom Metazoa; phylum Chordata; class Actinopteri; order Cyprinodontiformes; family Goodeidae; genus Girardinichthys; species Girardinichthys multiradiatus. The sequence goes on along the minus strand of NC_061797.1, from coordinate 39,418,587 downwards.
TACGACCACAAACCTCCATTAACCCACTCTATAGGGGTTTCATGTGATTTATGAATACAAGTTGGATACATGGTTCTCAAGTTTGTTGTGCAAATTATAAAAAACGTGTGACTTGATTTGTATCTAGCCTGTGAGCCAGAATTTCCCTAATATTACAGCTGCAGGTTTCTGGGGATATGTCTCTCTGAGCTTTACACATCTAAGACATTTTTTTAAAGATATTTTTTTGGCACTAGTAGCCTCTATTTTTGACAGTAGGTAGACAGGAAAGGGGGTAGAGAGAGGGGGAGACATTCAGTAAATGTCGCTGGGTCCAGGACTCGAACCCGGGACAGCTGCTTCAAGGACTGTAGCCCCTGTACATGGTCGCGTGCTTAACCCCTACACCATCAGCACTGCGCCCACATCTAAGACATTTTTGCTTATTCTTCTTTGCAGTGTTGTGAATATGAATCTGAGAATATAATTTAATATTCAATATTAATATTTTAATATTTTATCAAATAATATTTCAGTCTGTTAAAGGTTATTCTGTGAATAACAGCCCAGTACGGCGATGGTATTAGAACAAAGTAGAAAGGTGTGAGATGAGCTCTGATATTATTGAACAGAATTTATTAACAAAAATAAGTCAACTCAAAGTCAAACATATTTCAATCAACAAACTCTTTACTATGCTAAAACAATCCAACTAACTACCAAGCAGAATTAAAGAATAGGGAAGACTCATGGGCTATGTACAATATAAACAAGTTGATTAAAGATGATTGAAAACCATGACCAACAGAGTGATGCAACATTACCATGCCATGTTTATGTTTGAGAACCAAGGATTATCTTGAATAATTTGGAAATGAATTAAGTTAGTCTTGGAACCAACTTAGGCAACAAACAGCAGACCTTTAGACAACAATTCACAATGCAAGATCAGATAAAATATTATTTTAATAAAATAATGTTTTAAGAATGATCTGCTGAATAGGACCAACCTTCTGGATTACTAATTCTCAACAGTGTCTCATTAGCTGCCTTTATTTATTAAAATAATATTTAAAGAAATATTATTAAGGGAATATTTTGGAAAAGAGCCAAATCTTTCTGGAGAAATGGGGCTTAATGGTGTTTACTTAGTTATCAAATTTAGTAAAATGATGTTGGGGAAATATTATTTACTGGTTTGAAAACTAAACCTTTCTGGGTAAAACTTATTTGGCAGCAAGCACGTGTCCTTAGGTGTTAGCAGTTGAAGCTGACAACAGAAGCTGATAGCTTAGCACCAGAATCAAAACACACCTTTAAAAATACCGTCAATAAAAGGGTTAAAATGCATAAGCGCGGACGGCGAGTTATGATCAATCTTCTGTTTAAAATCACCCTTCAAGTAAAGTTTGCCTTAACTTTAAAAACACACAAACAAAGAACACAAAACTAAACACGTGTGCTGCAGATCGTCTGTTAGCACCAAGATAGCTGAGTTCAACACAAACAAAACAAAACTTCATAAAATGAAAAACATTTAGATCATTCCATCCTAAATACCTCTCCGCCCAAACTCTAACCTTGTTTAAATTGTGTTGAGGAGGAGTTGTCCGGGCGACAACGACGTTTGAAGAAAGCTCCGTGAACAAAGGTTTAGCTTCCAGCTAACCTCCGTAGCTGTGGATGAAAGACGCCTCGTTGTGTCCGCCAACCAACTGCACATTACCGTAACCACGGTGATGCGGGGCCGTTGTCATTCCTTCAGACTCGGCTTGTAGAGACCATGTCTCTCTGGACCACAGTTTGCTTCTGCAGGCCTCAGAGAGAAAGTAAAGCAATGCTTATACCTTAATTTCCCTTTTATGAATTAATACTGAATTCTTTCAACAGTAATTCATCAGTACTTAACTTGTGCATATGATCGCGTGATCTTATGCCACCCTTGGATCCAGTTTGAAGAGTTTATGTCTGTTTGCCAGCAAAGAGACATTAGCGCGCTGGGCCTCCCCTATCCCGATGATAACTGGTATGGAAGAGACAGGATGTAGCAAGAGCGGTGCTTTTATTTGGACAGTGGTGTCACAGGAAGTCCGCAGTTACCCCGTTTCCTGGCTGTTCCGGAAGTAGGTTAACACAATTTATTTTGAAAGTTCTAGGAAAGTTTGTACTGCCTTTTCACGTTCTAACCATGGCTGTGGGTCCCAACAGCAGAGTACCTCAAACTCAGCCAGATTAGGTGAAGAGCATATGTAAACATCAGTCTTCAGGTCTAACTACAAATTATTATTTGAATTTAAGTCTGAACTTTGACTGGGACATTCTAACACATGAATATACTCTGATTTAAACAATTCCGCTGTAGTTCTGGCAGCATTTTGTCCTGCTTGAATGTGAACATCTGCCCCCATGTGGAGTCTTGCACCGTAAAGGTTTTCTTCCATTATTGCTGTATATTTAGCTCCATCCATCTTTCCATCAACTTTAACCAGCTTCTCTGTTTCTCCTTAAGTAACACATCACCACAGCATGATGCTGCTACCACCATGTTACACTGTGGGGATTGTGTTTGAGATGTATAAAATGTTGACAAACATTTATCTTTTCCCTTTCACTGCAGTTATGTTCTACTTTGTGTTGGTCTATTGCAAAAGTTCCAACCAAATGAATTAGTTTGTGGTTGTACTTGAACAAGTTCAAGGTACTTGGTATTTTACTCAAGAGTCTTAATTGGTCCATCAACCTCAGAGTGGTGCAGCAGCATCTGCAGCCTGATTTTTGGGGTCTCCCCATGATTTGACAAAACATCGTAGGAGGAAATGTGAAAGGGCAAGCTAGGAGGCAACAGTACACAGCAGCTGACCTGTGCCTGTCACTTTGCATGATGAATGAATCGGTTTCACATCAATCTGATGCTGAGTGTCTGTAATTGGATTATTTTCACACCATGGAAGCACACAGGGTCTGACCATCTTAACCCCAGGTGGGCCTCTGCTCTTAGGCTCGGGACCCTGACCCACAGTCAATATCCTGTTGCTCTGCTGCTTATCCCTAACTAACTAGTTCCAGCTACTAAAAGATAAAATACAGAGCTTCAGTCACAGTTGCAGATATGCGGGAGCTGTTAGTTCAAATTTACTAATCACAAAACCAACCAGAAGGACTGTTCCTTCAGGAATTGAAATTATAAAACGTTTAGACCCTGATAAGTCATTTCAAAGCTTTTCCACATATGTGGCATTTACCTTGCCCAGTTCAACTGAAAAACAAACAACTTTGTTAAAACATAAAAAGGCGCACCTCTGTTTATGTCATTGTAAGTAGCAGGAATTGCATAATTCTTCTAAGTCTATCAGATTGTGACGGCATCTCTTGCCCACAGCCCTCTTCAGGTGACGTCCACAGTATATATATATATATATATATATATACAGTACAGACCAAAGGTTTGGACACACCTTCTCATTCAAAGAGTTTTCTTTATTTTCATGACTATGAATATTGTAGCTTCACACTGAAGGCATCAAAACTATGAATTAACACATGTGGAATTATATACTGAACAAAAAAGTGTGAAACAACTGAAAATATGTCTTGTATTCTAGGTTCTTCAAAGTAGCCACCTTTTGCTTTGATTACTACTACGCACACTCTTGGCATTCTGTTGATGAGCTTCAAGAGGTAGTCACCTGAAATGGTTTTCACTTCACAGGTGTGCCCTGTCAGGTTTAATAAGTGGGATTTCAAGCCTTATAAAGGGGGTTGGGACCATCAGTTGTGTTGTACAGGAGGTGGATTCAGTACACAGCTGATAGTCCTACTGAATAGACTGTTAGAATTTGTATTATGGCAAGAAAAAAGCAGCTAAGTAAAGAAAAAAAGAGTGGCCATCATTAATTTAAGAAATGAAGGTCAGTCTGTCCGAACAATTGGGAAAACATTGAAAGTGTCCCCAAGTGCAGTCGCAAAAACCATTAAGCGCTACAAAGAAACTGGCTCACATGAGGACCGCCCCAGGAAAGGAAGACCAAGAGTCACCTCTGCTGCGGACGATAAGTTCATCCGAGTCACCAGCCTCAGAAATCGCAGGTTAGTCAATGCCACACAGAGTCCTAGCAGCAGACACATCTCTAGAACAACTGTTAAGAGGAGACTGTGTGAATCAGGCCTTCATGGTAAAATAGCTGCTAGAAAACCACTGCTGAGGACAGGCAAGGAGGTGTGATGATGTGGGGTGTTTTGCTGGTGACACTGTAGGGGATTTATTCAAAAGTGAAGGCATACTGAACCAGCATGGCTACGACAGCATCTTGCAGCGGCATGCTATTCCATCCGGTTTGCATTTAGTTGGACCATCATTTCTTTTTCAACAGGGAAATGACCCCAAACACACCTCCAGGCTGTGTAAGGGCTATTTGACCAAGAAGGAGAGTGATGGGGTACTGCGCCAGATGACCTGGCCTCTACAGTCACCGGACCTGAAACCAATCGAGATGTTTTGGGGTGAGGTGGACCGTAGAGTGAAGGCAAAAGGGCCAACAAGTGCTAAGCATCTCTGGGAACTCCTTCAAGACGAGGTTGGAAAACCATTTCAGGTGACTACCTCTTGAAGCTCATCAACAGAATGCCTAGAGTGTGCGTAGCAGTAATCAAAGCAAAAGGTGGCTACTTTGAAGAACCTAGAATATAAGACATATTTTCAGTTGTTTCACACTTTTTTGTTCAGTATATAATTCCACATGTGTTAATTCATAGTTATGGTGCCTTCAGTGTGAAGCTACAATATTCATAGTCATGAAAATAAAGAAAACTCTTTGAGTGAGAAGATGTGTCCAAACTTTTGGTCTGTACTGTATATATATATATTTTTGCAATTTGCCACTAACAGATTGGTTTGCCAAATTACATTATATATGAACATTTGATATGATTTAGTTTGATCTTATTATTTTACATCACAAAACCTGTGGTTTTAACAGGGTGTGTGGACTTTTGAGAGCCATCACATCCTCTTGGTCTGAGACTTGAAAAGGTTTATTTTATGTCCCATTGAAACTGATATTATTCTACAGTTGAGCTGGAGGGAGTTTTGTTGAATCACTCTGCTGCAGGAGGTGAAAACTGACAGCACAAAGCCAAACGGTACATTTGAGATATGTGTTGTGACTGTGGCTCAGTAGGAAGAGTAGTTGTCTTGCAATCACAAGGTTGTGGGTTTGATTCCAGCTTCCTCCTGCCATATGTTTATGTGCCCCTGGACAAGGCACTTAACCTCAAGTTGCCTACCGGTGTGTGAATGTGTGAGCAGTGAGTGCGATTGGGTGAATGTGGTTCTAGTGTGAAGTGCTTTGAGTGGTCTGTATGACTGGAAAAGTGCTATATAAGTTCAGTCCATTTATAGTAGTGCCTGCATCACACCTCGCCATGCTGGCAACACTGAATTTATGTGTGTAGAAATCCAACTTAATGTGAAGAAAGTCTTGGTAGAGGACAGATTCATTTTGTCATGAAGCATTTTCTTTTTTATTCTGGCCAGTAAATGCTTTTAATAAAGGTGGATTTTTAACATTGGATGAATATGTAAATTCACACGAGGGCTCTCTTCAGTTATTGCTACTATGATGCTTTTATGAGCTCAGGTTTCTGAATAAGGAGCTCTATTGCAGCTGAAATGTAATACGGTGGGTTATTGTCTGAATTCACACAAATAGTGTTGATCATTTTACTCCCTGGTCCAGGCTTATATCAAATGTTTTTTACAACTTACTTTCATTTTTATTTTATTTTATTTTATTTATTCTTTGAAGAGCAGTTTCCAGGTTGACCAAAATAATGCTGTTCAACAATTATCAAGAGTTATTTTATATACTTTTTTATATTCTCCAATAAAACCGTCAGATTTATCAGCAGCTTTCACTGTTCAGTAACTAGACCCAGGATCGACATCACTTCCATGCTGATGTCCACACATTAGATTGTCTCTGATTAGCACTAAAGACCTCCCACAGGATTATTTACTCTGATTAAAAACCAAAACTCAAATGTGTTGTCCGGTGAAAGAGTGCATACCCATCTTTTTTGCATACCGCATAAATACAGTGGAAAATTCCACAGGATTGTTTTTTATTGGACTAAAGTTCCCAGGAGCTGCATGGCCAATAAAAAGGCAACAAGATAAAAGAGCAGGGAGGATTAGGAAAGGATGAAAGCTGTAAAATTTTCCATATTATCTTGTGAAAAGCTATGTCCTCTGCTCTCTCTTGTTACATTTACCTTAATTATTCTGAAGGACAGAGCCAAAGTAGGAGTAATATCAACCTTTTTGTAAGTCATTCCCACCACACTCACTCATAGATGGCAGGATTTTTTTTTTTGCTTTAGTGTTTGGATGTGCATTTATTTTACTGTCAAAAAGAGGCCCATGGGCTTGGTCATGACTTAAGGACATTGTTGTGCAGACAGCCAGACTCACCCCCTTCTTTTTCCCTCTGTTTTGCGTGACTAAGAATCGCTCCACAAGTCATGAAGACTCATAAAAGAAGAAGCAAAGAGCCATTGCAATATCTGAACCTTGCAAAGATAAACAAACTCAGTTATTCATTGCACAGTTTATATAGGCTGTCCCAACAAATTATGTCTGCTCAAGAACTCATTGGCGCTGCAGCATTTAGATTTCAAAGCTGCAGATTCACAAACATTATCAAAAGCACCAATACAATCCTCCTTTATGTAAAAGCAATTGGCACACATACACATACAATGAATAAATGGTTAAAAATCAGGTTTTTTACAGTTCATAGTTCATAAACAGTGACATGTGATAGGGTTCGTGTGATAGGGGTGAGAAACAGAATTCTTTGGAGTTGGATGTACAATGGACCCAAGTCCATTCCTTTTCAACTGCTTCTTCTATAGTAGTCGCGAGGAAGCTGGTGCCTATCTCCAGCAGTCCATGGACCCTGGACAGATCGGCAATCCATTGCCGGACAAACAACCACGCACACACTCATTCACGCCTAAGTGCAATTAATAGAAACCCATTAACATGTTTTTGGACTGTGGAAGGAAGTATATACAGTCAATGGAACAAGTTCGCATCAATCAAATCTTTTAAAATTTCCTGGTTCTCCCTTACCTTTGCGTAATGTTGAGTCTGTGCTGCCCATTCAATGCCAAGTCAAATCCATGTACTCCGCACTCTTTTTCAGGTGTACCACTCTCTGAAAAGAGCGGGTCACCGTTCTCCCACTTGTTTGAAGCAGATGTTTCAGCTCCAGATTTGGTCTTTCTCTCTCTAAAACTTCCTGTTTCAACTGAAAATCCAGTTTAGAAAAATTATTTTTCAGTTTTGAGAAGCAATCTTCCATTTTTTAGAACCAAATTTAAGTAAGAGTATGAGAACAACACCTCTGCTCTCTGTGTAGCTGAAGTAGCGACATGCTGTTACCTCTATGGCTATAGGGCTCAGCATTGCCCCCTATCAGTGCGGCATGGTAATTTTTCCCTTTCCCTGTGCATTTTCACTCCACATTTATGGCCTATTAGAAAGATTAAATATGTCACACACATTCATTAAATATAGTAGACAGACTGTGGAATGTCAGCAAGTTTAGTACATGTGTAATCCAGTATGCCGACGTCACTGTTCTTAGATCAGTTTTTACTGTTTCGTTCAAAGGGCCATCTGGGTCTCTCCTTTCACTCTGCTCTGTGGAGCACAGATGCTCCTTTTGTGGTGCGCTCCAAATCTTAATAAGCAGTTAAAATATTTACCGACGCGTGATTTTTTTTTTTTTTTTTTTTTTGTTTTTTTCACACCGCGTTTTTTGTCTCGGGTTTGTCTTTTTTATTATCATTGTTATTATTTATACCTTTTCACTGGCAAAAAATGGAGATGTCCACTAAATGTGATTGATTGGGCTTAAAAATGGCCATTATTGCCATTAAGCTCCACATGTCAGCTGCTGCTTTTGTGCCGGCTGTATTTCTAAGCTAACCAGTGATGCATGAGCACAGACAGGAGGGGGAAGAATGTAATGCTCCTGAAAGAAATGCCCATTTCTCTATGGATCCTTCACTTGATTAAAAATACAGCTGCAGACACTAGCATACAAGAGGCTGGGTGAGTCAAAGAAAAGGGGAATAAGAAGAAAGGAGAAAGTGCGGCTGAGAGCAAAGGGGAAACCCTGATGTTATATGAAAAGAAACTCTCCCTGAATTGGGAGGAATAACTTCTTTCAGGCAGTGTGGAAGGGAAGCTTTTGGGAAAACCGGGGGCATGTGCGTTTAAGAGTATGCACGTGCATTTATGTGGCTGGGCGCTAACTAAGTTTCCGACACACATGGAGCTACAAACTTGTGGAATGTGAGGAGGGGGTTGGTGTGAATCTGTTTACTGTTGTTGTTTCTAAACAGCAGGTTGGGAGCAGGCTGCATGCAGTTAGCTTCTGCTTGCCTTCTAATGAAAAATGTGAGAAAACACCCGCTGAAACGTTTAAAGGTTACCTGGGTTTGTTTTTTCCACATGTAAAGCTCTTATTTGTGCTTTTTTTCCTTTGTGGAATTTGACATAATTTATTCAATGAATTAACATTGAACAGTTTAAATACATCTGCAACAAGTAGGTATTTTTAGTTTTCAGTGTAACATTGTGTATGAGTGGATAGGCCTAAATTCAGCATGGATTTTAAGAACAATCCACTTGTTGTGTGACAGTATGTGATTCACTTGCTAATCATATGAATGCAGGATTTTGGACATCCTGATTGGGCATGGCTGCCCTTATAATTGTGTGTTTATATGATATGAGGAAGACATTACCTCATGGGAGATATAAACAGCATAGCCTCATAGCTGTGTGATCTGGTGACTCATCAGAATCACACAGCGGTGTTTACTTACAACTTCCTTGGCTTTTGCTTTTACTAAAGGACTTATACTGTCCTACTCAAGCTACTCAGAGCAACTGAATAAAGCGTCTTTGTCACTTCAGAAATAAAGTGCAAAAGTATTCACACCCTGTGAACTTTCTCACATTTGGTTATGTTGCAATTTATTTTAATAAGAATTTGATGGAATAGGTCAACACAAAGGAGTGCATTTTTTAAAGTGGAAAAGAAAATGGTACAGGGTTTTTTTTACCCCCAAAAAATATGTCTGTGTGCATTTGTCTTCAGCCCCACTAGAGTAAATCATTTATAAAACCACCCTAGGCTTAACCATTTTACATAAGGATGTGGTTTGATCCAAACCCTTTCATTGTAGCTCTAGCTGCTTGTTTAGGGTCTATGTCATGTTGGAAGGTAAACCTGTGTCACACTGTCAAGTCTCCTGTGGTCTAACAGATTTTCTGCCAGTATTGCCCTGTATTGAGCTCCATCTCAGCCACCATCGACTGTGACCAGCTTCTCTGTCCCTGCTAAAGAAAAGACCCCCTGAGCATCATCCTGCCACCACTGTGTTTCACTGTGGGACTGGTGTGTTCAGGGTGAAAATTAAAAGTTTCAAGTAGTATGCAAAACATTGCAGTGGACTATATGTTGAACCTTGTTAACACCAGAAAAAACAGCAATTTTCCTATGTGCTTATTTCCAAAATAAGTTTTTCCACATGAGTTACCACAGCGTTCTACTCCATGGTTATGTGTTGGAAATTAGTTTTCTTTAGCAAATAATTTACTTTACAGGTGCATTGCTTGAAACCAAGCCTGTAATCATAAGAAGAAACACAGAATCAACTTTATCTCTTGAAATAGAAGTGGGTGTTATGATTTGGGTTTTTTGGATTCTGCTTTTTTCTTATATGTTTCTCAGTTTTTGAATCATGCTTCTGTTTATTATTTTCCTGGTCGTGCTTTAGTTTTTGTCTTCTAGTTCATGTTTTGTCAAGTTAGGTTTCTGGATCTGGTTATGCTTTAGTTTCATGTTTTTCTAGTTTTTGTTAGTTTGTATTCAAGAGTCTCTGTTTTGCTCCAGCCACGTTTTGTTCTGTCTGTCAATTAATTTTATTCGGTTCACCTGCTCCAAGCTAATCTGTCTCCTTGCTCCACCTGGTTCACGCTCCATAAATACACACCTGTTCAGTTACACATCGAAACATTTTCAAATCATGCTCAAGTCTTGTTTTCTGGATCATGCCAATCTTGTCTTGTCTGCCTGTTTATTGTTTTGTTCCTGCCTCTTCGTATGAGTGAGTTTTTTGTTAATTAAAGCGTTTTTTTTTTATGGAGGACCGATTCTGACAAAATTAAAAATAAAAGCAGAAATATATATATTTTGTTTTTCCTTTTCCTTAGACATGCATTTTCATCAGGAAATGTATACATTTTCTTTTTCCTTTTCCGTACACATGCCTTTGTTTTATTACATTTCCTCGTCTCTCTTTTTCCTTTACCGTATGCATTTCTTCTTCATTATGCAAATGAGGAGGGCTGCCTTCTTTTCGCCAGCTCCTCTACTATTGGTCAGAACACAGGAATGAGGCGGATCCATGTGCAGGCCGAGAGTGTGTCCCAATTCAGGGGCTGGATCCTTCCAAGTCCATACTTGTGGGCTGATTACGTCACAGCGCGGCGCGGAAGGTCTGTCAAATACGGCAGACAAATGTGTCCTTCTTTTGCCCAATTTGAAGGATGCGTTGTGAGTATCCTTCGCGGTCCATCTTTTCCCATGATTCATTGCGGGTCGAAGCGGATTGGTCAAGCAGGGGCAGCCATGGCGGACCACAGTGGCAAAAGCTGTGAGTAAACTGTGAAAAATTACACTTTCTGTGACACAAATGAACTTTTACAATGTTTTTAGTGCGGGAATATTACTGTGTAGACGTGAAAAATCTGCTTGATTTATCAAGACATTGCTTAATTTCAAACGTGCTCTGACGTGTTCGGATTTTTCCGATCCAATAGTAACTGCCGGCTTGCCTCCGCCAGCAAGCTAGACCCGGAGACATCTGACTGGACTGTCGGCACTGAGCTCCCGCTGGCAGTCATCACAGTGAACGTTAAACACAATTGATTTCTAACAGTTTGTTAGTATTATTTTAATGTATTGTGTCATATGTTCATGTAAGTCGATTTGACATTACAGGTGATATTAAAGTTAACCTGAATAAATGGACAATTTTATGTAATCTTACCGTATCGCTGGAGAGTGTCATTGAGAATAAATAAGCTTTTAAATATAAATTTTTGATGAAGAAATGTGCTAAATGTGTATTTATAATTCAGCTAGCATTATAATTTGTGATTCCAGGTACAGCTGAAGAGAAATACACTTTCAAATGCAAGCAAATCCAAGTAAAGAAGTGAAAAGTTTGAAAGAGCTTGATTTAGGCATTTGCATAGAAATATTTTAATATGCTCTGTAAATTAAGACAAATGTAAAATTAAAAAAAGGCTTTTTTTTAAACTGATATTAAGCAAGATGGTTTTTTTGTTGTTTTTGTTGTTTAGGGACAGAGGAGCAGACGGGCCAGTTTATTAAGCTCAGGAGTGAGAATGACCACCTTTTTACTGGAGCTAAAAACTTAGCCACCGTGGCTTGGAGGTACAATAACAACATTCTTTGCAGTCAGTTTCGGTCCAGTTTCAAAAACTCCTATCTTTCTAACTTTCATAAATATCCATTCAGTGATTAACATTCTGTGCATACAGCAAGACTGGTGAAAGATTGGTTTGATGAACATGAAAGTTAAGTTGAACATCTCCCATGGCCTGCACAGTCACCAGATCAAAATATTATTGAGCCACTTTGGGGTGTTTTGGAGGAGCGAGTCAGGAAACGTTTTCCTCCACCAATATCACGTAGTGACCTGGCTACTATCCTGCAAGAAGAATGGCTTAAAATCCCTCTGACCACTGTGCAGGACTTGTATATGTCATTCCCAAGACGAATTGACGCTGTATTGGCCGCAAAAGGAGGCCCTACACCATACTAATAAATTATTGTGGTCTAAAACCAGGTGTTTCAGTTTCATTGTCCCACCCCACGTGTGTATATATATATATATATATATATATATATATACAGTACAGACCAAAGGTTCACATATAATGTAATTTGGCAAACCAATGTTAGTGGCAAATTGCAAACAAAATATATATATACAGTACAGACAAAAATATTGGACACATCTTCTCATTCAATTCAATTCAATTCAGTTTTATTTATATAGCGCCAATTCACAACACATGTTGTCTCAAGGCACTTCACAACAATCAGGTACATACATTCCAATTAATCCTAACAATTGAACAGTGCAGTCAGAGTTAGCTTTTTATTCAAATTGGATAAAAAGTTTTTCTATCGAAGGAAACCCAGCAGATTGCATCCAGTCAGTGACTTGCAGCATTCACTCCTCCCAGATGAGCATGTGGAGACAGTGGGCAGTCACTGGCGTTGACTTTGCAGCAATCCCTCATACTGAGCATGCATGTAGCGACAGCGGAGAGGAAAAACTCCCTTTTAACAAGAAGAAACCTCCAGCAGAACCAGGCTCAGTGTGAGCGGCCATCTGCCACGACCGACTGGGGGTTTGAGAGAACAGAGCAGAGACACAAAAAGAACACAGAAGCACTGATCCAGGAGTCCTTTCTATGGGAAGGAAAAGTAAATGTTAATGGATGTAGCTCCTTTAGTCGTTTCACCTAGAAAGAAAGAACAGATAAACTCTGAGCCAGTTTTTAAGGTTAGAGTCTGAAAGAGAGCACATATAATTAGTTACAGTAAAAGCTCAGTCAATTTCCATGTCTAGGAGAGAGAAAGGGTTAAACACTAAAAGACAGGGCTATGTGGATCATCGGTAGAGGGTGAGCATTAAGTTGTTGCCAGCAGAAGCTCGGACAATTCCCCTCTCCAGAAAGGTGTCACAGGCAGACACAGAGCCAGGCCAGGTGTAGCTTCTAGGAAGAGAAAAGAGAGAACAAGGTTAAAAGCTGAAATAACAGCAAACAATGCAAAATTGGAGAGTAGTGTGAGAATGTAGCGAAGAGGGTGAAAGTGGTCGTTATGTCCTCCAGCATCCTAAGCCTATAGCAGCATAACTATACAGATACTTTCAGTTCAGATTATTTAGTTAAACGGCGATTATTTACAACAATGTCGTCTCAAGGCACCTCACAAAGGGTCCCACTGATGGTCATTGTTATACTAAAAACCACAAGGATTGGGATACCTCTCTCTGTCAGACTGATTATAACCATTGGAAAAGAGAAGCGGTCATACAGGTAGCAGAAATGGAGGGTGTGTTTGCACCTCAACAATAACTGAGCCATTCAAAGAGTTTTCTTTATTTTCATGACTATGAATATTGTAGCTTCACATCGAAGGCATCATAACTATGAATTAACACATGGAATTATATACTGAACAAAAAAGTGTGAAACAACTGAAAATATGTCATATTCTAGGTTCTTCAAAGTAGCCACCTTTTGCTTTGATTACTACTACGCACACTCTTGGCATTCTGTTGATGAGCTTCAAGAGGTAGTCACCTGAAATGGTTTTCACTTCACTGGTGTGCCCTGTCAGGTTTAATAAGTGGGATTTCAAGCCTTATAAATGGGGTTGGGACCATCAGTTGTGTTGTGCAGGAGGTTGATACAGTACACAGCTGATAGTCCTACTGAATAGACTGTTAGAAATTGTATTATGGCAAGAAAAAAGCAGCTAAGTAAAGAAAAAGAGTGGCCATCATTACTTTAAGAAATGAAGGTCAGTCAGTCCGAACAATTGGGAAATCTTTGAAAGTGTCCCCAAGTGCAGTCGCAGAAACCATCAAGCGCTACAAAGAAACTGGCTCACATGAGGACCGCCCCAGGAAAGGAAGACCAAGAGTCACCTCGGCTGCGGACGAAAAGTTTATCTGAGTCACCAGCCTCAGAAATCGCAGTTTAACAGCAGCTCAGATTAGAGAACAGGTCAATGCCACACAGAGTCCTAGCAGTAGACACATCTCTAGAACAACTGTTAAAAGGAGACTGTGTGAATCACGCCTTCATGGTAAAATAGCTGCTAGGAAACCACTGCTGAGGACAGGCAACAAGCAGAAGAGACTTGTTTGGGCTAAAGAACACAAGGAATGGACATTAGACCAGTGGAAATCTGTGCTTTGGTCTGATGAGTCCAAGTTTGAGATCTTTGGTTCCAACCACCGTGTCTTTGTGCGGCACAGAAGAGGTGAACGGATGGACTCTACATGCCTGGTTCCCACCATGAAGTATGGATGATGAGGTGTGATGATGTGGGGGTGCTTTGCTGGTGACACTGTTGGGGATTTATTCAAAAGTGAAGGCATACTGAACCAGCTTGGCTGCCACAGCATCTTGCAGCGGCATGCTATTCCATCCGGTTTGCGTTTAGTTGGACCATCATGTCTTTTTCAACAGGAAAATGACCCCAAACACACCTCCAGGCTGTGTAAGGGCTATTTGACTAAGAAGGAGAGTGATGGGGTACTGCGCCAGATGACCTGGCCTCCACAGTCACCGGACCTGAGCCCAATCGAGATGTTTTGGGGTGAGGTGGACCGCAGAGTGAAGGCAAAAGGGCCAACAAGTGCTAAGCATCTCTGGGAACTCCTTCAAGACTGTTGGAAAACCATTTCAGGTGACTACCTCTTGAAGCTCATCAACAGAATGCCAAGAGTGTGCGTAGCAGTAATCAAAGCAAAAGGTGGCTACTTTGAAGAACCTAGAATATAAGACATATTTTCAGTTGTTTCACACTTTTTTGTTCGGTATATAATTCCACATGTGTTAATTCACAGTTATGGTGCCTTCAGTGTGAAGCTACAATATTCATAGTCATGAAAATAAAGAAAACTCTTTGAGTGAGAAGGTGTGTCCAAACTTTTGGTCTGTACTGTATATATATATATTTTTAGCAATTTGCCACTAACAGATTGGTTTGCCAAATTACATTATATGTGAACATTTGATATGATTTGGTATGATCTTATTATTTTACATCACAAAATCCTGTGGTTTTAACAGGGTGTGTGGACTTTTGAGAGCCATCACATCCTCTTGGTCTGAGACCTCAAAAGGTTCATTTTATGTCCCATTGAAACTGATATTATTCTACAGTTGAGCTGGAGGTAGTTTTGTTGAATCACTCTGCTGCAGGAGGTGAAAACTGACAGCACAAAGCCAAACAGTACATTTGGGATATGTGCTGCTTCTTATAGTAGTGCTTATAGTAGTATTTTCAGTTGTTTCACACTTTTTTTGTTCAGTATATGATTCCACAGTTGTTGATTCATACTTTTGATGCCTTCAGTGTGAAGCTACAATATTCATAGTCATGAAAATAAAGTAAACTCTTTGAATGAGAAGGTGTGTCCAAACCTTTAGTCTGTACTGTATATATATATATACATATATTCTGCTCAAAAAAATAAAGGGAACACTTTGTCACGTCTGTCACATGTGCTCAGTGTGAACCTGCTTTCATCTGTGAAGAGCACAGGTCACCAGTGGGGAATTTGTTCTCTGGCAATTGCCAAGCGTCCTGCACGGTGTTGGGCTGTGAGCACAACCCCCATTTGTGGACCGCGGGCCCTCATACAATCCTCGTGGAGTCGGTTTCTAACCGTTTGTGCAGACACATGCACATTTGTGGCCTGCTGAAGGTCATTTTGCAGGGCTTTGCCAGTGCTCCTCCTGTTCCTCCTTCCACAAAGGCGGAGGTAGCGGTCCTGCTGCTGGATTGTTGCCCTTCTACGGCCTCCTCCACGTCTCCTGGTGTTCTGGCCTGTCTCCTTGTAGTGCCTCCAGGCTCTGGACACTACGCTGACAGACACAACAAAACCTCTTGCCACAGCTTGCATTGATGTGCCATCCTGGATGAGCTGCACTACCTGAGCCACTTGTGTGGGTTTTTGAGTCCGTCTCATGCTACCACAAGTGTGAAAAGCACCACCAACATTTAAAAGTGACTAAAACATCAGCCAGAAAGCATAGGTACTGAGATGTAGTCTGTGGTCCCCACCTCTAGAACCACTCCTTTATTGAGTGTGTCTTGCTAATCACCAAAGATTTCCCCCTGTTGTCTATTCCATTTGCACAACAGGATGTGAAATTGATAGTCAATCAGTGTTGCTTCCTAAGTGGACAGTTTGATTTCACAGAAGTTTGATTCACTTGGAGTTATATTGTGTTGTTCAAGTGTTCCCTTTATTTTTTTGAGCAGTTTATATATATATCCAGAATATGACTACTGTATGCAGGCAAGTATAATATTATAGATGTGATTAATGTTTGAGGGGTATAACTAATTGTAATATTTTGTGAGCACCATCTTCTAATTTTGTATATTTCTGATTACATCTAAGTGATGTGGTCCAGCCAGCCCTTTAAACCTGATGGATGATGACGTGGACAGCGGAAAGAGGCATCACAAACATCTGCAGACCACCTGTGGGATGCTTAGCTCACTCTCCAGAAAGACAAACCACAGGTCTCAGTTGCAGCATCCCATCCAAGTCTCTGACCTTGCGAGAGATTTAGCCACACCGCCAGAGACCTTTGTTCAGTAATACATCTGCCTTTTTGTCCTGTTGAAGAGGTGTTCCTGGAACCGGTCACTCAGGTTGATCCTGCTGTCGCCATTGTAAATACTTGTAAATAGTTTTATTTTATGCCTTTTGTCTTGTAATCTTGATCTGTTTGAATGTTATTTTTTTCCACATTCTGTTTAAAACGCTATTTGTAATTTTCAAAATAAACTTTGTGTTTAGAAATTTGAATGAAGTTGATGTATTGTTAGGTCAAATGGAAATAAAATACATTGGTGACAAAACAATTTTGAAATTTATTAGAACAGCTTAAAACTTTAAGAATATCTGAACAAAATGTATTTATTTATTTCTTATGTAGCACCTTATTTTGGTGAAAACAGTCTGTCCATTCTCTGTGCCCTCCTCTCTTCTGGTTCTCTCTGTAACCTCATGTCCTCCCTGATCAACTCCATCATCTACTCATATCTGTCCCTCTTTCTTTTCTGACCCCTTCCTGCTGGCTCACTGTCTTCCTTCTCCATCTGGTTGGCCCTGCAGTGTCCTCAGGGATGGAGGCAATTAGGACAGGA
Source organism: Girardinichthys multiradiatus (assembly GCF_021462225.1). Classification (NCBI taxonomy): domain Eukaryota; kingdom Metazoa; phylum Chordata; class Actinopteri; order Cyprinodontiformes; family Goodeidae; genus Girardinichthys; species Girardinichthys multiradiatus. The sequence continues at coordinate 39,401,527 of NC_061797.1, read as the reverse complement.
GGTGTTGTGGAAGACCTCTAACCGAATACCTCATCCATAAGTACAAACCAGGGCCAAGTAGCAGCAGTGGGCTTGTCACTGACTTTAGAAATATTTTTTATTTGTGTGTGACATGAGAAGTTCTGAACATACTTTATATTTATTTTTCATATTGTCCCTCTTTTTTTTGGCCTGCAAGGGGTGACCTTCCCATGTTGGCCCATCTTCTCCAGAATTGTCCTAAACAAGCAAAAGGAAAGAGGGAAAACCAAAAGAAGTATGTTAATCACTGGATGGATATTTATGAAAGTTAGAAAGATAGGAGTTTTTGAAACTGGACCAAAACTGACTGCAAAGAATGTTGTTATTGTACCTCCAAGCCACGGTGGCTAAGTTTTTAGCTCCAGTAAAAAGGTGGTGGTTTTCACCCCTGAGTTTAATAAACTGGCCCGTCTGCTCCTTTGTCCCTAAACAACAAAAAAAACGATCTTGCTTAATATCAGTTAAAAAAAAAAGCCTTTTTTTAATTTTACATTTGTCTTAATTTGCAGAACATATTAAAATATTTCTATGCAAATGCCTAAAACAAGCTCTTTCAAACTTTTCACTTCTTTATTTAGATTTACTTGCATTTGAAAGTGTATTTCTCTTCAGCTGTACCTGGAATCACGAATTATAATGCCAGCTGAATTATAAATATATTTTTTAAAACATATATAGCGCATTTCTTCATCAAAAATGAATATTTAAAAGCTTATTTATTCTCAATCACACTCTCCAGCAATACGGTAAGATTACATAAAATTGTCCATTTATTCAAGTTAACTTTAATATCACCTGTAATGTCAAATCGACTTACATGAACAAATGACAGATTACATTAAAATAATGCTAACACAAACAGTTAGAATTTGTCTGCCGCATTTCAATTCAATTCAAAGATACTTTATTGATCCCCGAGGGGAAATTAGAATTCCAGTACAACCCATCCAAACATACATCATGACACAAGACAAGCGGGGACAGGTCACCGAGGCTTTGCTGCCCACTCACAGGCGCTGCCCTTGCTAGATGAGAAAAGAGGCCACATTAGGTAAGTAGAGGAAAAAAATCATATTTCACACTTTATCCTTAGCAGGATACAGTTTGAGATTGCAAAAAACCTCAGCACAAAGAAGCAACAAGTTTACAAAACAACATCATGCCGGGAACGGTGAAGGCGATGTGAGGGGGTGCATATGTTAATCTTGAGCATGTGTGTGTGTGTGTGCAAGTGAATGACAGCCTTACACACCACAGCCTGACACACCACAGCCTGACTCCAGGCCTGTCTCACCATAGCCTGAGATGAACCTGACCCTAAGTCTGCCTTAACCTCCTCCACACGCCGCAGAGGATGTCGTAAGAGGGGCGCCTTGGCTGAAGTCATCGGGGGTCCCGGCGACGCCTCAGCCTCTGCCCACGCCACTGAGGATCTCGGCAACGCCTCAGCCACTGCCCGCGCCACTGAAGGTCTTGGCGATGCCTCAGCTTCTGTGCGCGCCACTGAGGGTCTCGGCGACACCTCAGCTCTTGCTCACGTCACTAAGGATCCGGCCGACATCTCAGCTCCTGCTCGCGTCACTGGGGGTCCAGCCGACGCCTCAGCTCCTGCTCACGTCACTGAGGGTCTGGCCGACGCCTCAGCCCCTGCTCCTGGTCTCAAGGTCTACCAGGGGTTCTTTGTGAGTCCGGTCGTTGTCCTGGTTCCTGAATCCCCTGATGAAGGGTTCGAGGACGAACCGCCCACGGACCCTGTTCACGTCATTGAGGGCTTCAAGGAGCAGCTTGTCCTCGTTCTGGCCTCTGAATCCATAGACGAGGGTTTCGAGGAAGAAACACCGCCGGATCCTGTCTCTGGGGAGTTCAAGGAGCAGCTTGTCCTCGTTCTGAGGGTTCCCCAGACTCTGTTCCTGTTTCCGTTGGTCCCGTCGGCTCTGTTCCTGTCTCTGAGGGTTCGCCAGACTCTACGCCTGATTATGAGGCGCCTGGCTCACAGCCTGATTATGAGGCGCCTGACTCACAGCCTGTCTACGAGGCGCCTGGCTCCAAGCCTCCAGAGTTCCACAGAGTTTCTGGGGGGCCCTCTACGCTCCATGGTCGGCCTCCTGATCTGCCGCACTGAGGGTCCCCTACTCTGCTCGGTCGGCCTCCTGACCAACCTGCAGGTTCCCGTCGCCAGCTGCCCAGGTCTCTATGTCTCTGCCAATCTCCAGGTCTTCGCCGGCGGATCAGGCCTCTGTGTAGGGGTCCTGGACTCCTCCTGAACTCTGTGCCTGCTCGGGACGACCTCCTGGTCGCCCGCCTGAACTCTGTGCCTGTTTCTGGCCCTCCTACCGAGGCCCCCACGGCCCGCTGTTCGGCTTTTTCAAATCATGCTCAAGTCTTGTTTTCTGGATCATGCTCACGTCTTTTTTTATCGTATCATGCCAAGCCTGTCTTGCCTGCCCGTTTATTGTTTTGTTCCTGCATCTTCGTATGAGTGAGATTTTTTTTTATTAAAGCATTTTTCACTTACCGTCATGCTGCCCGCTAGTCTGCATTCTGGGGTCTTCCATTGCTCTAGTCATAACAGTGGGAGTCCTTGGTGTCGCTTGACACCAAGATTGAGTGACTCAAACACATGAGAGACAGTAAGGTGACAGAGACAACAGAGTTCCAGAGGTTTCTATAAAAGTCATCAGTCATCTCCACTCAGGCGCTCCTGCCAATAATTTACTGCGTGGGACGCTGCTGTCCACCTCTCAGTCCTATTGACATTTTTAGAGGGACAAACACTGCCTACACATTGCACACATTTTATCTCACTAGTTACCGGCCTGTGCAATATCAGTGACATGTTTTCCACCATTGTTTGCTAGATGGCATGGGATATGCTTCAGTCGGCCTTGCTATATTTTCATAACTGCAGAGCTGTGTTGATACAGTGCACACAGAGGACAGGAAAACACAACACCTAGCGTGGGGCCTGGAAAACATGACCTCACACGCGTTGCAGAGTAGGAAAAGCTTCCCAGAGGTCAGAGCGCTGTTGTTACTCAGAAGGGAAATGACCTGAGGGTCCCTGAGGCTTCAGAGTGACCTCAGCAGGCAACATATCGAGCAAAGGCCAATCTGCTCAAGACGCCCACTAGCACAGTCAGAAAGGAGGGTTCAATCCATAGTGGTGCACTGCACTGATTGGATCCTTGTTTCTGTTTGAAGTTGTGTCATAAAATCAACCAGTGGCTGTAATAAAATCTAGGACAAACAATGCCTTTTATTTGGTTATTCTGGTCTGTTGCTTTACATAAAGCATTTAGTTACAAAGATAAATTTCATTACACTAAACACAAAAAACTATTATTCCAAATGTACTGCCCCTTACTTTTAATGAAACTGAGTGTAAGATATGTTGTATTTAGTGCAAATGTTACAATTCTCCATCCATCATTGGTGGCATATTTTACATAATCACTGTGGGAGGAAAATACTTGTTTCCCTGGAATTAAGGAAGAAAGGAAGGAATAACAGAAAGAAGGCAGGCAGGCAGGCAGACAGTTTTACATTTGTGATTGCTATTCACTGTATAGTAACTACAAATGAATACAAGCTTTAAGCAAAGCATGTTGTTGATGTTTAACCTTGGCTATCTTTTTTCACCTTCCACTTCTTTTACCCACTTTATCTCTTCCTCAGCATCCCTCCTTCCTCCACCTGTAAACATCACTCTCATCCTATTCTTATTGAGTCTGAATGTGTTCTGTGAAGCTAATGTCACGTGCATGGACCTCCCACCCCATTTTTTATAGCTCTACACCGTTTGTTTTATTTATCTGACAGACGTCCCCCCGCATTGTCCAGGGTTATCAGCGCTCTCCTGCAGATCACGTTACTGCCTGTGTGAGGCTCTGACCCATCTCCGGGTTCACCTTTAAATCTGATTCTTATCATTACCTTTGTGATAAATAGGCACAGCTTAGAGGGAGATTACTCTGCTCGTCCTGTTCCCCTTTTCCCACTGTCAACAGCGCTTGCCGCTGGGCCCTGAGCTGTCATCCCAGCCTCAGTCTGAGGAAGGCAAATACTCAGCTCTGTTCCTCTAAAGATTTGGTGACTTTAGAAATAAAGAGGGGGGCTAGTGCTGTTCCCATGTGAATAGTCTCTTATCTCCAGTGGGCGTCCTTAAAACCCTCTTCCCACTCTGCATTGCTCCTCTGAGAGTTAGTCAGCACATCGTCATACTGACAACTGAGCTTCCACATCGATTTTTCACACGGTTCTTATCTGAGCCAATACTTTGAAAAAGTTTTTTTTTAATCTTTTTGTTTTTAACTAATGAAAGGAGAGTGATTTCAGATATAATGGCCACACCTACATTTCAATTCTCCCTGGACCCATCTTCCAGAAATCAGTCTCAGTTTTTTTTATGTATCTTTTTGGCTTCTCTTTTATTTTATATGCTGACTTGTAAACCAAAGCTGCCTGTACTCTTCGGGATTTTCCTATCCAAAATAAACAAAATTAAACAATACTTTGCTGAACCACCTCTGGCTGCAGTAGATGTAAGTCATTTGGGCTATATGTTTGCCAACTCTCCACTTTTAGAGCATGGTGTTTCTGCCAATTCTTCTTTGCAGAATGACTCAAGCTCCGTCTGACTGGATAGAGAACATCTGTGAACACAAATTTTCAATTATTGCAACAGATTCTTAATTGGATTTAGATCTGCACTTTGACTGAGCCATTCTAATATATGAACACGCTTCGATATGAACCATGCCATTGTAGCTCTAATGTCCTACTAGAAGGCTTGTCTTCCATTATTGCCCTTTATTTAGCTCCATCTTCCCATTATGACATCCCCACAGCATGATGATGCCAGCACAGTGAATGACTATTAGTTGTGCCGTCGACAGATTTTCCCACCTAACCAGTGGATCTTTGCAGCTCCTCCAGAGTTGCAATGATTATTTTGGCTGTTTGTCTGACTAATGCACTCAGTGAAGGCCTGCTAGTTTAGATGGATGGCCTGTGCTCCTGCTTTTGAACTATGAGTGGAACAGTCCCCTGCATATATTCAAGGTTTTGAATATTGTTTCATATCCATACCTTGCTTTGAAAGCCTTCACAACTTCATGCCTAGTGTTCATGGTCCTGCTTGTTTGCCAATGTTCTTCAAAAATCAACATCAGTTTTTATACTAAAATGAAATTACACACTGCTGGATTAATATTATTATTTCTGAAAGCAATTGTTTGCACTGGATTGTTGGATTAAAATCCATGCCACAGTTATTAGATTTTCCAAACTATTTATCCTGTTTCTTCTACTTTGCAAGTTTGGATTACTTTGTGTTGTTTCTTCACATAAAATCTACAGAAATTGCATTAATGCTTGTGGTGATAAAATGTAAAAAGTTCCAGCGGTATGAATGCTCTTGCATGACATTGTATGTCCACCTCAAAGTGGGATTAAACCTTTAGATTTTCATAAATGCATTTCACTTTTTATGTGTTTTTTGAAACATTTTCATTTGGTACACAGCTGATATCATCTTTACCATGGTTAGCAAATATTCATGAAAGAAATACAGTCTTTTAGAAATCCTTTTAGCAAGCAATCAGACGACATAGGTACCTGAACACTAAAATGTGTGAAGCAGTGGTCAGGGATGCAACCTTTCAGCTTTCCTCAGTTTGATTGATGGTCACTAATAGCCAATCCTGCCATCCACCTTCGGGAAATATGGAATTCATTATTCAGTTTCCCATATCGGGTTAAAGGTTAAACTGGGACAATGATAAAATTGGGGAATCGTTTGCTTTAGAGGGCATATGGGGGAAGAAGGGCCGCAAGCTGACTGTAACAGCTGGCCTCTCTCACCTATATCATGTGGACAGCTTCAATAGCGATGAACAGAATAAAGAGACTGACTGGGTTGATGGAGGACGTTCATGTTAGCCCTCGGCCGCAATATCTAACCCAGGTTCACAATCTTTAAGTAAACATTTCCATGAATGCATGTGTTTGACCATATTCATCAGTGTGAGACTTCCCAGCTGTCTTCATGTAACCTGAACACAGTCTATGGACACTGCTCTGGTGGTCTTTCTAAAGGGAAGTCAAATGGCAGATGGTCCATGTATATTGTTTTAGAAATCACACATTTATACATCAGACAATGGAATTCTACCTATAAAACAAAGATAACGCTAATATAAACTTACTCATCATATATTTCTATTAAAATCTTGGCCATCCAAACTCAACTTAACAATGTTATTTCTTTGACATGTTTTTATTTGTCCCAGTTATAAAATTTTTAAAATGAAAAATGTAGATGCCGACACAACAGACCTGCTTTTTTTTTCTCTCAATCATATTCAGGCAGTCACTTTATAAGGGAAGAGTGCCGCATTAATGATGATGGATCCCACACCCAAGGCTTTCGGAGAACAATCACTCCCAGAATGCCATCCTATAGGGTGACCTCCTGACCTCAGTCAGGCCACACAGCAAAGGAAATCTATAAGCAGGTTCAGAGCCAGAAGTGACCAGTCTCAAAAGTGACTGTTCAGTGAGCAATAGAGCCTGTTTGCTAGACAAACATGCTGCAGCATACCAGTCCCACAGCTGGAGAATAATCTTATTGGAAACCTCTTAGATATCTGGACCATGTAAATTAGAGGAGTTGTAAGATATGCAAATCTTTCTAAAAGCTAAAGAAGCACAATCTTATGTCACAATGGTCTGAAAGTTCTTCCACAGAGACAGAAAGAGACAATTTGAATTGAGCCTCTGTTTCTCTGTGGGAAACGTGTCATCTTTGAACTATGTAAGGTTCCATCCCTGCTCCTCAGCAACCACTGTGAAGCTGCTCTGTTTCCTCTATGTGTTTGCAGTTAAACCACCTTGTAATCTTAAGACATGCTGTTTACATGTGTGAATCTGTCATGGTCTAACAATTTGATTCAATTACTAGCACATCTATAGATTAATCTTGATGCATCTTAGTGTTAGGTTATCATAGAACCATTTACACATTATCATGCATTAACAAATACATCAGATTAAGATAAATTATTTACAGTATCCTTTGGATAATCAAAACTAAAGTTGTTAATTTAACTGTTCTTAACTTTTCAGAATCACTGTTTGAGTGAGCTATCTTAGTACGTCCTGTACTAAGATAGCTGTGGATAAATATTTGCTTGCTCTCACAGAAGTCCAAAAATAAGTATTTTGTAAATAAGCATATATCTCCTTTAACTGGCTATTACTTTGGGTATGAACCTTATCAATGAAGGTTTTTATTGTGACTCCAGAAACTCCAGGATCATCCAGTTAATTCGTGTAGGGTCGCAGATGGCTATCTCCAGCACTGACTGTGAAAGAGGCAGGGTAGACCCTGGAGATGTCACCAATACTCCACACCGCAACAGAAGCCCCTTTTAAATCATACATCGAATCCATTTTCTGCACCTCTTTCTTACACTATGCAATAAACTGAAAGGTGTCTAAATCAACTCATGGCTGTTACACCACCCATCCATTTCGGGAGCTAAGCAAAGAGCTATACCAACCATGAGATTAAAGGATAAACTAGTGTTTTGTTGTTTGTCTATGTTGAGAATGACACACAACAATTCAGCTTGTATTTGAAGCACTGAAAGCCCTTAAAAGGCCAGCATGAGAATAATGACATAGTGATCTGCAAGACCATACTGGATTTAGAAGAAATGCCCAACACACATTTTATGCATGTTGCTTAGGTATATACTGATAAGTTTGGCGATGCCCCTTGTTATCCACAATACCCGCTACACGTAATGAAACCATACACATATGGCATACCTTGTCATTCACATTTATGATGTGTATGACAAAGTAATCCGTAAATGAGGGTTTATTTTTATCTTAATGAGGCTGCAGAAAACGCAGCACAAACAACCACACACACAGACATGACCTAATGACAATTATATAACTAATGTCATCATCTTCACCAGGACTCCCTGGAAGAAGGGAGGCTGTATCTCAATAGGACCATACTGGATAAATAAAGGCTTTAATGCTGCTATTATAAAGCCATAGATTTGCAAAACAAAAAAGTTGCAGAAACACTTAGTGTGGCAGAAAGATACAAATCACAGTGAGTAATTAATTTTAAAGCCAAAATATCAGATCACCCATTCTTGGCAGACTTTCTTTTTATGTCAACAAGCAATAAAACGGGTGTAGCTCATAAAATGACTTTTGCGTGTACAATATTAGTTTTTGCTATTCAATAAGAAAATTGTTGTTTAAATTGTTGGATTATCTTACCCACTCATCAGTTTCACCATGCAAAGCAGATCATGTCCCACAGACACTGCCACTACAAACATATGAACTTTGACACAATTAATCTGACGCATTTTCTTCTGTCAGTGAAAATAAGGATAATAATGCTGATAATAATGGTGATAACAATTTCTAAAAAAAAAACATGTTGCTAGTGAAACATATTAGGATTAGTTTTTTGGGTTTAATGTACCATTTAAGGTGTAGCAAGAGGAATGAAAACAAGCCACTCTGACAGTATCCCACTCTGAATGTGTGCCTGTGTTTCTGTTCAGTTAGATATTGATTAATCTTCTACGCTTATCTCTCACTAAGGGGATCTGTGTGGGTGGGGAGGTTTCATGTGAATTTGTAAATGGGATGTTTCATAAAAGTCCATGTGTACAAACTTTGTTCATTCAAGGACAAATTGTTTTCCATGAAAACCTGATAAAACCATCTGTTCATCTCTATGCAAACTTTAGTCATTATTTGTGTTCAGAGAAAAATTCCATAGAGGGGCAACACGCTGATGGGTACTGCAAACTTTGGCTTGTCTTCAGTCAAACAGTTGATTAGTTTATCAGCCACGAAAACAGTGTTCTTGTTAGCCTTACTGGTAGATTATTTCATAGCTGTCAAGGCTGTTGTCTGGTAGGGCAAACATCTTAACCTGTCAGGAACACATTCGGGAATGATTTAGGCTGCTTCCTGAAATGATATCATAGGGAACACGGAATCATACAAATTTTCCAATGTGAAAAAGAAAAGTCAAAACACAGAAAACTGTAAGATTCTGTAAGAACAAAAACATTCATGTTGTTTCTGTAAGAAATATACTGAAGAAATTAGGCTGGTTTATAGGTTTTCAAGTAGCCCAACTTCTGGGAAAATCATAGATGTGTCATCTCTAATATGACTATGACCCTTCATTTAATAGGAGTGACTCATAAAAAAATATGTTTTTATGTTTCATGTTTATGCAATGAATCACCGTTAAGACTCCAGCAGCTTTCCTGTTATTTTAGTGACTCACGTGGCAGCTGCCTGTATAAGGACTAATTCTCTTCTTGTTCTTTTTTGGCTCTTCTTTGTTGCTGTTACATACAGAATCCATATGATGTTGTTTCTATCAATGTCAGATTACAGTCTGGTGTCCATTCAGTGATGGTATTCCTGCTGGGAAGGACTTAGTGATTAAAGCAGACAGGTGTTCTTGGTCCTCGGAGAAATAAAGAAAGGAAATCATCAATGGCAACATGCAGCAATCATGGAGGAACATCCATAAAATAGATCATGGCAAGGAGAAAATGGATCAGAGCTTGAGGTTAGAGAGATTCAATCCATTGTAAGGGGAATCATTACTGGCTGCAAAAGTAAAGTCCTAGAGAATCTCTTAAAAAACAATGAAATCTCAGTTTCCTGTAATATTTCTACATTTGCTTTACAGTGACTTGCACAAGTATTAACACCCCTTGAACTTATATTTTGCCACATTACAACTACTATCTTCAGTGCATCTTACTAATATTTTACGTAAGAGATGACACACAATTGTGAATAAAGTCTGAAGTGACAGGAAATCATTGTTTTAAATGAATTTCACAATTAAGAATCTGAAAAGTGTGCTGTGCATTTCTGTTCAGCCCTTTTTTTAGTTTGATAGCCTAAAAAACATAAAATCCAGCACAACAAATTGCCTTTAGAAGTTACCTAATTAGTAAACAGTCCACAAGTGGAGAATCTCAAAGCAAAGTTAGCTTAAAAAGCAATATCAGACAAGAAGGTAATTAATCAGAGAAGCAGCTCTGGAGGAGCTTCAGAGATCAGGAACTCAGCTGGGGATCAGTCCTAACCAAAAAAAAGGACTTTCTAGAAGAGTGGCAAAAAGAAAAGCTAATGTTGAAAGTGTTACTAAGTTCTGTCTATCACAAGCTGTGTAGGGGGACACAGCAAACATGTGAAAGAAGGTTAGATCTGGTTAGATGAGACCAAACTTCACCTACTTTCAAAATGCATATCGCCTTAAACATAGCACCAGTGATGCATGGTGGTGGGCAGTATCCTATTAGAGGATGCAAAAGACTTCCAGCCGAATGGTCAAACATAGACCCAAGCATATTCATAATCGTTAAGAAAAATAATTTACTTTCCAGTCCATAATTATGCACTAATTTGTGTTCATACATCACATAAAATTCAAATGAAATACATTAATGTTTGTGATTATAATGTCAGAAAATGTTAAATGGTTTAACTGATTCCTTTGCAAGTACTATTTTTTCCTAAGCAGCATGCGAAAACAGGCCTGCTGTACAAAACTAGCCTGCAGTCGGAAAGATCTGGCATAAAAATCAAATAGATGTTCTACATCCTGTCAGAGGAAGAATTCTCAGTTTAGTCACTGTGAAGGTGATGGATCAAACTGTGCAGTAAGTGAGCTGTCAGATTGGAATTAGCATGTTGCTGACTGTTTTTTGGCTAGGGAAGTGTTTGTCTATAATTTTATCATATTACAGTGTGCCATTCTGACAGCAGGGCGGTATCGTCATGGGAAAGCTAATTGGATTTGCTGACTGAGTGTGCCACAGCACAACCAGCATTTGTCTGTCAGGGTAGTGACGACGCATCATTCTGCACTCTGGCATGTCAGCAGCAGGGAGGAAAAGCCCAAGGCTCGCAAATATCATAAGATGGATGAATTTGTCGCCCTCGCATCACACCGCAGTCGCCACAATTGTGCAAGCTTGATTTATATTACCCAGATCAGTTAGATGTTGGTTAAAACACATTTTGGGATTCTGTCAATCTGCTGCAGCATGACAATTTTATTTAGGTTGCTGCAGTGAAAAAAAGTGACACAATGAACAGGGGTGGGCATTGTTTATTAGGGGCCTATTTAAATAGCTGACACTAGGTTGGACTCGCAGTGCAGTTGTAAATAGATGAAGACTTTGTGGGCAGTGGCCTTGGGTGGAAACCGCGCTGGCAGAACTAAAGAATGATTTACTGTATTCCCTACTCAGACTGCTCTTTTCACTGAGAAAGAGGCTAAACTGAAAGAGGAATAAATGTTGCTGAAGTTTTCCCAAGCATTGCTTAGATTCATTATGTGCATAACTTACTTAATGGCATTCCTTCCTTGTACACTTCACGCCATGCCTACCCAGCATGCACTGCAAAGGCTTTATAAGCTCCCAGTGCAGTAGAACAGCTCAACATTGAAGGGGTCTGCAGAGGTAGTGCAAAAGTGGGAAAACCATTTTTTTTCAACTTGTGACAGGTGGTTTTATGCTCACAGTAAAAAAAGGAAATGTTACAGAACAAATGCAGTTTTGGGAGAGAAAAACATGAGATCAAGTTGGGAATAATTGGCTTTTGGTGAGAAAGGTTTTTTTTTTTTTTTTTATAGGAGTCTACACAGCAAAGAGAGCTTATTAATTCAGATCCCGCCTCTAAAAATGATCCCCCCTTCCTCAGCACAGGAGGACTTGGTCATGTTTAGCACAAATGTAATTACGGCCTCAGTAAACGGGTAGCTTTTTAAAGAGCCCCTTCTCCTCCGCTCTCACTTCAATACCTGATGATGTCATGGCCCATTGTGGGGTCGCAGAAACTCCTCAAATCAACTGCCACTCATGACCTTTTCTTTCAGTTTTTTCTCCCTCTTCCCGTTCACCCAGCTTTTTCTTCCTCTTTTTCTTTCTCTTGTTCATAACTGAGGTTCCCTTTATGGGTTGATCAAGCAGTGCCCCCCACCCTCCTTCTCCTCCTATTGGCTTGCCCTGCTTTTGGAGCCACTTTATGAGAAATGCGTGCCCCTGTTTAAATGTATTGATAGTCCTCATAGACGTCCAAGCCTTTTGTCCTCCCGGCCGGCTGATTTCTAAAAAGTTCCAGAACATGGAAAAAAAAGCACTCGGCATCCGGCTTTGTGATGACAATCCTGCCCCTAAACATATTTGACTACAGACATATTGCAGTTTGAGAGAGCATTGCAATGCGGCTTGGAGAATTTGAACCTTTTACAGCCACTCTATGTGGCAGAAAAAGAATGTGGTCTGGCAAACAAATGTTGTGACAGACAGCTTGTCTAGAGAACTTTATGGGCCGTCTGTACAGTGGTACACCAGCCCTCTGAACAGCTAATGCTGGAAACATTTACTTTTGTAGTGCACTTATGTATTGGTTTGCTGTGTTCCCAATGTAGTCTTTTGAAAGCATGAGACTAATTAAAGATTTGGAAAATGTGTATAAATTATCAAATTGAAAATAAGATGAATCATCAAACTTAATAATAATGTGTTCTTATAAAGGTGTGATAAAGCACTTACAGTACCTCTTTAGTCTCTTTTTACTTTTCATTAAGATCTATTCGAACAACACAAAACAGAAGGACCAAGAAAGAAACTGTGAAGCTCCATGAAGGTTTTCACTCCCAGTAGGGACTTTTTTTTCACATTTTATGTCTAATTATTTTTGTCAGTGTGTCGAGAAATTAGTAGAGACATCTATTTGTCCTTTGGCCTGATTTTCCATCTCCTCCATGGGTCGCCTCTTCATCTCTCCCATTCCAAATGATTACAGCACACTTAAATGCCTAATTGGCTTTGCTCCTTATTAGCAATACAATTACACAGGCCTTGGGATTCTCATGTGTGCAGCCATCTGTGGAGAGGAGACACCATTCAGATGTATCCATAATTCAAACTGCAGTTATTCTTTCACTGGTGAGCCGGGGCCTTTGTGAGTGTTTTTCTTATCCTGACTTGCAGGGCCCCCTTCTCCTTTGCAGTCCTTTGATCATTGCTTAACCGTTGTTCTAAAATAAAAGAAACCTTCCAGATAACACAAATCACTATTGTTCATTGTGGCTCTGGGATTTCTGGTACTACATTTAGTTGACATTCAAACTGTATTTTTCTGAGTAAGAAATTTGTTTTTTACTAATCATATGTTTAATTAGAAAAACCTTCTAGCATTACAGTGTGACATATTTTACAACTGTTTTATCTTTAGTTAGTACTTGTACAGTATTTAACCACAAGATTTTCAAAGATGATGCACAATGATATTTCAAGTTCTCTGATTCAGATTTGTGTCTTTGGTTGCTGAGTTGCACTTTATCTTAGGCAACTTTCAGATCTTGTGGTATGCAATACTTATGGTAGGCAATAGTTATTAGTCAGTTGGTGTTGGTAACTGAAAATTGTTTCAACAATCTTTTTTTTTTAATCATGTTGCAATAGTTTCTGTATTAAACTTACTTGCTGTTCACTGCTGATTCCTAGTTTGAAGGAATATTCAAAGAAAATCCAATTTGGAATGGAAATATAAAAGCCTTTTTATGGAATTCATGAAAAACGTACGTTTTATTAGAGTTTTTTTTACAAATACAAATGAAAGTATAGTGTATTTTCTTTTCAGTCCCTTTCACTATGATGTGCCTAATAAACCCAGCAAAGCCAATTGCCTGCAGAAATCACATAATTAGTAGAGTCCATCTGTGGAAAATCTATTCTTAGCTGATCTTTGAAAACATCAGAGGTTTGTTAGAGATCATTAGCAAACACATTGCATTAGCTGTCCCTCTGCTTCAGTTTTGTCATTTGACAAGCAGTTAAATTACCCTACAAAGTATATGTAAAACTGTTTAGAGAAGATTTAACTATACGGTTTCAAACCACAGTTCCCTTATTTTTGTATTTGTATCAGATCATATTTGTTTTAAATGATTTCAATAATTTTCACAATACTACATATCTTCATCATCATGGTACAACAATGCCATGTTTTTATTTCTGAGTTGGTCCCTCCTCCCTCCTGCAGGTAAGTGCAGGAGTTACCTTGACAGTCGGAAGTTTATGGAATGTGAAGGAGCTCCCTGAACTTTAGCATTTGTGATGGATGGATTAACTCAGCCAGGTATATTAGAGCACACAGTTGCAGAGCTTTATTATCAGATGGCCATATCTGTGCACAGAGGAACCCTTCTATCTGCCTGCGGTCTTCCCCAGTTGTAATAAGACAGCACTGATAGTATCTAATGACAAGGCAGACACCCCGGTTCCTGATGCCATTATCAAAAGTAGCCTCATCAATCAGGCGGCTGTGTGACAGGGGTGTGTGTGTGTGTGTGTGTGTGTGTGTGATGACAGGTAAGCTTGCTGATGAGAGGTTGGATTGGGAAAAAAGGTGGGAGAATATGAGCAGAACTGGTGTGGCAGGAAGAAAGAGGCAGACAGTATGTGGTCGTAATGAAGTGTCCCACCTATCAACCCGCTCTGCTGAACTGCTGAGAGATGGTATTGTTGGCATGGTGCAGAGCAAGGGAAGATCTTCCAGTGTCAGTTAACACACTTAAACAAATCATTTTTTAGGTTTGTTCGCCTGTATTTACTGCTGCCTTCTCATTTTTCATGTATTCTCTGTTCTAGAAAACTGTCCCTAATAATGTGTCTACAGTATGTACATTTTCACATTTTGTCACATCACAACCACAAGCTTTTCTGTGAAAGACCATTGCAATGTTTAACAAATAAAATTGGAAATGTGTGTTGTGCAATCATATTTAGACTCCCTGAGTTAATACTGTACAGTCTCGTTTTGCTTCAACTGCAGCAAATAATTGTCTTTGTGGGTATATATACAGGTCCTTCTCAAAATATTAGCATATTGTGATGAAGTTCATTATTTTCCATAATGTCATGATGAAAATTTAATATTCATATATTTTAGATTCATTGCACACTAACTGAAATATTTCAGGTCTTTTATTGTCTTAATACGGATGATTTTGGCATCCAGCTCATGAAAACCCAAAATTCCTATCTCACAAAATTAGCATATCATTAAAAGGGTCTCTAAACGAGCTATGAACCTAATCATCTGAATCAACGAGTTAACTCTAAACACCTGCAAAAGATTCCTGAGGCCTTTAAAACTCCCAGCCTGGTGCATCACTCAAAACCCAATCGTGGGTAAGACTGCCGACCTGACTGCTGTCCAGAAGGCCACTATTGACACCCTCAAGCTAGAGGGTAAGACAAAGAAAGAAATTTCTGAACGAATAGGCTGTTCCCAGAGTGCTGTATCAAGGCACCTCAGTGGGAAGTCTGTGGGAAGGAAAAAGTGTGGCAGAAAACGCTGCACAACGAGAAGAGGTGACCGGACCCTGAGGAAGATTGTGGAGAAGGGCCGATTCCAGACCTCGGGGGACCTGCGGAAGCAGTGGACTGAGTCTGGAGTAGAAACATCCAGAGCCACCGTGCACAGGCGTGTGCAGGAAATGGGCTACAGGTGCCGCATTCCCCAGGTCAAGCCACTTTTGAACCAGAAACAGCGGCAGAAGCGCCTGACCTGGGCTACAGAGAAGCAGCAGACTGTTGCTCAGTGGTCCAAAGTATTTTTTTCGGATGAAAGCAAATTCTGCATGTCATTCGGAAATCAAGGTGCCAGAGTCTGGAGGAAGACTGGGGAGAAGGAAATGCCAAAATGCCAGAAGTCCAGTGTCAAGTACCCACAGTCAGTGATGGTCTGGGGTGCCGTGTCAGCTGCTGGTGTTGGTCCACTGTGTTTTATCAAGGGCAG
This sequence comes from Girardinichthys multiradiatus, assembly GCF_021462225.1. Lineage (NCBI taxonomy): Eukaryota > Metazoa > Chordata > Actinopteri > Cyprinodontiformes > Goodeidae > Girardinichthys > Girardinichthys multiradiatus. Next base: position 39,385,615 of record NC_061797.1, on the reverse strand, counting down.
GGTCAATGCAGCTAGCTATCAGGAGATTTTGGAGCACTTCATGCTTCCATCTGCTGAAAAGCTTTATGGAGATGAAGATTTCATTTTTCAGCACGACCTGGCACCTGCTCACAGTGCCAAAACCACTGGTAAATGGTTTACTGACCATGGTATCACTGTGCTCAATTGGCCTGCCAACTCTCCTGACCCGAACCCCATAGAGAATCTGTGGGATATTGTGAAAAGAACGTTGAGAGACTCAAGACCCAACACTCTGGATGAGCTAAAGGCCGCTATCGAAGCATCCTGGGCCTCCATAAGACCTCAGCAGTGCCACAGGCTGATTGCCTCCATGCCACGCCGCATTGAAGCAGTCATTTCTGCCAAAGGATTCCCGACCAAGTATTGAGTGCATGATTGTACATGATTATTTGAAGGTTGACGTTTTTTGTATTAAAAACACTTTTCTTTTATTGGTCGGATGAAATATGCTAATTTTGTGAGATAGGAATTTTGGGTTTTCATGAGCTGTATGCCAAAATCATCCGTATTAAGACAATAAAAGACCTGAAATATTTCTGTTAGTGTGCAATGAATCTAAAATATATGAATGTTAAATTTTCATCATGACATTATGGAAAATAATGAACTTTATCACAATATGCTAATATTTTGAGAAGGACCTGTATAAGAGCTTTGTGCATCTAGACCTAAAGTTTCCCTCTTTGAAAACAACTTTACTTTAGTCAGATTGGATGGAAAGCATCACTAAACATGCTGTATATTTTCAAGTCTTGTCACATTCTTAATTAGATTTAGAGCTGGACTTTGATCAGATAACTTAAACACATGAATATGATTTGATCTTAACATTCAATTGTTACTCTGGATGCATGTTTAGGGTCATCTTCCAGCAAGATGACCATATACCCCAGTCTTTAGCAGAATCACACATTTCTTCTTTCTTTTTTCAACTCTGATCATGATATATGTCTCTGCCAAGGAAAAATCATCCATCCATATTTCAATGTGGATGTATTGTGTGCATATTTCACATGCAGACCCTTCAGGTCTCCAGAGACCTGTCTACTCAGTGTTCCTAGGACCAGAAATAAACAAAGGGAGGCAGCACTTAGTTTTTATTGGTTCTCAGATCTGGAATAAGTTCCCTGAAAACCTGAGATGTGCAGAAACCGTTGGTTCCTTTAAATAAGAACAACACATTTTTTACAGTAGTTTTGTTTTCAAACATCCTAAAACTTTTATTTCTTTTATGCCATTAATTTCCATATTTTTCTTTTTCTTTTACAAACTGATTTATGTTTATACTTGATTTTCTTTCTGTGTTTCATTTGATGTTATGTAAAGCATTTTGGATTGCCTTGTGTAAAAATGGTTCTAATGATTGAATTTGCCTTTCTTTGGATCCCTGCAGCTCTTCCATAATTTCCATGGGTCTCTTCACTGCTTCTGTAATTAAACCTCTTGCCTGGCCTGTGTGTTCAGGTGGACAGTCTGAACTCACAGGCATGTCATGCCATACCCTTTTGTTTTTAGATGATGGATTGATCGAGTGCTCTCAGAAGTGTTCAGAACTTATCACTGAGTTTATAATCCAACCTATCTTTAAAGTTCTGGAAACCTTTATCTCTGGTGTGTCTAGTGTATTCAGGATGATGTGTATTCACCAATGTTCTCTAACAAACCTCTGAGTCCTTAATAGCAGCTACATGGGGAAAGGAATAAACTTTAGCACTTTTCTTTTCTAATCATATCTCTCAGAATGCTTTTAGAACCACATTCACCAAGCAAAACTCAGAAAAACACACATGCATACACCAAAACGCAGATCGATATTCCTGAACATCAACATGTAGGGCTGGAGAATACTGAGATCAGACCCAACTTTTCAGTTGCAAGACAACTACTCCTACCATACAACCACAGTCATGCCACAGCAGTATACTGAGATTTTACTGAGATTAAATCTCACAGATGGACCCTATTTGCTGAGATAGGTGACTTTGGCATGCATTTGGCTGCGCTAAAATTTATTGAAGGGTAACAGAGCAAAGATGGGTTAATACATAGGCATTGAAAACTTTCAGATTTTTATTTATAAAAGATTTTGAATACAATCTTGAAATTTGCTCGTACTCGTACCCATCGTATGCTTATGCTTCATCCGAACTGGGTCGTGGGGGCAGCAGACTCAGTAGAGAGGCCCAGACTTCTCTCTCCTCTGACACCTCCTCCACCTCCTCCTGGGGAAGCCTAAGGCATTCCCAGGCCAGCTGAGAAACATAGTCCCTCCTGTTCTGGGCCATCGCTGGGCCTCCTCCTGGTGGGACATGCCTGTAACACCTCCCAAGGGAGGCGTCCAGGAGGCATCCAATACCAGTGGTGATTGCTCTAAGACTGCAAGGGAAGCTCAGCTTCCCCTAAAATGTCAAAAAATAAGTGATCAAATATATAATGTTGTGTGTACATGTCATAGACTGAATATGCGCTACAATGCGCTCAACTTTTGTTCAGAATCAGCTTCTTATCACTGGAAACGACGCGGCTTTCCTCTTACTCATTCCCGCAGCTTCACAGTGCTTTAAACAGTGAGTTCAATAGCAAAGCAAAAATGCTGGGCTTTGTCCCACCCATCGGACGCTCAGCGTCTCTGGGGGTCTATGGGGCAGTGGGCTGGCCTCGGCTTGCCCGGACGCTCAGCTTCTGCATGATGATTGGATGATCTGTCTGAGGCTGAATCCCTTTTTGATTGACAGTGAAATGAGCAAATCAGTGAATCAGCAATCTTGAAATTGAGCTTCCCCTCCTTGAAAGACCAGCATCCGCCACTGTCCAATACAGATGCCTGAGCCACCTCAACTGATTCCTCTCGATGTTGAGGGGCAGCGGCTCTATGAGCTCCACCCAATGGCCGAGCTTCTCACCCTATCACTAAGGGAGTGCCCTGCCACCCTGTAGAGGAAGCTCATTTCAGCAGCTTGTATCCAGGATCTTCAGACTCCTTCATGAGGATCACTAGAACGAGGCCGGTGATGTCGCCCAGGATGGCTGAGCCAGGGTCCCATCTTGGAGCCAGGCCTGGGGTTGGGACTTATCGGCGAGCACCCAGTGGCCGGGTTACTCCTCGCGGGCCAAGCCCAAACGAGAGACGTGAGGTCATCCCCCAGTGGGCCCATCACCTGCCGGGGGAACCATGAGGGAACGGTGCAAAGAGGATCGGGCAGCGGACAAAGGTGGAGACCTCAACAACCCGATCTCCAAATGCTTAAACTGGCTAGAAATTTGCTTTCACTTCAAAATTATGTACTTTCTGTTGCTCTAGCAAATAAAATCCCCAAAACAATAAATTAAAGTTAGTGGATATAACGTGGTCCAGTGTACAAAAGTTCAATGTGTATCAATGCTAAATACTTTTGCAAGTAAGTAAACATTTCTACATGATCCAGCTCTGAACCCAACTGACACCCGT